>NC_080847.1:41440868-41758368 GCF_030435755.1 Ochotona princeps | reverse complement strand
AGGTAAAATCAATATCATTAAAATGTCTATACTGCCAAAGGCAATATATACATTCAACGCAATCCCAATCAAATTGCCCAAAACATTCTTCACAGATCTGGAAACAATGATTCAAAGGTTCATCTGGAAACACAAAAAACCACGAATAGCTAGAACCATTCTCAAGAACAGGAAGTTAGCAGGGGGAATCACAGTCCCAGACCTCTGGACATACTATAGGGCAGTGGTTATCAAAACAGCCTGGTACTGGCAAAAAAATAGAGAAGAAGATCAATGGAGCAGAATAGAAACACCAGATGGGAACCCACACAAATACAGCCAAATAATCTTTGACAAAAAGACAAACGACAACCCAGGCAAATGGGAAGGTCTGTTCAATAAATGCTGTTGGGACAACTGGTTGATAGCCTGCAGAAACAAAAAGATAGACCCACATCTCTCACCATATACTAAGATCAAATCCAAATGGATAAAAGATTTAAACCTACATCCAGAAACCTTCAAACTTTTGGAAGAAAATGTTGGAAACACACTGGAACACTTAGGGGTAGGCCCTCACTTCCTAAAAAAGACTCCAAATGCAGTAGAAATCAAGACCAAAATAAACAAGTGGGACTTCATCAAACTAAGAAGCTTCTGTACAGCTAGAGAAACAATCAACAAAGTAAAAAGGCAACCCACAGAATGGGAGAAGATCTTCGCACACGACTTAGGTGATAGAGGGCTGATCTCCAGAATATACAAAGAGCTACAAAACAACCAAAATGTCAAAACAAACAAGCCACTCAAGAAATGGGCACGGGAAATGGGCAAACACTTCACAAAGGAACAAACCCAAATGGCAAATAAACATATGAAAAAATGCTCAAGTTCCCTGGCAATAAGGGAAATCCAAATTAAAACATCAATGAGGTACCACCTAACGCCAGTAAGACTGGCCCACATGAATAAAAGCACCAACAACACTTGTTGGCGAGGTTGCGGGGAAAAGGGAACCCTACTCCACTGCTGGTGGGGCTGCAGGCTGGTACAGCCTCTATGGAAATCAGTATGGAGAACATTCAAACAACTCAAATACAACATACCGTATGACCCAGCAATAGCACTCCTAGGAATATATCCAGAACACTTGTTTTATGAGAAACCAACATGCACTCCTATGTTCATAGCAGCACAATCAGTAATTGCAAAAACATGGAAGCAGCCAAAATGCCCATCAACAGAGGATTGGATAAGAAAGCTATGGTTCATCTACTCCATGGAATACTACTCAGCTATTAAAAAAACAAAATGCAGTTCTTTGTGGCCAAATGGGCCAAACTGGAAACCATAATGCTAAGGGAAATGAGCCAATCCCAAAAGGTTAAATACCACATGTTTGCCTTAATTTGATATGATGTTATGTATAACAAGTTATGTTATGAATGTTATATGTTGTGTATAAACCAAAATTGAAATGTCAATGAGGTGGTCACAGAAGGTGGATAAGAAATCGCATTTACTTTTACCATATTGGTTACTCATTACTATGTCAATTAATTCCATAATGATGTAAATTTTTGCTGATGGTATGTTGGAGCTTTTAATTGATTGGGATGATACTCTGCTGGCTCTGTCTTCAGACCAGAGAGGGTATACCTAAGAAGCCGTTGAACTTGACTAGACAATAAGATGCTGGACTCTATGTTTGGTATATGCTTGCAATGCGGGAATCTCAACTGAACTTGAACTGTGGTTATGCAACAAGGTGGAGGAATCCACCATGGTGGGAGGGATAGGGGAGGGGTGGGGAGAATCCCAGTACCTATGAAACTGTGTCACATAATACAATGTAATTAATGAACTTAAAATAAAATTTAAAAAACAAATATGCAATTCAGCAACATGCAGTGTTGCTTGATGGAATTAGCTCTTACAGCCACATCTGCGTCTAGAGCCTTTGTATTTAGGGCTAGCTGAAAACGGCTTTGGCGCTGAAGTGGTTTCTGAATGTGCAGTTGGTGGCATGTGAAACCCGCCTGTGGAGCCTTCGTTTGTGTGGGATGCTCACCAACCTGCCCTTCAGGACAATGCACTCAAACGGCATTAAGCATAGTGTGTGAACACGTAGTTTGCTTGAGAGCTGCCTGTCAGCCTGATGCTGTGTGAAGTCAGTGAGCCAAATGGAGTTGTTCTCCCACAAGAACCACTCGGCTGATTCTTCTTCAATATGCAATTCAGCAACATGCAGTGTTGCTTGATGGAATTAGCTCTTACAGCAACATTTGCGTCTAGAGCCTTTGTATTTAGGGCTAGCTTAAAACGGCTTTGGTGCTGAAGTGGTTTCTGAATGTGGAGTTGGTGGCATGTGAAACCCGCCTGTAGAGCCTTCGTTTGTGTGGGATGCTCACCAACCTGCCCTTCAGGACAATGCACTCAAACGGCATTCAGCATAGTGTGTGAACACGTAGTTTGCTTGAGAGCTGCCTGTCAGCCTGATGGTGTGTGAAGTCAGTGAGCCAAATGGAGTTGTTCTCCCACAAGAACCACTCGGCTGATTCTTCTTCAATATGCCATTCAGCAACATGCAGTGTTGCTTGATAGAATTAGCTCTTACAGCCACATCTGCATCTAGAGACTTTGTATTTAGGGCTATCAGAAAACGGCTTTGGCGCTGAAGTGGTTTCTGAATGTGGAGTTGGTGGCATGTGAAACCCGCCTGTGGAGCCTTCGTTTCTGTGTGGTGCTCACCAACCTGCCCTTCAGGACAATGCACTCAAACGGCATTAAGCATAGTGTGTGAACACGTAGTTTGCTTGAGAGCTGCCTGTCAGCCTGATGGTGTGTGAAGTCAGTGAGCCAAATGGAGTTGTTCTCCCACAAGAACCACTCGGCTGATTCTTTTTTTTTTTTTTAATTTTATTATAAATTCATTAATTACATTGTATTATGTGACACAGTTTCATAGGTACTGGGATTCTCCCCACCCCTCCCCAAACCCTCCCACCATGGTGGATTCCTCCAACTTGTTGCATAACCACAGTTCAAGTTCAGTTGAGATTCCCCCATTGCAAGCATATACCAAACATAGAGTCCAGCATCTTATTGTCCAGTCAAGTTCAACGGCTTCTTAGGTATACTCTCTTCAGCAACATGCAGTGTTGCTTGATGGAATTAGCTCTTACAGCAACATCTGCGTCTAGAGCCTTTGTATTTAGGGCTAGCTGAATGTGGCTTTGGCGCTGAAGTGTTTTCTGAATGTGGAGTTGGTGGCATGTGAAACCCGCCTGTGGAGCCTTCGTTTGTGTGGGATGCTCACCAAGCTGCCCTTCAGGACAATGCACTCAAACGGCATTAAGCATAGTGTGTGAACACGTAGTTTGCTTGAGAGCTGCCTGTCAGCCTGATGGTGTGTGAAGTCAGTGAGCCAAATGGAGTTGTTCTCCCACAAGAACCACTCAGCTGATTCTTCTTCATTATGCAATGCAGCAACATGCTGTGTTGCTTAATGGAATTGGCTCTTAGAGCCACATCTGCGTCTAGAGCCTTTGTATTTAGGGCTAGCTGAAAAGGGCTTTGGCGCTGAAGTGGTTTCTGAATGTGGAGTTGGTGGCATGTGAAACCCGCCTGTGGAGCCTTCGTTTGTGTGGGATGCTCACCAAGCTGCCCTTCAGGACAATGCACTCAAACGGCATTAAGCATAGTGTGTGAACACGTAGTTTGCTTGAGAGCTGCCTGTCAGCCTGATGGTGTGTGAAGTCAGTGAGCCAAATGGAGTTGTTCTCCCACAAGAACCACTCGGCTGATTCTTCATCAATATGCAATTCAGCAACATGCAGTGTTGCTTGATGGAATTAGCTCTTACAGCAACATCTGCATCTAGAGCCTTTGTATTTAGGGCTAGCTGAAAACGGCTTTGGCGCTGAAGTGGTTTCTGAATGTGGAGTTGGTGGCATGTGAAACCCGCCTGTGGAGCCTTCGTTTGTGTGGGATGCTCACCAAGCTGCCCTTCAGGACAATGCACTCAAACGGCATTAAGCATAGGGTGTGAACACGTAGTTTGCTTGAGAGCTGCCTGTCAGCCTGATGGTGTGTGAAGTCAGTGAGCCAAATGGAGTTGTTTTCCCACAAGAACCACTCGGCTGATTCTTCTTCAATATGCAATTCAGCAACATGCAGTGTTGCTTGATGGAATTAGCTCTTTCAGCAACATCTGCATCTAGAGCCTTTGTATTTAGGGCTAGCTGAAAAGGGCTTTGGCGCTGAAGTGGTTTCTGAATGTGGAGTTGGTGGCATGTGAAACCCGCCTGTAGAGCCTTCGTTTGTGTGGGATGCTCACCAAGCTGCCCTTCAGGACAATGCACTCAAACGGCATTAGGCATAGTGTGTGAACACGTAGTTTGCTTGAGAGCTGCCTGTCAGCCTGATGGTGTGTGAAGTCAGTGAGCCAAATGGAGTTGTTCTCCCACAAGAACCACTCGGCTGATTCTTCTTCATTATGCAATGCAGCAACATGCAGTGTTGCTTGATGGAATTAGCTCATACAGCAACATCTGCGTCTAGAGTCTTTGTATTTAGGGCTAGCTGAAAACGGCTTTGGCGCTGAAGTTGTTTCTGAATGTGAGAAAGCAAGAATTAACAGCATCAAAGATGAAAAAGGCAACATAACAACAGACATTACAACCATTAAGAACATAATCAGAAATTACTACAAAGCACTGTACTCCAACAAATCAGAAGACCACCCAGAAATGGAAAAGTTCTTAGACTCACACAACCTGCCAAATCTTAGCCCAGAGGCAACAATCAACCTGAACAAACCCATAACTGAAGCAGAGGTTGAATCAGTGATTAAAGACCTCCCAACAAAGAAAAGCCCAGGCCCAGACGTCTTCACTCCAGAATTCTACAAAGCATTCCGAACAGAACTAACCCCAATCCTCTACAAACTCTTCAAAACAATAGAAAAGGAAGCAACCCTTCCAAACTCATTCTATGAAGCCAACATTACCTTAATCCCAAAACCGGGCAGAGATCCTACAGAGAAGGAAAACTACAGACCTATCTCTTTGATGAACATTGATGCTAAGATTCTCAACAAAATCCTAGCCAACAGAATTCAAAAACACATCAGACAGATCATTCATCCAGATCAAGTAGGATTCATCCCTCGAATGCAGGGATGGTTCAACATTCGGAAATCCATAAATGTGATACACCACATCCAAAAACTGAAAAACAAGAATCACATGATAGTATCAATAGATGCAGAAAAAGCTTTTGACAAAATCCAGCACAACATCCTGCTAAAGACCCTAACCAAGGTAGGCATAGATGGAAAAATCCACAACATAATCAAAGCAATATATGCAAAACCCAATGCCAGCATCATACTGAATGGAGAAAAACTGGAACCCTTCCCACTGAGATCTGGAACAAGACAGGGATGTCCGCTTTCTCCGCTGCTATTCAACATAGTTCTAGAGGTACTCGCTGAGGCCATAAGACAAGAAAAAGAAATCAAAGGAATCCAAATGGGAAATGAAGAAGTCAAGCTTTCACTATATGCAGATGACATGATTCTTTATATGGAAGAGCCAAAAGGCTCAACACAGAGACTACTAGAACTTATACGAGAGTTCGGTAGAGTGGCAGGGTACAAAATTAATGAACAAAAATCAACAGCCATAGTGTATGCTAACAGCCCCAAGTTGGAAAAAGATCTAACCAGCAAGATACCATTCAAAGTAACAAAGGAAAGCATGAAGTATCTGGGAATTAACCTAACCAAAAATGGTGGAGACCTATTTGAGGAAAACTACAAACTACTTAAAAAAGAAATTGAACAAGATCTAGAAAGATGGAGTAACATCCCATGCTCCTGGATAGGTAAAATCAATATCATTAAAATGTCTATACTGCCAAAGGCAATATATACATTCAACGCAATCCCAATCAAATTGCCCAAAACATTCTTCACAGATCTGGAAACAATGATTCAAAGGTTCATCTGGAAACACAAAAAACCACGAATAGCTAGAACCATTCTCAAGAACAGGAAGTTAGCAGGGGGAATCACAGTCCCAGACCTCTGGACATACTATAGGGCAGTGGTTATCAAAACAGCCTGGTACTGGCAAAAAAATAGAGAAGAAGATCAATGGAGCAGAATAGAAACACCAGATGGGAACCCACACAAATACAGCCAAATAATCTTTGACAAAAAGACAAACGACAACCCAGGCAAATGGGAAGGTCTGTTCAATAAATGCTGTTGGGACAACTGGTTGATAGCCTGCAGAAACAAAAAGATAGACCCACATCTCTCACCATATACTAAGATCAAATCCAAATGGATAAAAGATTTAAACCTACATCCAGAAACCTTCAAACTTTTGGAAGAAAATGTTGGAAACACACTGGAACACTTAGGGGTAGGCCCTCACTTCCTAAAAAAGACTCCAAATGCAGTAGAAATCAAGACCAAAATAAACAAGTGGGACTTCATCAAACTAAGAAGCTTCTGTACAGCTAGAGAAACAATCAACAAAGTAAAAAGGCAACCCACAGAATGGGAGAAGATCTTCGCACACGACTTAGGTGATAGAGGGCTGATCTCCAGAATATACAAAGAGCTACAAAACAACCAAAATGTCAAAACAAACAAGCCACTCAAGAAATGGGCACGGGAAATGGGCAAACACTTCACAAAGGAACAAACCCAAATGGCAAATAAACATATGAAAAAATGCTCAAGTTCCCTGGCAATAAGGGAAATCCAAATTAAAACATCAATGAGGTACCACCTAACGCCAGTAAGACTGGCCCACATGAATAAAAGCACCAACAACACTTGTTGGCGAGGTTGCGGGGAAAAGGGAACCCTACTCCACTGCTGGTGGGGCTGCAGGCTGGTACAGCCTCTATGGAAATCAGTATGGAGAACATTCAAACAACTCAAATACAACATACCGTATGACCCAGCAATAGCACTCCTAGGAATATATCCAGAACACTTGTTTTATGAGAAACCAACATGCACTCCTATGTTCATAGCAGCACAATCAGTAATTGCAAAAACATGGAAGCAGCCAAAATGCCCATCAACAGAGGATTGGATAAGAAAGCTATGGTTCATCTACTCCATGGAATACTACTCAGCTATTAAAAAAACAAAATGCAGTTCTTTGTGGCCAAATGGGCCAAACTGGAAACCATAATGCTAAGGGAAATGAGCCAATCCCAAAAGGTTAAATACCACATGTTTGCCTTAATTTGATATGATGTTATGTATAACAAGTTATGTTATGAATGTTATATGTTGTGTATAAACCAAAATTGAAATGTCAATGAGGTGGTCACAGAAGGTGGATAAGAAATCGCATTTACTTTTACCATATTGGTTACTCATTACTATGTCAATTAATTCCATAATGATGTAAAATTTTGCTGATGGTATGTTGGAGCTTTTAATTGATTGGGATGATACTCTGCTGGCTCTGTCTTCAGACCAGAGAGGGTATACCTAAGAAGCCGTTGAACTTGACTAGACAATAAGATGCTGGACTCTATGTTTGGTATATGCTTGCAATGGGGGAATCTCAACTGAACTTGAACTGTGGTTATGCAACAAGGTGGAGGAATCCACCATGGTGGGAGGGATAGGGGAGGGGTGGGGAGAATCCCAGTACCTATGAAACTGTGTCACATAATACAATGTAATTAATGAACTTAAAATAAAATTTAAAAAAAATATGCAATTCAGCAACATGCAGTGTTGCTTGATGGAATTAGCTCTTACAGCCACATCTGCGTCTAGAGCCTTTGTATTTAGGGCTAGCTGAAAACGGCTTTGGCGCTGAAGTGGTTTCTGAATGTGGAGTTGGTGGCATGTGAAACCCGCCTGTGGAGCCTTCGTTTGTGTGGGATGCTCACCAACCTGCCCTTCAGGACAATGCACTCAAACGGCATTAAGCATAGTGTGTGAACACGTAGTTTGCTTGAGAGCTGCCTGTCAGCCAGATGCTGTGTGAAGTCAGTGAGCCAAATGGAGTTGTTCTCCCACAAGAACCACTCGGCTGATTCTTCTTCAATATGCAATTCAGCAACATGCAGTGTTGCTTGATGGAATTAGCTCTTACAGCAACATTTGCGTCTAGAGCCTTTGTATTTAGGGCTAGCTTAAAACGGCTTTGGTGCTGAAGTGGTTTCTGAATGTGGAGTTGGTGGCATGTGAAACCCGCCTGTGGAGCCTTCGTTTGTGTGGGATGCTCACCAAGCTGCCCTTCAGGACAATGCACTCAAACGGCATTCAGCATAGTGTGTGAACACGTAGTTTGCTTGAGAGCTGCCTGTCAGCCTGATGGTGTGTGAAGTCAGTGAGCCAAATGGAGTTGTTCTCCCACAAGAACCACTCGGCTGATTCTTCTTCAATATGCCATTCAGCAACATGCAGTGTTGCTTGATAGAATTAGCTCTTACAGCCACATCTGCGTCTAGAGACTTTGTATTTAGGGCTATCAGAAAACGGCTTTGGCGCTGAAGTGGTTTCTGAATGTGGAGTTGGTGGCATGTGAAACCCGCCTGTGGAGCCTTCGTTTCTGTGTGGTGCTCACCAACCTGCCCTTCAGGACAATGCACTCAAACGGCATTAAGCATAGTGTGTGAACACGTAGTTTGCTTGAGAGCTGCCTGTCAGCCTGATGGTGTGTGAAGTCAGTGAGCCAAATGGAGTTGTTCTCCCACAAGAACCACTCGGCTGATTCTTTTTTTTTTTTTTTTAATTTTATTTTAAATTCATTAATTACATTGTATTATGTGACACAGTTTCATAGGTACTGGGATTCTCCCCACCCCTCCCCAAACCCTCCCACCATGGTGGATTCCTCCACCTTGTTGCATAACCACAGTTCAAGTTCAGTTGAGATTCCCCCATTGCAAGCATATACCAAACATAGAGTCCAGCATCTTATTGTCCAGTCAAGTTCAACGGCTTCTTAGGTATACTCTCTTCAGCAACATGCAGTGTTGCTTGATGGAATTAGCTCTTACAGCAACATCTGCGTCTAGAGCCTTTGTATTTAGGGCTAGCTGAAAAGGGCTTTGGCGCTGAAGTGTTTTCTGAATGTGGAGTTGGTGGCATGTGAAACCCGCCTGTGGAGCCTTCGTTTGTGTGGGATGCTCACCAAGCTGCCCTTCAGGACAATGCACTCAAACGGCATTAGGCATAGTGTGTGAACACGTAGTTTGCTTGAGATCTGCCTGTCAGCCTGATGGTGTGTGAAGTCAGTGAGCCAAATGGAGTTGTTCTCCCACAAGAACCACTCAGCTGATTCTTCTTCATTATACAATGCAGCAACATGCAGTGTTGCTTGATGGAATTGGCTCTTAGAGCCACATCTGCGTCTAGAGCCTTTGTATTTAGGGCTAGCTGAAAAGGGCTTTGGCGCTGAAGTGGTTTCTGAATGTGGAGTTGGTGGCATGTGAAACCCGCCTGTGGAGCCTTCGTTTGTGTGGGATGCTCACCAAGCTGCCCTTCAGGACAATGCACTCAAACGGCATTAAGCATAGGGTGTGAACACGTAGTTTGCTTGAGAGCTGCCTGTCAGCCTGATGGTGTGTGAAGTCAGTGAGCCAAATGGAGTTGTTCTCCCACAAGAACCACTCGGCTGATTCTTCATCAATATGCAATTCAGCAACATGCAGTGTTGCTTGATGGAATTAGCTCTTACAGCAACATCTGCATCTAGAGCCTTTGTATTTAGGGCTAGCTGAAAACGGCTTTGGCGCTGAAGTGGTTTCTGAATGTCGAGTTGGTGGCATGTGAAACCCGCCTGTGGAGCCTTCGTTTGTGTGGGATGCTCACCAAGCTGCCCTTCAGGACAATGCACTCAAACGGCATTAAGCATAGGGTGTGAACACGTAGTTTGCTTGAGAGCTGCCTGTCAGCCTGATGGTGTGTGAAGTCAGTGAGCCAAATGGAGTTGTTCTCCCACAAGAACCACTCGGCTGATTCTTCTTCAATATGCAATTCAGCAACATGCAGTGTTGCTTGATGGAATTAGCTCTTTCAGCAACATCTGCATCTAGAGCCTTTGTATTTAGGGCTAGCTGAAAAGGGCTTTGGCGCTGAAGTGGTTTCTGAATGTGGAGTTGGTGGCATGTGAAACCCGCCTGTAGAGCCTTCGTTTGTGTGGGATGCTCACCAACCTGCCCTTCAGGACAATGCACTCAAACGGCATTAGGCATAGTGTGTGAACACGTAGTTTGCTTGAGAGCTGCCTGTCAGCCTGATGGTGTGTGAAGTCAGTGAGCCAAATGGAGTTGTTCTCCCACAAGAACCACTCGGCTGATTCTTCTTCATTATGCAATGCAGCAACATGCAGTGTTGCTTTATGGAATTAGCTCATACAGCAACATCTGCGTCTAGAGTCTTTGTATTTAGGGCTAGCTGAAAACGGCTTTGGCGCTGAAGTTGTTTCTGAATGTGAGAAAGCAAGAATTAACAGCATCAAAGATGAAAAAGGCAACATAACAACAGACATTACAACCATTTAGAACATAATCAGAAATTACTACAAAGCACTGTACTCCAACAAATCAGAAGACCACCAAGAAATGGAAAAGTTCTTAGACTCACACAACCTGCCAAATCTTAGCCCAGAGGCAACAATCAACCTGAACAAACCCATAACTGAAGCAGAGGTTGAATCAGTGATTAAAGACCTCCCAACAAAGAAAAGCCCAGGCCCAGACGTCTTCACTCCAGAATTCTACAAAGCATTCCGAACAGAACTAACCCCAATCCTCTACAAACTCTTCAAAACAATAGAAAAGGAAGCAACCCTTCCAAACTCATTCTATGAAGCCAACATTACCTTAATCCCAAAACCGGGCAGAGATCCTACAGAGAAGGAAAACTACAGACCTATCTCTTTGATGAACATTGATGCTAAGATTCTCAACAAAATCCTAGCCAACAGAATTCAAAAACACATCAGACAGATCATTCATCCAGATCAAGTAGGATTCATCCCTCGAATGCAGGGATGGTTCAACATTCGGAAATCCATAAATGTGATACACCACATCCAAAAACTGAAAAACAAGAATCACATGATAGTATCAATAGATGCAGAAAAAGCTTTCGACAAAATCCAGCACAACTTCCTGCTAAAGACCCTAACCAAGGTAGGCATAGATGGAAAAATCCACAACATAATCAAAGCAATATATGCAAAACCCAATGCCAGCATCATACTGAATGGAGAAAAACTGGAACCCTTCCCACTGAGATCTGGAACAAGACAGGGATGTCCGCTTTCTCCGCTGCTATTCAACATAGTTCTAGAGGTACTCGCTGAGGCCATAAGACAAGAAAAAGAAATCAAAGGAATCCAAATGGGAAATGAAGAAGTCAAGCTTTCACTATATGCAGATGACATGATTCTTTATATGGAAGAGCCAAAAGGCTCAACACAGAGACTACTAGAACTTATACGAGAGCTCGGTAGAGTGGCAGGGTACAAAATTAATGAACAAAAATCAACAGCCATAGTGTATGCTAACAGCCCCAAGTTGGAAAAAGATCTAACCAGCAAGATACCATTCAAAGTAACAAAGGAAAGCATGAAGTATCTGGGAATTAACCTAACCAAAAATGGTGGAGACCTATTTGAGGAAAACTACAAACTACTTAAAAAAGAAATTGAACAAGATCTAGAAAGATGGAGTAACATCCCATGCTCCTGGATAGGTAAAATCAATATCATTAAAATGTCTATACTGCCAAAGGCAATATATACATTCAACGCAATCCCAATCAAATTGCCCAAAACATTCTTCACAGATCTGGAAACAATGATTCAAAGGTTCATCTGGAAACACAAAAAACCACGAATAGCTAGAACCATTCTCAAGAACAGGAAGTTAGCAGGGGGAATCACAGTCCCAGACCTCTGGACATACTATAGGGCAGTGGTTATCAAAACAGCCTGGTACTGGCAAAAAAATAGAGAAGAAGATCAATGGAGCAGAATAGAAACACCAGATGGGAACCCACACAAATACAGCCAAATAATCTTTGACAAAAAGACAAACGACAACCCAGGCAAATGGGAAGGTCTGTTCAATAAATGCTGTTGGGACAACTGGTTGATAGCCTGCAGAAACAAAAAGATAGACCCACATCTCTCACCATATACTAAGATCAAATCCAAATGGATAAAAGATTTAAACCTACATCCAGAAACCTTCAAACTTTTGGAAGAAAATGTTGGAAACACACTGGAACACTTAGGGGTAGGCCCTCACTTCCTAAAAAAGACTCCAAATGCAGTAGAAATCAAGACCAAAATAAACAAGTGGGACTTCATCAAACTAAGAAGCTTCTGTACAGCTAGAGAAACAATCAACAAAGTAAAAAGGCAACCCACAGAATGGGAGAAGATCTTCGCACACGACTTAGGTGATAGAGGGCTGATCTCCAGAATATACAAAGAGCTACAAAACAACCAAAATGTCAAAACAAACAAGCCACTCAAGAAATGGGCACGGGAAATGGGCAAACACTTCACAAAGGAACAAACCCAAATGGCAAATAAACATATGAAAAAATGCTCAAGTTCCCTGGCAATAAGGGAAATCCAAATTAAAACATCAATGAGGTACCACCTAACGCCAGTAAGACTGGCCCACATGAATAAAAGCACCAACAACACTTGTTGGCGAGGTTGCGGGGAAAAGGGAACCCTACTCCACTGCTGGTGGGGCTGCAGGCTGGTACAGCCTCTATGGAAATCAGTATGGAGAACATTCAAACAACTCAAATACAACATACCGTATGACCCAGCAATAGCACTCCTAGGAATATATCCAGAACACTTGTTTTATGAGAAACCAACATGCACTCCTATGTTCATAGCAGCACAATCAGTAATTGCAAAAACATGGAAGCAGCCAAAATGCCCATCAACAGAGGATTGGATAAGAAAGCTATGGTTCATCTACTCCATGGAATACTACTCAGCTATTAAAAAAACAAAATGCAGTTCTTTGTGGCCAAATGGGCCAAACTGGAAACCATAATGCTAAGGGAAATGAGCCAATCCCAAAAGGTTAAATACCACATGTTTGCCTTAATTTGATATGATGTTATGTATAACAAGTTATGTTATGAATGTTATATGTTGTGTATAAACCAAAATTGAAATGTCAATGAGGTGGTCACAGAAGGTGGATAAGAAATCGCATTTACTTTTACCATATTGGTTACTCATTACTATGTCAATTAATTCCATAATGATGTAAATTTTTGCTGATGGTATGTTGGAGCTTTTAATTGATTGGGATGATACTCTGCTGGCTCTGTCTTCAGACCAGAGAGGGTATACCTAAGAAGCCGTTGAACTTGACTAGACAATAAGATGCTGGACTCTATGTTTGGTATATGCTTGCAATGGGGGAATCTCAACTGAACTTGAACTGTGGTTATGCAACAAGGTGGAGGAATCCACCATGGTGGGAGGGTTAGGGGAGGGGTGGGGAGAATCCCAGTACCTATGAAACTGTGTCACATAATACAATGTAATTAATGAACTTAAAATAAAATTTAAAAAAAAATATGCAATTCAGCAAAATGCAGTGTTGCTTGATGGAATTAGCTCTTACAGCCACATCTGCGTCTAGAGCCTTTGTATTTAGGGCTAGCTGAAAACGGCTTTGGCGCTGAAGTGGTTTCTGAATGTGGAGTTGGTGGCATGTGAAACCCGCCTGTGGAGCCTTCGTTTGTGTGGGATGCTCACCAACCTGCCCTTCAGGACAATGCACTCAAACGGCATTAAGCATAGTGTGTGAACACGTAGTTTGCTTGAGAGCTGCCTGTCAGCCAGATGCTGTGTGAAGTCAGTGAGCCAAATGGAGTTGTTCTCCCACAAGAACCACTCGGCTGATTCTTCTTCAATATGCAATTCAGCAACATGCAGTGTTGCTTGATGGAATTAGCTCTTACAGCAACATTTGCGTCCAGAGCCTTTGTATTTAGGGCTAGCTTAAAACGGCTTTGGTGCTGAAGTGGTTTCTGAATGTGGAGTTGGTGGCATGTGAAACCCGCCTGTGGAGCCTTCGTTTGTGTGGGATGCTCACCAAGCTGCCCTTCAGGACAATGCACTCAAACGGCATTCAGCATAGTGTGTGAACACGTAGTTTGCTTGAGAGCTGCCTGTCAGCCTGATGGTGTGTGAAGTCAGTGAGCCAAATGGAGTTGTTCTCCCACAAGAACCACTCGGCTGATTCTTCTTCAATATGCCATTCAGCAACATGCAGTGTTGCTTGATAGAATTAGCTCTTACAGCCACATCTGCGTCTAGAGACTTTGTATTTAGGGCTATCAGAAAACGGCTTTGGCGCTGAAGTGGTTTCTGAATGTGGAGTTGGTGGCATGTGAAACCCGCCTGTAGAGCCTTCGTTTCTGTGTGGTGCTCACCAACCTGCCCTTCAGGACAATGCACTCAAACGGCATTAAGCATAGTGTGTGAACACGTAGTTTGCTTGAGAGCTGCCTGTCAGCCTGATGGTGTGTGAAGTCAGTGAGCCAAATGGAGTTGTTCTCCCACAAGAACCACTCGGCTGATTCTTTTTTTTTTTTTTTTTAATTTTATTATAAATTCATTAATTACATTGTATTATGTGACACAGTTTCATAGGTACTGGGATTCTCCCCACCCCTCCCCAAACCCTCCCACCATGGTGGATTCCTCCACCTTGTTGCATAACCACAGTTCAAGTTCAGTTGAGATTCCCCCATTGCAAGCATATACCAAACATAGAGTCCAGCATCTTATTGTCCAGTCAAGTTCAACGGCTTCTTAGGTATACTCTCTTCAGCAACATGCAGTGTTGCTTGATGGAATTAGCTCTTACAGCAACATCTGCGTCTAGAGCCTTTGTATTTAGGGCTAGCTGAATGTGGCTTTGGCGCTGAAGTGTTTTCTGAATGTGGAGTTGGTGGCATGTGAAACCCGCCTGTGGAGCCTTCGTTTGTGTGGGATGCTCACCAAGCTGCCCTTCAGGACAATGCACTCAAACGGCATTAAGCATAGGGTGTGAACACGTAGTTTGCTTGAGAGCTGCCTGTCAGCCTGATGGTGTGTGAAGTCAGTGAGCCAAATGGAGTTGTTCTCCCACAAGAACCACTCAGCTGATTCTTCTTCATTATGCAATGCAGCAACATGCAGTGTTGCTTAATGGAATTGGCTCTTAGAGCCACATCTGCGTCTAGAGCCTTTGTATTTAGGGCTAGCTGAAAAGGGCTTTGGCGCTGAAGTGGTTTCTGAATGTGGAGTTGGTGGCATGTGAAATCCGCCTGTGGAGCCTTCGTTTGTGTGGGATGCTCACCAAGCTGCCCTTCAGGACAATGCACTCAAACGGCATTAAGCATAGTGTGTGAACACGTAGTTTGCTTGAGAGCTGCCTGTCAGCCTGATGGTGTGTGAAGTCAGTGAGCCAAATGGAGTTGTTCTCCCACAAGAACCACTCGGCTGATTCTTCATCAATATGCAATTCAGCAACATGCAGTGTTGCTTGATGGAATTAGCTCTTACAGCAACATCTGCATCTAGAGCCTTTGTATTTAGGGCTAGCTGAAAAGGGCTTTGGCGCTGAAGTGGTTTCTGAATGTGGAGTTGGTGGCATGTGAAACCCGCCTGTGGAGCCTTCGTTTGTGTGGGATGCTCACCAAGCTGCCCTTCAGGACAATGCACTCAAACGGCATTAAGCATAGGGTGTGAACACGTAGTTTGCTTGAGAGCTGCCTGTCAGCCTGATGGTGTGTGAAGTCAGTGAGCCAAATGGAGTTGTTCTCCCACAAGAACCACTCGGCTGATTCTTCTTCAATATGCAATTCAGCAACATGCAGTGTTGCTTGATGGAATTAGCTCTTTCAGCAACATCTGCATCTAGAGCCTTTGTATTTAGGGCTAGCTGAAAAGGGCTTTGGCGCTGAAGTGGTTTCTGAATGTGGAGTTGGTGGCATGTGAAACCCGCCTGTAGAGCCTTCGTTTGTGTGGGATGCTCACCAAGCTGCCCTTCAGGACAATGCACTCAAACGGCATTAGGCATAGTGTGTGAACACGTAGTTTGCTTGAGAGCTGCCTGTCAGCCTGATGGTGTGTGAAGTCAGTGAGCCAAATGGAGTTGTTCTCCCACAAGAACCACTCGGCTGATTCTTCTTCATTATGCAATGCAGCAACATGCAGTGTTGCTTGATGGAATTAGCTCATACAGCAACATCTGCCTCTAGAGTCTTTGTATTTAGGGCTAGCTGAAAACGGCTTTGGCGCTGAAGTTGTTTCTGAATGTGAGAAAGCAAGAATTAACAGCATCAAAGATGAAAAAGGCAACATAACAACAGACATTACAACCATTAAGAACATAATCAGAAATTACTACAAAGCACTGTACTCCAACAAATCAGAAGACCACCAAGAAATGGAAAAGTTCTTAGACTCACACAACCTGCCAAATCTTAGCCCAGAGGCAACAATCAACCTGAACAAACCCATAACTGAAGCAGAGGTTGAATCAGTGATTAAAGACCTCCCAACAAAGAAAAGCCCAGGCCCAGACGTCTTCACTCCAGAATTCTACAAAGCATTCCGAACAGAACTAACCCCAATCCTCTACAAACTCTTCAAAACAATAGAAAAGGAAGCAACCCTTCCAAACTCATTCTATGAAGCCAACATTACCTTAATCCCAAAACCGGGCAGAGATCCTACAGAGAAGGAAAACTACAGACCTATCTCTTTGATGAACATTGATGCTAAGATTCTCAACAAAATCCTAGCCAACAGAATTCAAAAACACATCAGACAGATCATTCATCCAGATCAAGTAGGATTCATCCCTCGAATGCAGGGATGGTTCAACATTCGGAAATCCATAAATGTGATACACCACATCCAAAAACTGAAAAACAAGAATCACATGATAGTATCAATAGATGCAGAAAAAGCTTTCGACAAAATCCAGCACAACTTCCTGCTAAAGACCCTAACCAAGGTAGGCATAGATGGAAAAATCCACAACATAATCAAAGCAATATATGCAAAACCCAATGCCAGCATCATACTGAATGGAGAAAAACTGGAACCCTTCCCACTGAGATCTGGAACAAGACAGGGATGTCCGCTTTCTCCGCTGCTATTCAACATAGTTCTAGAGGTACTCGCTGAGGCCATAAGACAAGAAAAAGAAATCAAAGGAATCCAAATGGGAAATGAAGAAGTCAAGCTTTCACTATATGCAGATGACATGATTCTTTATATGGAAGAGCCAAAAGGCTCAACACAGAGACTACTAGAACTTATACGAGAGCTCGGTAGAGTGGCAGGGTACAAAATTAATGAACAAAAATCAACAGCCATAGTGTATGCTAACAGCCCCAAGTTGGAAAAAGATCTAACCAGCAAGATACCATTCAAAGTAACAAAGGAAAGCATGAAGTATCTGGGAATTAACCTAACCAAAAATGGTGGAGACCTATTTGAGGAAAACTACAAACTACTTAAAAAAGAAATTGAACAAGATCTAGAAAGATGGAGTAACATCCCATGCTCCTGGATAGGTAAAATCAATATCATTAAAATGTCTATACTGCCAAAGGCAATATATACATTCAACGCAATCCCAATCAAATTGCCCAAAACATTCTTCACAGATCTGGAAACAATGATTCAAAGGTTCATCTGGAAACACAAAAAACCACGAATAGCTAGAACCATTCTCAAGAACAGGAAGTTAGCAGGGGGAATCACAGTCCCAGACCTCTGGACATACTATAGGGCAGTGGTTATCAAAACAGCCTGGTACTGGCAAAAAAATAGAGAAGAAGATCAATGGAGCAGAATAGAAACACCAGATGGGAACCCACACAAATACAGCCAAATAATCTTTGACAAAAAGACAAACGACAACCCAGGCAAATGGGAAGGTCTGTTCAATAAATGCTGTTGGGACAACTGGTTGATAGCCTGCAGAAACAAAAAGATAGACCCACATCTCTCACCATATACTAAGATCAAATCCAAATGGATAAAAGATTTAAACCTACATCCAGAAACCTTCAAACTTTTGGAAGAAAATGTTGGAAACACACTGGAACACTTAGGGGTAGGCCCTCACTTCCTAAAAAAGACTCCAAATGCAGTAGAAATCAAGACCAAAATAAACAAGTGGGACTTCATCAAACTAAGAAGCTTCTGTACAGCTAGAGAAACAATCAACAAAGTAAAAAGGCAACCCACAGAATGGGAGAAGATCTTCGCACACGACTTAGGTGATAGAGGGCTAATCTCCAGAATATACAAAGAGCTACAAAACAACCAAAATGTCAAAACAAACAAGCCACTCAAGAAATGGGCACGGGAAATGGGCAAACACTTCACAAAGGAACAAACCCAAATGGCAAATAAACATATGAAAAAATGCTCAAGTTCCCTGGCAATAAGGGAAATCCAAATTAAAACATCAATGAGGTACCACCTAACGCCAGTAAGACTGGCCCACATGAATAAAAGCACCAACAACACTTGTTGGCGAGGTTGCGGGGAAAAGGGAACCCTACTCCACTGCTGGTGGGGCTGCAGGCTGGTACAGCCTCTATGGAAATCAGTATGGAGAACATTCAAACAACTCAAATACAACATACCGTATGACCCAGCAATAGCACTCCTAGGAATATATCCAGAACACTTGTTTTATGAGAAACCAACATGCACTCCTATGTTCATAGCAGCACAATCAGTAATTGCAAAAACATGGAAGCAGCCAAAATGCCCATCAACAGAGGATTGGATAAGAAAGCTATGGTTCATCTACTCCATGGAATACTACTCAGCTATTAAAAAAACAAAATGCAGTTCTTTGTGGCCAAATGGGCCAAACTGGAAACCATAATGCTAAGGGAAATGAGCCAATCCCAAAAGGTTAAATACCACATGTTTGCCTTAATTTGATATGATGTTATGTATAACAAGTTATGTTATGAATGTTATATGTTGTGTATAAACCAAAATTGAAATGTCAATGAGGTGGTCACAGAAGGTGGATAAGAAATCACATTTACTTTTACCATATTGGTTACTCATTACTATGTCAATTAATTCCATAATGATGTAAATTTTTGCTGATGGTATGTTGGAGCTTTTAATTGATTGGGATGATACTCTGCTGGCTCTGTCTTCAGACCAGAGAGGGTATACCTAAGAAGCCGTTGAACTTGACTAGACAATAAGATGCTGGACTCTATGTTTGGTATATGCTTGCAATGAGGGAATCTCAACTGAACTTGAACTGTGGTTATGCAACAAGGTGGAGGAATCCACCATGGTGGGAGGGTTAGGGGAGGGGTGGGGAGAATCCCATTACCTATGAAACTGTGTCACATAATACAATGTAATTAATGAACTTAAAATAAAATTTAAAAAAATATGCAATTCAGCAAAATGCAGTGTTGCTTGATGGAATTAGCTCTTACAGCCACATCTGCGTCTAGAGCCTTTGTATTTAGGGCTAGCTGAAAAGGGCTTTGGCGCTGAAGTGGTTTCTGAATGTGGAGTTGGTGGCATGTGAAACCCGCCTGTGGAGCCTTCGTTTGTGTGGGATGCTCACCAACCGGCCCTTCAGGACAATGCACTCAAACGGCATTAAGCATAGTGTGTGAACACGTAGTTTGCTTGAGAGCTGCCTGTCAGCCAGATGCTGTGTGAAGTCAGTGAGCCAAATGGAGTTGTTCTCCCACAAGAACCACTCGGCTGATTCTTCTTCAATATGCAATTCAGCAACATGCAGTGTTGCTTGATGGAATTAGCTCTTACAGCAACATTTGCGTCTAGAGCCTTTGTATTTAGGGCTAGCTTAAAACGGCTTTGGTGCTGAAGTGGTTTCTGAATGTGGAGTTGGTGGCATGTGAAACCCGCCTGTGGAGCCTTCGTTTGTGTGGGATGCTCACCAAGCTGCCCTTCAGGACAATGCACTCAAACGGCATTCAGCATAGTGTGTGAACACGTAGTTTGCTTGAGAGCTGCCTGTCAGCCTGATGGTGTGTGAAGTCAGTGAGCCAAATGGAGTTGTTCTCCCACAAGAACCACTCGGCTGATTCTTCTTCAATATGCCATTCAGCAACATGCAGTGTTGCTTGATAGAATTAGCTCTTACAGCCACATCTGCGTCTAGAGACTTTGTATTTAGGACTATCAGAAAACGGCTTTGGCGCTGAAGTGGTTTCTGAATGTGGAGTTGGTGGCATGTGAAACCCGCCTGTGGAGCCTTCGTTTCTGTGTGGTGCTCACCAACCTGCCCTTCAGGACAATGCACTCAAACGGCATTAAGCATAGTGTGTGAACACGTAGTTTGCTTGAGAGCTGCCTGTCAGCCTGATGGTGTGTGAAGTCAGTGAGCCAAATGGAGTTGTTCTCCCACAAGAACCACTCGGCTGATTCTTTTTTTTTTTTTTAAATTTTATTATAAATTCATTAATTACATTGTATTATGTGACACAGTTTCATAGGTACTGGGATTCTCCCCACCCCTCCCCAAACCCTCCCACCATGGTGGATTCCTCCACCTTGTTGCATAACCACAGTTCAAGTTCAGTTGAGATTCCCCCCTTGCAAGCATATACCAAACATAGAGTCCAGCATCTTATTGTCCAGTCAAGTTCAACGGCTTCTTAGGTATACTCTCTTCAGCAACATGCAGTGTTGCTTGATGGAATTAGCTCTTACAGCAACATCTGCGTCTAGAGCCTTTGTATTTAGGGCTAGCTGAAAAGGGCTTTGGCGCTGAAGTGGTTTCTGAATGTGGAGTTGGTGGCATGTGAAACCCGCCTGTGGAGCCTTCGTTTGTGTGGGATGCTCACCAAGCTGCCCTTCAGGACAATGCACTCAAACGGCATTAGGCATAGTGTGTGAACACGTAGTTTGCTTGAGAGCTGCCTGTCAGCCTGATGGTGTGTGAAGTCAGTGAGCCAAATGGAGTTGTTCTCCCACAAGAACCACTCAGCTGATTCTTCTTCATTATACAATGCAGCAACATGCAGTGTTGCTTGATGGAATTAGCTCTTACAGCAACATCTGCGTCTAGAGCCTTTGTATTTAGGGCTAGCTGAAAAGGGCTTTGGCGCTGAAGTGGTTTCTGAATGTGGAGTTGGTGGCATGTGAAACCCACCTGTGGAGCCTTCGTTTGTGTGGGATGCTCACCAAGCTGCCCTTCAGGACAATGCACTCAAACGGCATTAAGCATAGTGTGTGAACACGTAGTTTGCTTGAGAGCTGCCTGTCAGCCTGATGGTGTGTGAAGTCAGTGAGCCAAATGGAGTTGTTCTCCCACAAGAACCACTCGGCTGATTATTCTTCAATATGCAATTCAGCAACATGCAGTGTTGCTTGATGGAATTAGCTCTTACAGCAACATCTGCATCTAGAGCCTTTGTATTTAGGGCTAGCTGAAAACGGCTTTGGCGCTGAAGTGGTTTCTGAATGTGGAGTTGGTGGCATGTGAAACCCGCCTGTGGAGCCTTCGTTTGTGTGGGATGCTCACCAACCTGCCCTTCAGGACAATGCACTCAAACTACATTAAGCATAGGGTGTGAACACGTAGTTTGCTTGAGAGCTGCCTGTCAGCCTGATGGTGTGTGAAGTCAGTGAGCCAAATGGAGTTGTTCTCCCACAAGAACCTCTCGGCTGATTCTTCTTCAATATGCCATTCAGCAATATGCGGTGTTGCTTGATGGAATTAGCTCTTACAGCCACATCTGCGTCTAGAGCCTTTGTATTTAGGGCTAGCTGAAAATGGCTTTGGCGCCGAAGTGGTTTCTGAATGTGGAGTTGGTGGCATGTGAAACCCGCCTGTGGAGCCTTCGTTTGTGTGGGATGCTCACCAACCTGCCCTTCAGGACAATGCACTCAAACGGCATTAAGCATAGGGTGTGAACACGTAGTTTGCTTGAGAGCTGCCTGTCAGCCTGATGGTGTGTGAAGTCAGTGAGCCAAATGGAGTTGTTCTCCCACAAGAACCTCTCGGCTGATTCTTCTTCAATATGCCATTCAGCAATATGCGGTGTTGCTTGATGGAATTAGCTCTTACAGCCACATCTGCGTCTAGAGCCTTTGTATTTAGGGCTAGCTGAAAATGGCTTTGGCGCCGAAGTGGTTTCTGAATGTGGAGTTGGTGGCATGTGAAACCCGCCTGTAGAGCCTTCGTTTGTGTGGGATGCTCACCAACCTGCCCTTCAGGACAATGCACTCAATCGGCATTAGGCATAGTGTGTGAACACGTAGTTTGCTTGAGAGCTGCCTGTCAGCCTGATGGTGTGTGAAGTCAGTGAGCCAAATGGAGTTGTTCTCCCACAAGAACCACTCGGCTGATTCTTCTTCATTATGCAATGCAGCAACATGCAGTGTTGCTTGATGGAATTAGCTCATACAGCAACATCTGCGTCTAGAGTCTTTGTATTTAGGGCTAGCTGAAAACGGCTTTGGCGCTGAAGTTGTTTCTGAATGTGAGAAAGCAAGAATTAACAGCATCAAAGATGAAAAAGGCAACATAACAACAGACATTACAACCATTAAGAACATAATCAGAATTTACTACAAAGCACTGTACTCCAACAAATCAGAAGACCACCAAGAAATGGAAAAGTTCTTAGACTCACACAACCTGCCAAATCTTAGCCCAGAGGCAACAATCAACCTGAACAAACCCATAACTGAAGCAGAGGTTGAATCAGTGATTAAAGACCTCCCAACAAAGAAAAGCCCAGGCCCAGACGTCTTCACTCCAGAATTCTACAAAGCATTCCGAACAGAACTAACCCCAATCCTCTACAAACTCTTCAAAACAATAGAAAAGGAAGCAACCCTTCCAAACTCATTCTATGAAGCCAACATTACCTTAATCCCAAAACCGGGCAGAGATCCTACAGAGAAGGAAAACTACAGACCTATCTCTTTGATGAACATTGATGCTAAGATTCTCAACAAAATCCTAGCCAACAGAATTCAAAAACACATCAGACAGATCATTCATCCAGATCAAGTAGGATTCATCCCTCGAATGCAGGGATGGTTCAACATTCGGAAATCCATAAATGTGATACACCACATCCAAAAACTGAAAAACAAGAATCACATGATAGTATCAATAGATGCAGAAAAAGCTTTTGACAAAATCCAGCACAACATCCTGCTAAAGACCCTAACCAAGGTAGGCATAGATGGAAAAATCCACAACATAATCAAAGCAATATATGCAAAACCCAATGCCAGCATCATACTGAATGGAGAAAAACTGGAACCCTTCCCACTGAGATCTGGAACAAGACAGGGATGTCCGCTTTCTCCGCTGCTATTCAACATAGTTCTAGAGGTACTCGCTGAGGCCATAAGACAAGAAAAAGAAATCAAAGGAATCCAAATGGGAAATGAAGAAGTCAAGCTTTCACTATATGCAGATGACATGATTCTTTATATGGAAGAGCCAAAAGGCTCAACACAGAGACTACTAGAACTTATACGAGAGTTCGGTAGAGTGGCAGGGTACAAAATTAATGAACAAAAATCAACAGCCATAGTGTATGCTAACAGCCCCAAGTTGGAAAAAGATCTAACCAGCAAGATACCATTCAAAGTAACAAAGGAAAGCATGAAGTATCTGGGAATTAACCTAACCAAAAATGGTGGAGACCAATTTGAGGAAAACTACAAACTACTTAAAAAAGAAATTGAACAAGATCTAGAAAGATGGAGTAACATCCCATGCTCCTGGATAGGTAAAATCAATATCATTAAAATGTCTATACTGCCAAAGGCAATATATACATTCAACGCAATCCCAATCAAATTGCCCAAAACATTCTTCACAGATCTGGAAACAATGATTCAAAGGTTCATCTGGAAACACAAAAAACCACGAATAGCTAGAACCATTCTCAAGAACAGGAAGTTAGCAGGGGGAATCACAGTCCCAGACCTCTGGACATACTATAGGGCAGTGGTTATCAAAACAGCCTGGTACTGGCAAAAAAATAGAGAAGAAGATCAATGGAGCAGAATAGAAACACCAGATGGGAACCCACACAAATACAGCCAAATAATCTTTGACAAAAAGACAAACGACAACCCAGGCAAATGGGAAGGTCTGTTCAATAAATGCTGTTGGGACAACTGGTTGATAGCCTGCAGAAACAAAAAGATAGACCCACATCTCTCACCATATACTAAGATCAAATCCAAATGGATAAAAGATTTAAACCTACATCCAGAAACCTTCAAACTTTTGGAAGAAAATGTTGGAAACACACTGGAACACTTAGGGGTAGGCCCTCACTTCCTAAAAAAGACTCCAAATGCAGTAGAAATCAAGACCAAAATAAACAAGTGGGACTTCATCAAACTAAGAAGCTTCTGTACAGCTAGAGAAACAATCAACAAAGTAAAAAGGCAACCCACAGAATGGGAGAAGATCTTCGCACACGACTTAGGTGATAGAGGGCTAATCTCCAGAATATACAAAGAGCTACAAAACAACCAAAATGTCAAAACAAACAAGCCACTCAAGAAATGGGCACGGGAAATGGGCAAACACTTCACAAAGGAACAAACCCAAATGGCAAATAAACATATGAAAAAATGCTCAAGTTCCCTGGCAATAAGGGAAATCCAAATTAAAACATCAATGAGGTACCACCTAACGCCAGTAAGACTGGCCCACATGAATAAAAGCACCAACAACACTTGTTGGCGAGGTTGCGGGGAAAAGGGAACCCTACTCCACTGCTGGTGGGGCTGCAGGCTGGTACAGCCTCTATGGAAATCAGTATGGAGAACATTCAAACAACTCAAATACAACATACCGTATGACCCAGCAATAGCACTCCTAGGAATATATCCAGAACACTTGTTTTATGAGAAACCAACATGCACTCCTATGTTCATAGCAGCACAATCAGTAATTGCAAAAACATGGAAGCAGCCAAAATGCCCATCAACAGAGGATTGGATAAGAAAGCTATGGTTCATCTACTCCATGGAATACTACTCAGCTATTAAAAAAACAAAATGCAGTTCTTTGTGGCCAAATGGGCCAAACTGGAAACCATAATGCTAAGGGAAATGAGCCAATCCCAAAAGGTTAAATACCACATGTTTGCCTTAATTTGATATGATGTTATGTATAACAAGTTATGTTATGAATGTTATATGTTGTGTATAAACCAAAATTGAAATGTCAATGAGGTGGTCACAGAAGGTGGATAAGAAATCGCATTTACTTTTACCATATTGGTTACTCATTACTATGTCAATTAATTCCATAATGATGTAAATTTTTGCTGATGGTATGTTGGAGCTTTTAATTGATTGGGATGATACTCTGCTGGCTCTGTCTTCAGACCAGAGAGGGTATACCTAAGAAGCCGTTGAACTTGACTAGACAATAAGATGCTGGACTCTATGTTTGGTATATGCTTGCAATGAGGGAATCTCAACTGAACTTGAACTGTGGTTATGCAACAAGGTGGAGGAATCCACCATGGTGGGAGGGTTAGGGGAGGGGTGGGGAGAATCCCATTACCTATGAAACTGTGTCACATAATACAATGTAATTAATGAACTTAAAATAAAATTTAAAAAAAAATATGCAATTCAGCAAAATGCAGTGTTGCTTGATGGAATTAGCTCTTACAGCCACATCTGCGTCTAGAGCCTTTGTATTTAGGGCTAGCTGAAAAGGGCTTTGGCGCTGAAGTGGTTTCTGAATGTGGAGTTGGTGGCATGTGAAACCCGCCTGTGGAGCCTTCGTTTGTGTGGGATGCTCACCAACCGGCCCTTCAGGACAATGCACTCAAACGGCATTAAGCATAGTGTGTGAACACGTAGTTTGCTTGAGAGCTGCCTGTCAGCCAGATGCTGTGTGAAGTCAGTGAGCCAAATGGAGTTGTTCTCCCACAAGAACCACTCGGCTGATTCTTCTTCAATATGCAATTCAGCAACATGCAGTGTTGCTTGATGGAATTAGCTCTTACAGCAACATTTGCGTCTAGAGCCTTTGTATTTAGGGCTAGCTTAAAACGGCTTTGGTGCTGAAGTGGTTTCTGAATGTGGAGTTGGTGGCATGTGAAACCCGCCTGTGGAGCCTTCGTTTGTGTGGGATGCTCACCAAGCTGCCCTTCAGGACAATGCACTCAAACGGCATTCAGCATAGTGTGTGAACACGTAGTTTGCTTGAGAGCTGCCTGTCAGCCTGATGGTGTGTGAAGTCAGTGAGCCAAATGGAGTTGTTCTCCCACAAGAACCACTCGGCTGATTCTTCTTCAATATGCCATTCAGCAACATGCAGTGTTGCTTGATAGAATTAGCTCTTACAGCCACATCTGCGTCTAGAGACTTTGTATTTAGGACTATCAGAAAACGGCTTTGGCGCTGAAGTGGTTTCTGAATGTGGAGTTGGTGGCATGTGAAACCCGCCTGTGGAGCCTTCGTTTCTGTGTGGTGCTCACCAACCTGCCCTTCAGGACAATGCACTCAAACGGCATTAAGCATAGTGTGTGAACACGTAGTTTGCTTGAGAGCTGCCTGTCAGCCTGATGGTGTGTGAAGTCAGTGAGCCAAATGGAGTTGTTCTCCCACAAGAACCACTCGGCTGATTCTTTTTTTTTTTTTTTAAATTTTATTATAAATTCATTAATTACATTGTATTATGTGACACAGTTTCATAGGTACTGGGATTCTCCCCACCCCTCCCCAAACCCTCCCACCATGGTGGATTCCTCCACCTTGTTGCATAACCACAGTTCAAGTTCAGTTGAGATTCCCCCCTTGCAAGCATATACCAAACATAGAGTCCAGCATCTTATTGTCCAGTCAAGTTCAACGGCTTCTTAGGTATACTCTCTTCAGCAACATGCAGTGTTGCTTGATGGAATTAGCTCTTACAGCAACATCTGCGTCTAGAGCCTTTGTATTTAGGGCTAGCTGAAAAGGGCTTTGGCGCTGAAGTGGTTTCTGAATGTGGAGTTGGTGGCATGTGAAACCCGCCTGTGGAGCCTTCGTTTGTGTGGGATGCTCACCAAGCTGCCCTTCAGGACAATGCACTCAAACTTCATTAAGCATAGTGTGTGAACACGTAGTTTGCTTGAGAGCTGCCTGTCAGCCTGATGGTGTGTGAAGTCAGTGAGCCAAATGGAGTTGTTCTCCCACAAGAACCACTCAGCTGATTCTTCTTCATTATACAATGCAGCAACATGCAGTGTTGCTTGATGGAATTAGCTCTTACAGCAACATCTGCGTCTAGAGCCTTTGTATTTAGGGCTAGCTGAAAAGGGCTTTGGCGCTGAAGTGGTTTCTGAATGTGGAGTTGGTGGCATGTGAAACCCGCCTGTGGAGCCTTCGTTTGTGTGGGATGCTCACCAAGCTGCCCTTCAGGACAATGCACTCAAACGGCATTCAGCATAGTGTGTGAACACGTAGTTTGCTTGAGAGCTGCCTGTCAGCCTGATGGTGTGTGAAGTCAGTGAGCCAAATGGAGTTGTTCTCCCACAAGAACCACTCGGCTGATTCTTCTTCAATATGCCATTCAGCAACATGCAGTGTTGCTTGATAGAATTAGCTCTTACAGCCACATCTGCGTCTAGAGACTTTGTATTTAGGACTATCAGAAAACGGCTTTGGCGCTGAAGTGGTTTCTGAATGTGGAGTTGGTGGCATGTGAAACCCGCCTGTGGAGCCTTCGTTTCTGTGTGGTGCTCACCAACCTGCCCTTCAGGACAATGCACTCAAACGGCATTAAGCATAGTGTGTGAACACGTAGTTTGCTTGAGAGCTGCCTGTCAGCCTGATGGTGTGTGAAGTCAGTGAGCCAAATGGAGTTGTTCTCCCACAAGAACCACTCGGCTGATTCTTTTTTTTTTTTTTTTAATTTTATTATAAATTCATTAATTACATTGTATTATGTGACACAGTTTCATAGGTACTGGGATTCTCCCCACCCCTCCCCAAACCCTCCCACCATGGTGGATTCCTCCACCTTGTTGCATAACCACAGTTCAAGTTCAGTTGAGATTCCCCCCTTGCAAGCATATACCAAACATAGAGTCCAGCATCTTATTGTCCAGTCAAGTTCAACGGCTTCTTAGGTATACTCTCTTCAGCAACATGCAGTGTTGCTTGATGGAATTAGCTCTTACAGCAACATCTGCGTCTAGAGCCTTTGTATTTAGGGCTAGCTGAAAAGGGCTTTGGCGCTGAAGTGGTTTCTGAATGTGGAGTTGGTGGCATGTGAAACCCGCCTGTGGAGCCTTCGTTTGTGTGGGATGCTCACCAAGCTGCCCTTCAGGACAATGCACTCAAACGGCATTAGGCATAGTGTGTGAACACGTAGTTTGCTTGAGAGCTGCCTGTCAGCCTGATGGTGTGTGAAGTCAGTGAGCCAAATGGAGCTGTTCTCCCACAAGAACCACTCAGCTGATTCTTCTTCATTATACAATGCAGCAACATGCAGTGTTGCTTGATGGAATTAGCTCTTACAGCAACATCTGCGTCTAGAGCCTTTGTATTTAGGGCTAGCTGAAAAGGGCTTTGGCGCTGAAGTGGTTTCTGAATGTGGAGTTGGTGGCATGTGAAACCCACCTGTGGAGCCTTCGTTTGTGTGGGATGCTCACCAAGCTGCCCTTCAGGACAATGCACTCAAACGGCATTAAGCATAGTGTGTGAACACGTAGTTTGCTTGAGAGCTGCCTGTCAGCCTGATGGTGTGTGAAGTCAGTGAGCCAAATGGAGTTGTTCTCCCACAAGAACCACTCGGCTGATTATTCTTCAATATGCAATTCAGCAACATGCAGTGTTGCTTGATGGAATTAGCTCTTACAGCAACATCTGCATCTAGAGCCTTTGTATTTAGGGCTAGCTGAAAACGGCTTTGGCGCTGAAGTGGTTTCTGAATGTGGAGTTGGTGGCATGTGAAACCCGCCTGTGGAGCCTTCGTTTGTGTGGGATGCTCACCAACCTGCCCTTCAGGACAATGCACTCAAACGGCATTAAGCATAGGGTGTGAACACGTAGTTTGCTTGAGAGCTGCCTGTCAGCCTGATGGTGTGTGAAGTCAGTGAGCCAAATGGAGTTGTTCTCCCACAAGAACCACTCGGCTGATTCTTCTTCATTATGCAATGCAGCAACATGCAGTGTTGCTTGATGGAATTAGCTCATACAGCAACATCTGCGTCTAGAGTCTTTGTATTTAGGGCTAGCTGAAAACGGCTTTGGCGCTGAAGTTGTTTCTGAATGTGAGAAAGCAAGAATTAACAGCATCAAAGATGAAAAACGCAACATAACAACAGACATTACAACCATTAAGAACATAATCAGAAATTACTACAAAGCACTGTACTCCAACAAATCAGAAGACCACCCAGAAATGGAAAAGTTCTTAGACTCACACAACCTGCCAAATCTTAGCCCAGAGGCAACAATCAACCTGAACAAACCCATAACTGAAGCAGAGGTTGAATCAGTGATTAAAGACCTCCCAACAAAGAAAAGCCCAGGCCCAGACGTCTTCACTCCAGAATTCTACAAAGCATTCCGAACAGAACTAACCCCAATCCTCTACAAACTCTTCAAAACAATAGAAAAGGAAGCAACCCTTCCAAACTCATTCTATGAAGCCAACATTACCTTAATCCCAAAACCGGGCAGAGATCCTACAGAGAAGGAAAACTACAGACCTATCTCTTTGATGAACATTGATGCTAAGATTCTCAACAAAATCCTAGCCAACAGAATTCAAAAACACATCAGACAGATCATTCATCCAGATCAAGTAGGATTCATCCCTCGAATGCAGGGATGGTTCAACATTCGGAAATCCATAAATGTGATACACCACATCCAAAAACTGAAAAACAAGAATCACATGATAGTATCAATAGATGCAGAAAAAGCTTTCGACAAAATCCAGCACAACTTCCTGCTAAAGACCCTAACCAAGGTAGGCATAGATGGAAAAATCCACAACATAATCAAAGCAATATATGCAAAACCCAATGCCAGCATCATACTGAATGGAGAAAAACTGGAACCCTTCCCACTGAGATCTGGAACAAGACAGGGATGTCCGCTTTCTCCGCTGCTATTCAACATAGTTCTAGAGGTACTCGCTGAGGCCATAAGACAAGAAAAAGAAATCAAAGGAATCCAAATGGGAAATGAAGAAGTCAAGCTTTCACTATATGCAGATGACATGATTCTTTATATGGAAGAGCCAAAAGGCTCAACACAGAGACTACTAGAACTTATACGAGAGCTCGGTAGAGTGGCAGGGTACAAAATTAATGAACAAAAATCAACAGCCATAGTGTATGCTAACAGCCCCAAGTTGGAAAAAGATCTAACCAGCAAGATACCATTCAAAGTAACAAAGGAAAGCATGAAGTATCTGGGAATTAACCTAACCAAAAATGGTGGAGACCTATTTGAGGAAAACTACAAACTACTTAAAAAAGAAATTGAACAAGATCTAGAAAGATGGAGTAACATCCCATGCTCCTGGATAGGTAAAATCAATATCATTAAAATGTCTATACTGCCAAAGGCAATATATACATTCAACGCAATCCCAATCAAATTGCCCAAAACATTCTTCACAGATCTGGAAACAATGATTCAAAGGTTCATCTGGAAACACAAAAAACCACGAATAGCTAGAACCATTCTCAAGAACAGGAAGTTAGCAGGGGGAATCACAGTCCCAGACCTCTGGACATACTATAGGGCAGTGGTTATCAAAACAGCCTGGTACTGGCAAAAAAATAGAGAAGAAGATCAATGGAGCAGAATAGAAACACCAGATGGGAACCCACACAAATACAGCCAAATAATCTTTGACAAAAAGACAAACGACAACCCAGGCAAATGGGAAGGTCTGTTCAATAAATGCTGTTGGGACAACTGGTTGATAGCCTGCAGAAACAAAAAGATAGACCCACATCTCTCACCATATACTAAGATCAAATCCAAATGGATAAAAGATTTAAACCTACATCCAGAAACCTTCAAACTTTTGGAAGAAAATGTTGGAAACACACTGGAACACTTAGGGGTAGGCCCTCACTTCCTAAAAAAGACTCCAAATGCAGTAGAAATCAAGACCAAAATAAACAAGTGGGACTTCATCAAACTAAGAAGCTTCTGTACAGCTAGAGAAACAATCAACAAAGTAAAAAGGCAACCCACAGAATGGGAGAAGATCTTCGCACACGACTTAGGTGATAGAGGGCTGATCTCCAGAATATACAAAGAGCTACAAAACAACCAAAATGTCAAAACAAACAAGCCACTCAAGAAATGGGCACGGGAAATGGGCAAACACTTCACAAAGGAACAAACCCAAATGGCAAATAAACATATGAAAAAATGCTCAAGTTCCCTGGCAATAAGGGAAATCCAAATTAAAACATCAATGAGGTACCACCTAACGCCAGTAAGACTGGCCCACATGAATAAAAGCACCAACAACACTTGTTGGCGAGGTTGCGGGGAAAAGGGAACCCTACTCCACTGCTGGTGGGGCTGCAGGCTGGTACAGCCTCTATGGAAATCAGTATGGAGAACATTCAAACAACTCAAATACAACATACCGTATGACCCAGCAATAGCACTCCTAGGAATATATCCAGAACACTTGTTTTATGAGAAACCAACATGCACTCCTATGTTCATAGCAGCACAATCAGTAATTGCAAAAACATGGAAGCAGCCAAAATGCCCATCAACAGAGGATTGGATAAGAAAGCTATGGTTCATCTACTCCATGGAATACTACTCAGCTATTAAAAAAACAAAATGCAGTTCTTTGTGGCCAAATGGGCCAAACTGGAAACCATAATGCTAAGGGAAATGAGCCAATCCCAAAAGGTTAAATACCACATGTTTGCCTTAATTTGATATGATGTTATGTATAACAAGTTATGTTATGAATGTTATATGTTGTGTATAAACCAAAATTGAAATGTCAATGAGGTGGTCACAGAAGGTGGATAAGAAATCGCATTTACTTTTACCATATTGGTTACTCATTACTATGTCAATTAATTCCATAATGATGTAAATTTTTGCTGATGGTATGTTGGAGCTTTTAATTGATTGGGATGATACTCTGCTGGCTCTGTCTTCAGACCAGAGAGGGTATACCTAAGAAGCCGTTGAACTTGACTAGACAATAAGATGCTGGACTCTATGTTTGGTATATGCTTGCAATGGGGGAATCTCAACTGAACTTGAACTGTGGTTATGCAACAAGGTGGAGGAATCCACCATGGTGGGAGGGTTAGGGGAGGGGTGGGGAGAATCCCAGTACCTATGAAACTGTGTCACATAATACAATGTAATTAATGAACTTAAAATAAAATTTAAAAAAAAATATGCAATTCAGCAAAATGCAGTGTTGCTTGATGGAATTAGCTCTTACAGCCACATCTGCGTCTAGAGCCTTTGTATTTAGGGCTAGCTGAAAACGGCTTTGGCGCTGAAGTGGTTTCTGAATGTGGAGTTGGTGGCATGTGAAACCCGCCTGTGGAGCCTTCGTTTGTGTGGGATGCTCACCAACCTGCCCTTCAGGACAATGCACTCAAACGGCATTAAGCATAGTGTGTGAACACGTAGTTTGCTTGAGAGCTGCCTGTCAGCCAGATGCTGTGTGAAGTCAGTGAGCCAAATGGAGTTGTTCTCCCACAAGAACCACTCGGCTGATTCTTCTTCAATATGCAATTCAGCAACATGCAGTGTTGCTTGATGGAATTAGCTCTTACAGCAACATTTGCGTCCAGAGCCTTTGTATTTAGGGCTAGCTGAAAAGGGCTTTGGCGCTGAAGTGGTTTCTGAATGTGGAGTTGGTGGCATGTGAAACCCGCCTGTGGAGCCTTCGTTTGTGTGGGATGCTCACCAAGCTGCCCTTCAGGACAATGCACTCAAACGGCATTCAGCATAGTGTGTGAACACGTAGTTTGCTTGAGAGCTGCCTGTCAGCCTGATGGTGTGTGAAGTCAGTGAGCCAAATGGAGTTGTTCTCCCACAAGAACCACTCGGCTGATTCTTCTTCAATATGCCATTCAGCAACATGCAGTGTTGCTTGATAGAATTAGCTCTTACAGCCACATCTGCGTCTAGAGACTTTGTATTTAGGGCTATCAGAAAACGGCTTTGGCGCTGAAGTGGTTTCTGAATGTGGAGTTGGTGGCATGTGAAACCCGCCTGTGGAGCCTTCGTTTCTGTGTGGTGCTCACCAACCTGCCCTTCAGGACAATGCACTCAAACGGCATTAAGCATAGTGTGTGAACACGTAGTTTGCTTGAGAGCTGCCTGTCAGCCTGATGGTGTGTGAAGTCAGTGAGCCAAATGGAGTTGTTCTCCCACAAGAACCACTCGGCTGATTCTTCTTCAATATGTAATTCAGCAACATGCAGTGTTGCTTGATGGAATTAGCTCTTACAGCCACATCTGCGTCTAGAGCCTTTGTATTTAGGGCTAGCTGAAAGCGGCTTTAGTGCTCAAGTAGTTTCTGAATGTGGAGTTGGTGGCATGTGAAACCCGCCTGCGGAGCCTTCGTTTGTGTGGGATGCTTACCAAGCTGCCCTTCAGGACAATGCACTCAAACGGCATTAGGCATAGTGTGTGAACACGTAGTTTGCTTGAGAGCTGCCTGTCAGCCTGATGGTGTGTGAAGTCAGTGAGCCAAATGGAGTTGTTCTCCCAAAAGAACCACTCGGCTGATTCTTCTTCAATATGCCATTCAGCAACATGCAGTGTTGCTTGATGGAATTAGCTCTTACAGCAACATCTGCGTCTAGAGCCTTTGCATTTAGGGCTAGCTGAAAAGGGCTTTGGCGCTGAAGTGGTTTCTGAATGTGGAGTTGGTGGCATGTGAAACCCGCCTGTGGAGCCTTCGTTTGTGTGGGATGCTCACCAAGCTGCCCTTCAGGACAATGCACTCAAACGGCATTAAGCCTAGTGTGTGAACACGTAGTTTGCTTGAGAGCTGCCTGTCAGCCTGATGGTGTGTGAAGTCAGTGAGCCAAATGGAGTTGTTCTCCCACAAGAACCACTCGGATGATTCTTCTTCAATATGCAATTCAGCAACATGCAGTGTTGCTTGATGGAATTAGCTCTTACAGCCACATCTGCGTCTACAGCCTTTGTATTTAGGGCTAGCTGAAACGGGCTTTGGCGCTGAAGTGGTTTCTGAATGTGGAGTTGGTGGCATGTGAAACCCGCCTGTGGAGTCTTCGTTTGTGTGGGATGCTCACCAAGCTGCCCTTCAGGACAATGCACTCAAACGGCATTAAGCCTAGTGTGTGAACACGTAGTTTGCTTGAGAGCTGCCTGTCAGCCTGATGGTGTGTGAAGTCAGTGAGCCAAATGGAGTTGTTCTCCCACAAGAACCACTCGGCTGATTCTTCTTCAATATGCAATTCAGCAACATGCAGTGTTGCTTGATGGAATTAGCTCTTACAGCCACATCTGCGTCTAGAGTCTTTGTATTTAGGGCTAGCTGAAAAGGGCTTTGGCGCTGAAGTGGTTTCTGAATGTGGAGTTGGTGGCGTGTGAAACCCGCCTGTGGAGCCTTCGTTTGTGTGGGATGCTCACCAACCTGCCCTTCAGGACAATGCACTCAAATGGCATTAGGCATAGTGTGTGAACACTTAGTTTGCTTGAGAGCTGCCTGTCAGCCTGATGGTGTGTGATGTCAGTGAGCCAAATGGAGTTGTTCTCCCACAAGAACCACTCGGCTGATTCTTCTTCAATATGTAATTCAGCAACATGCAGTGTTGCTTGATGGAATTAGCTCTTACAGCCACATCTGCGTCTAGAGTCTTTGTATTTAGGGCTAGCTGAAAAGGGCTTTGGCGCTGAAGTGGTTTCTGAATGTGGAGTTGGTGGCGTGTGAAACCCGCCTGTGGAGCCTTCGTTTGTGTGGGATGCTCACCAACCTGCCCTTCAGGACAATGCACTCAAATGGCATTAGGCATAGTGTGTGAACACGTAGTTTGCTTGAGAGCTGCCTGTCAGCATGATGGTGTGTGAAGTCAGTGAGCCAAATGGAGTTGTTCTCCCAAAAGAACCACTCGGCTGATTCTTCTTCAATATGGAATTCAGCAACATGCAGTGTTGCTTGATGGAATTAGCTCTTACAGCAACATCTGTGTCTAGAGCCTTTGCATTTAGGGCTAGCTGAATGTGGCTTTGGCGCTGAAGTGGTTTCTGAATGTGGAGTTGGTGGCATGTGAAACCCGCCTGTGGAGCCTTCGTTTGTGTGGGATGCTCACCAAGCTGCCCTTCAGGACAATGCACTCAAACGGCATTAAGCATAGTGTGTTAACACGTAGTTTGCTTGAGAGCTGCCTGTCAGCCTGATGGTGTGTGAAGTCAGTGAGGCAAATGGAGTTGTTCTCCCACAAGAACCACTCGGCTGATTCTTCTTCAATATGCCTTTCAGCAACATGCAGTGTTGCTTGATGGAATTAGCTCTTACAGCCACATCTGTGTCTAAAGCCTTTGTATTTAGGGCTAGCTGAAAAGGGCTTTGGCGCTGAAGTGGTTTCTGAATGTGGAGTTGGTGGCATGTGAAACCCGCCTGTGGAGCCTTCGTTTGTGTGGGATGCTCACCAACCTGCCCTTCAGGACAATGCACTCAAACGGCATTAAGCATAGTGTGTGAACACGTAGTTTGCTTGAGAGCTGCCTGTCAGCCTGATGCTGTGTGAAGTCATTGAGCCAAATGGAGTTGTTCTCCCACAAGAACCACTCGGCTGATTCATCTTCAATATGCAATTCAGCAACATGCAGTGTTGCTTGATGGAATTAGCTCTTACAGCAACATCTGCTTCTAGAGCCTTTGTATTTAGGGCTAGCTGAAAACGGCTTTGGCGCTGAAGTGGTTTCTGAATGTGGAGTTGGTGGCATGTGAAACCCGCCTGTGGAGCCTTCGTTTGTGTGGGATGCTCACCAAGCTGCCCTTCAGGACAATGCACTCAAACGGCATTAAGCATAGTGTGTGAACACGTAGTTTGCTTGAGAGCTGCCTGTCAGCCTGATGGTGTGTGAAATCAGTGAGCCAAATGGAGTTGTTCTCCCACAAGAACCACTCGGCTGATTCTTCTTCAATATGCAATTCAGCAACATGCAGTGTTGCTTGATGGAATTAGCTCTTACAGCAACATCTGTGTCTAGAGCCTTTGTATTTAGGGCTAGCTGAAAAGGGCTTTGGCACTGAAGTTGTTTCTGAATGTGGAGTTGGTGGCATGTGAAACCCGCCTGTGGAGCCTTCGTTTGTGTGGGATGCTCACCAAGGTACCAATCAGGACAATGCACTCAAACGGCATTAAGCATAGTGTGTGAACACGTAGTTTGCCTGAGAGCTGCTAGTCAGCCTGATGGTGTGTGAAGTCAGTGAGCCAAATGGAGTTGTTCTCCCACAAGAACCACTCGGCTGATTCTTCTTCAATATGCAATTCAGCAACATGCAGTGTTGCTTGATGGAATTAGCTCTTACAGCAACATCTGCGTCTACAGCCTTTGTATTTAGGGCTAGCTGAAAAGGGCTTTGGCGCTGAAGTGGTTTCTGAATGTGGAGTTGGTGGCATGTGAAACCCGCCTGTGGAGCCTTCGTTTGTGTGGGATGCTCACCAAACTGCCCTTCAGGACAATGCACTCAAACGGCATTAAGCATAGTGTGTGAACACGTAGTTTGCTTGAGAGCTGCCTGTCAGCCTGATGGTGTGTGAAGTCAGTGAGCCAAATGGAGTTGTTCTCCCACAAGAACCACTCGGCTGATTCTTCTTCAATATGCAATTCAGCAACATGCAGTGTTGCTTGATGTAATTAGCTCTTACAGCAACATCTCCATCTAGAACCTTCGTATTTAGGGCTAGCTGAAAAGGGCTTTGGCGCTGAAGTGGTTTCTGAATGTGGAGTTGGTGGCATGTGAAACCCGCCTTGGAGCCTTCGTTTGTGTGGGATGCTCACCAACCTGCCCTTCAGGACAATGCACTCAAACGGCATTAAGCATAGTGTGTGAACACGTAGTTTGCTTGAGAGCTGTCTGTCAGCCTTGATGGTGTGTGAAGTCAGTGAGCCAAATGGAGTTGTTCTCCCACAAGAACCACTCGGCTGATTCTTCTTCAATATGCCATTCAGCAACATGTAGTGTTGCTTGATGGAATTAGCTCTTACAGCAACATCTGCGTCTAGAGCCTTTGTATTTAGGGCTAGCTGAAAAGGGCTTTGGCGCTGAAGTGGTTTCTGAATGTGGAGTTGGTGGCATGTGAAACCCGCCTGTGGAGCCTTCGTTTGTGTGGGATGCTCACCAAGCTGCCCTTCAGGACAATGCACTCAAACGGCATTAAGCCTAGTGTGTGAACACGTAGTTTGCTTGAGAGCTGCCTGTCAGCCTGATGGTGTGTGAAGTCAGTGAGCCAAATGGAGTTGTTCTCCCACAAGAACCACTCGGCTGATTCTTCTTCAATATGCAATTCAGCAACATGCAGTGTTGCTTGATGGAATTAGCTCTTACAGCCACATCTGCGTCTAGAGCCTTTGTATTTAGGGCTAGCTGAAAAGGGCTTTGGCGCTGAAGTGGTTTCTGAATGTGGAGTTGGTGGCATGTGAAACCCGCCTGTGGAGCCTTCGTTTGTGTGGGATGTTCACCAACCTGCCCTTCAGGACAATGCACTCAAATGGCATTAGGCATAGTGTGTGAACACTTAGTTTGCTTGAGAGCTGCCTGTCAGCCTGATGGTGTGTGAAGTCAGTGAGCCAAATGGAGTTGTTCTCCCACAAGAACCACTCGGCTGATTCTTCTTCAATATGTAATTCAGCAACATGCAGTGTTGCTTGATGGAATTAGCTCTTACAGCCACATCTGCGTCTAGAGTCTTTGTATTTAGGGCTAGCTGGAAAGGGCTTTGGCGCTGAAGTGGTTTCTGAATGTGGAGTTGGTGGCGTGTGAAACCTGCCTGTGGAGCCTTCGTTTGTGTGGGATGCTCACCAAGCTGCCCTTCAGGACAATGCACTCAAATGGCATTAGGCATAGTGTGTGAACACGTAGTTTGCTTGAGAGCTGCCTGTCAGCCTGATGGTGTGTGAAGTCAGTGAGCCAAATGGAGTTGTTCTCCCAAAAGAACCACTCGGCTGATTCTTCTTCAATATGGAATTCAGCAACATGCAGTGTTGCTTGATGGAATTAGCTCTTACAACAACATCTGTGTCTAGAGCCTTTGGATTTAGGGCTAGCTGAATGTGGCTTTGGCGCTGAAGTGGTTTCTGAATGTGGAGTTGGTGGCATGTGAAACCCGCCTGTGGAGCCTTCGTTTGTGTGGGATGCTCACCAACCTGCCCTTCAGGACAATGCACTCAAACGGCATTAAGCATAGTGTGTGAACACGTAGTTTGCTTGAGAGCTGCCTGTCAGCCTGATGGTGTGTGAAGTCAGTGAGCCAAATGGAGTTGTTCTCCCACAAGAACCACTCGGCTGATTCTTCATCAATATGCAATTCAGCAACATGCAGTGTTGCTTGATGGAATTAGCTCTTACAGCCACATCTGTGTCTAAAGCCTTTGTATTTAGGGCTAGCTGAAAAGGGCTTTGGCGCTGAAGTGGTTTCTGAATGTGGAGTTGGTGGCATGTGAAACCCGCCTGTGGAGCCTTCGTTTGTGTGGGATGCTCACCAACCTGCCCTTCAGGACAATGCACTCAAACGGCATTAAGCATAGTTTGTGAACACGTAGTTTGCTTGAGAGCTGCCTGTCAGCCTGATGCTGTGTGAAGTCATTGAGCCAAATGGAGTTGTTCTCCCACAAGAACCACTCGGCTGATTCATCTTCAATATGCAACTCAGCAACATGCAGTTTTGCTTGATGGAATTAGCTCTTACAGCAACATCTGCTTCTAGAGCCTTTGTATTTAGGGCTAGCTGAAAAGGGCTTGGGCGCTGAAGTGGTTTCTGAATGTGGAGTTGGTGGCATGTGAAACCCGCCTGTGGAGCCTTCGTTTGTGTGGGATGCTCACCAAGCTGCCCTTCAGGACAATGCACTCAAACGGCATTAAGCATAGTGTGTGAACACGTAGTTTGCTTGAGAGCTGCCTGTCAGCCTGATGGTGTGTGAAGTCAGTGAGCCAAATGGAGTTGTTCTCCCAAAAGAACCACTCGGCTGATTCTTCTTCAATATGCAATTCAGCAACATGCAGTGTTGCTTGATGGAATTAGCTCTTACAGCAACATCTGCATCTAGAGCCTTTGTATTTAGGGCTAGCTGAAAAGGGCTTTGGCGCTGAAGTTGTTTCTGAATGTGGAGTTGGTGGCATGTGAAACCCGCCTGTGGAGCCTTCGTTTGTGTGGGATGCTCACCAAGGTACCAATCAGGACAATGCACTCAAACGGCATTAAGCATAGTGTGTGAACACGTAGTTTGCTTGAGAGCTGCTAGTCAGCCTGATGGAGTGTGAAGTCAGTGAGCCAAATGGAGTTGTTCTCCCACAAGAACCACTCGGCTGATTCTTCTTCAATATGCAATTCAGCAACATGCAGTGTTGCTTGATGGAATTAGCTCTTACAGCAACATCTGCGTCTAGAGCCTTTGTATTTAGGGCTAGCTGAAAAGGGCTTTGGCGCTGAAGTGGTTTCTGAATGTGGAGTTGGTGGCATGTGAAACCCGCCTGTGGAGCCTTCGTTTGTGTGGGATGCTCACCAAACTGCCCTTCAGGACAATGCACTCAAACGGCATTAAGCATAGTGTGTGAACACGTAGTTTGCTTGAGAGCTGCCTGTCAGCCTGATGGTGTGTGAAGTCAGTGAGCCAAATGGAGTTGTTCTCCCACAAGAACCACTCGGCTGATTCTTCTTCAATATGCAATTCAGCAACATGCAGTGTTGCTTGATGGAATTAGCTCTTACAGCAACATCTCCATCTAGAACCTTCGTATTTAGGGCTAGCTGAAAAGGGCTTTGGCGCTGAAGTGGTTTCTGAATGTGGAGTTGGTGGCATGTGAAACCCGCCTGTGGAGCCTTCGTTTGTGTGGGATGCTCACCAAGCTGCCCTTCAGGACAATGCACTCAAACATCATTAAGCATAGTGTGTGAACACGTAGTTTGCTTGAGAGCTGTCTGTCAGCCTGATGGTGTGTGAAGTCAGTGAGCCAAATGGAGTTGTTCTCCCACAAGAACCACTCGGCTGATTCTTCTTCAATATGCCATTCAGCAACATGCAGTGTTGCTTGATGGAATTAGCTCTTACAGCAACATCTGCGTCTAGAGCCTTTGTATTTAGGGCTAGCTGAAAAGGGCTTTGGCGCTGAAGTGGTTTCTGAATGTGGAGTTGGTGGCATGTGAAACCCGCCTGTGGAGCCTTCGTTTCTGTGTGGTGCTCACCAACCTGCCCTTCAGGACAATGCACTCAAACGGCATTAAGCATAGTGTGTGAACACGTAGTTTGCTTGAGAGCTGCCTGTCAGCCTGATGGTGTGTGAAGTCAGTGAGCCAAATGGAGTTGTTCTCCCACAAGAACCACTCGGCTGATTCTTTTTTTTTTTTTTTAATTTTATTTTAAATTCATTAATTACATTGTATTATGTGACACAGTTTCATAGGTACTGGGATTCTCCCCACTCCTCCCCAAACCCTCCCACCATGGTGGATTCCTCCACCTTGTTGCATAACCACAGTTCAAGTTCAGTTGAGATTCCCCCATTGCAAGCATATACCAAACATAGAGTCCAGCATCTTTTTGTCCAGTCAAGTTCAACGGCTTCTTAGGTATACTCTCTTCAGCAAAATGCAGTGTTGCTTGATGGAATTAGCTCTTACAGCAACATCTGCGTCTAGAGCCTTTGTATTTAGGGCTAGCTGAAAAGGGCTTTGGCGCTGAAGTGGTTTCTGAATGTGGAGTTGGTGGCATGTGAAACCCGCCTGTGGAGCCTTCGTTTGTGTGGGATGCTCACCAAGCTGCCCTTCAGGACAATGCACTCAAACGGCATTAAGCCTAGTGTGTGAACACGTAGTTTGCTTAAGATCTGCCTGTCAGCCTGATGGTGTGTGAAGTCAATGAGCCAAATGGAGTTGTTCTCCCACAAGAACCACTCGGCTGATTCTTCTTCAATATGCAATGCAGCAACATGCAGTGTTGCTTGATGGAATTAGCTCTTACAGCAACATCTGCGTCTAGAGCCTTTGTATTTAGGGCTAGCTGAAAAGGGCTTTGGCGCTGAAGTGGTTTCTGAATGTGGAGTTGGTGGCATGTGAAACCCGCCTGTGGAGCCTTCGTTTGTGTGGGATGCTCACCAAACTGCCCTTCAGGACAATGCACTCAAACGGCATTAAGCATAGTGTGTGAACACGTAGTTTGCTTGAGAGCTGCCTGTCAGCCTGATGGTGTGTGAAGTCAGTGAGCCAAATGGAGTTGTTCTCCCACAAGAACCACTCGGCTGATTCTTCTTCAATATGCAATTCAGCAACATGCAGTGTTGCTTGATGGAATTAGCTCTTACAGCAACATCTCCATCTAGAACCTTCGTATTTAGGGCTAGCTGAAAAGGGCTTTGGCGCTGAAGTGGTTTCTGAATGTGGAGTTGGTGGCATGTGAAACCCGCCTGTGGAGCCTTCGTTTGTGTGGGATGCTCACCAAGCTGCCCTTCAGGACAATGCACTCAAACATCATTAAGCATAGTGTGTGAACACGTAGTTTGCTTGAGAGCTGTCTGTCAGCCTGATGGTGTGTGAAGTCAGTGAGCCAAATGGAGTTGTTCTCCCACAAGAACCACTCGGCTGATTCTTCTTCAATATGCCATTCAGCAACATGCAGTGTTGCTTGATGGAATTAGCTCTTACAGCAACATCTGCGTCTAGAGCCTTTGTATTTAGGGCTAGCTGAAAAGGGCTTTGGCGCTGAAGTGGTTTCTGAATGTGGAGTTGGTGGCATGTGAAACCCGCCTGTGGAGCCTTCGTTTCTGTGTGGTGCTCACCAACCTGCCCTTCAGGACAATGCACTCAAACGGCATTAAGCATAGTGTGTGAACACGTAGTTTGCTTGAGAGCTGCCTGTCAGCCTGATGGTGTGTGAAGTCAGTGAGCCAAATGGAGTTGTTCTCCCACAAGAACCACTCGGCTGATTCTTTTTTTTTTTTTTAATTTTATTTTAAATTCATTAATTACATTGTATTATGTGACACAGTTTCATAGGTACTGGGATTCTCCCCACTCCTCCCCAAACCCTCCCACCATGGTGGATTCCTCCACCTTGTTGCATAACCACAGTTCAAGTTCAGTTGAGATTCCCCCATTGCAAGCATATACCAAACATAGAGTCCAGCATCTTTTTGTCCAGTCAAGTTCAACAGCTTCTTAGGTATACTCTCTTCAGCAAAATGCAGTGTTGCTTGATGGAATTAGCTCTTACAGCAACATCTGCGTCTAGAGCCTTTGTATTTAGGGCTAGCTGAAAAGGGCTTTGGCGCTGAAGTGGTTTCTGAATGTGGAGTTGGTGGCATGTGAAACCCGCCTGTGGAGCCTTCGTTTGTGTGGGATGCTCACCAAGCTGCCCTTCAGGACAATGCACTCAAACGGCATTAAGCCTAGTGTGTGAACACGTAGTTTGCTTAAGATCTGCCTGTCAGCCTGATGGTGTGTGAAGTCAATGAGCCAAATGGAGTTGTTCTCCCACAAGAACCACTCGGCTGATTCTTCTTCAATATGCAATGCAGCAACATGCAGTGTTGCTTGATGGAATTAGCTCTTACAGCCACATCTGCGTCTAGAGTCTTTGTATTTAGGGCTAGCTGAAAACGGCTTTGGCGATGAAGTGGTTTCTGAATGTGGAGTTGGTGGCGCGTGAAACCCGGCTGTGGAGCCTTCGTTTGTGTGGGATGCTCACCAACATGCCCTTCAGGACAATGCACTCAAATGGCATTAGGCATAGTGTGTGAACACTTAGTTTGCTTGAGAGCTGCCTGTCAGCCTGATGGTGTGTGAAGTCAGTGAGCCAAATGGAGTTGTTCTCCCACAAGAACCACTCGGCTGATTCTTCTTCAATATGTAATTCAGCAACATGCAGTGTTGCTTGATGGAATTAGCTCTTACAGCCACATCTGCGTCTAGAGCCTTTGTATTTAGGGCTAGCTGAAAACGGCTTTAGTGCTCAAGTAGTTTCTGAATGTGGAGTTGGTGGCATGTGAAACCCGCCTGTGGAGCCTTCTTTTGTGTGGGATGCTCACCAACCTGCCCTTCAGGACAATGCACTCAAACGGCATTAGGCATAGTGTGTGAACACGTAGTTTGCTTGAGAGCTGCCTGTCAGCCTGATGGTGTGTGAAGTCAGTGAGCCAAATGGAGTTGTTCTCCCAAAAGAACCACTCGGCTGATTCTTCTTCAATATGGAATTCAGCAACATGCAGTGTTGCTTGATGGAATTAGCTCTTACAGCAACATCTGTGTCTAGAGCCTTTGCATTTAGGGCTAGCTGAATGTGGCTTTGGCGCTGAAGTGGTTTCTGAATGTGGAGTTGGTGGCATGTGAAACCCGCCTGTGGAGCCTTCGTTTGTGTGGGATGCTCACCAACCTGCCCTTCAGGACAATGCACTCAAACGGCATTAAGCATAGTGTGTGAACACGTAGTTTGCTTGAGAGCTGCCTGTCAGCCTGCTGGTGTGTGAAGTCAGTGAGCCAAATGGAGTTGTTCTCCCACAAGAACCACTCGGCTGATTCTTCTTCAATATGCCATTCAGCAACATGCAGTGTTGCTTGATGGAATTAGCACTTACAGCCACATCTGTGTCTAAAGCCTTTGTATTTAGGGCTAGCTGAAAAGGGCTTTGGCGCTGAAGTGGTTTCTGAATGTGGAGTTGGTGGCATGTGAAACCCGCCTGTGGAGCCTTCGTTTGTGTGGGATGCTCACCAACCTGCCCTTCAGGACAATGCACTCAAACTTCATTAAGCATAGTGTGTGAACACGTAGTTTGCTTGAGAGCTGCCTGTGAGCCTGCTGGTGTGCGAAGTCAGTGAGCCAAATGGAGTTGTTCTCCCACAAGAACCACTCGGCTGATTCTTCTTCAATATGCAATTCAGCAACATGCAGTGTTGCTTGATGGAATTAGCTCTTACAGCAACATCTGCGTCTAGAGCCTTTGTATTTAGGGCTAGCTGAAAAGGGCTTTGGCGCTGAAGTGGTTTCTGAATGTGGAGTTGGTGGCGTGTGAAACCGCCTGTGGAGCCTTCGTTTGTGTGGGATGCTTAGAACCTGCCCTTCAGGACAATGCACTCAAACGGCATTAAGCATAGTGTGTGAACACGTAGTTTGCTTGAGAGCTGCCTGTGAGCCTGATGGTGTGTGAAGTCAGTGAGCCAAATGGAGTTGTTCTCCCACAAGAACCACTCGGCTGATTCTTCTTCAATATGCAATTCAGCAACATGCAGTGTTGCTTGATGGAATTAGCTCTTACAGCAACATCTGTGTCTAGAGCCTTTGCATTTAGGGATAGCTGAATGTGGCTTTGGCGCTGCAGTGGTTTCTGAATGTGGAGTTGGTGGCATGTGAAACCCGCCTGTGGAGCCTTCGTTTGTGTGGGATGCTCACCAAGCTGCCCTTCAGGACAATGCACTCAAACGGCATTAAGCCTAGTGTGTGAACACGTAGTTTGCTTGAGAGCTGCCTGTCAGCCTGATGGTGTGTGAAGTCAGTGAGCCAAATGGAGTTGTTCTCCCACAAGAACCACTCGGCTGATTCTTCTTCAATATGCCATTCAGCAACATGCAGTGTTGCTTGATGGAATTAGCTCTTACAGCCACATCTGTGTCTAAAGCCTTTGTATTTAGGGCTAGCTGAAAAGGGCTTTGGCGCTGAAGTGGTTTCTGAATGTGGAGTTGGTGGCATGTGAAACCGGCCTGTGGAGCCTTCGTTTGTGTGGGATGCTCACCAACCTGCCCTTCAGGACAATGCACTCAAACGGCATTAAGCATAGTGTGTGAACACGTAGTTTGCTTGAGAGCTGCCTGTCAGCCTGATGGTGTGTGATGTCAGTGAGCCAAATGGAGTTGTTCTCCCACAAGAACCACTCGGCTGATTCTTCTTCACTATGCCATTCAGCAACATGCAGTGTTGCTTGATGGAATTAGCTCTTACAGCAACATCTGCGTCTAGAGCCTTTGTATTTAGGGCTAGCTGAAAAGGGCTTTGGCGCTGAAGTGGTTTCTGAATGTGGAGTTGGTGGCATGTGAAACCTGCCTGTGGAGCCTTCGTTTGTGTGGGATGCTCACCAACCTGCCCTTCAGGACAATGCACTCAAACGGCATTAAGCATAGTGTGTGAACACGTAGTTTGCTTGAGAGCTGCCTGTGAGCCTGATGGTGTGTGAAGTCAGTGAGCCAAATGGAGTTGTGCTCCCACAAGAACCACTCGGCTGATTCTTCTTCAATATGCAATTCAGCAACATGCAGTGTTGCTTGATGGAATTAGCTCTTACAGTAACATCTGCGTCTAGAGCCTTTGTATTTAGGGCTAGCTGAAAAGGGCTTTGGCGCTGAAGTGGTTTCTGAATGTGGAGTTGGTGGCATGTGAAACCCGGCTGTGGAGCCTTCGTTTGTGTGGGATGCTCACCAACCTGCCCTTCAGGACAATGCACTCAAACTTCATTAAGCATAGTGTGTGAACACGTAGTTTGCTTGAGAGCTGCCTGTCAGCCTGCTGGTGTGCGAAGTCAGTGAGCCAAATGGAGTTGTTCTCCCACAAGAACCACTCGGCTGATTCTTCTTCAATATGCAATTCAGCAACATGCAGTGTTGCTTGATGGAATTAGCTCTTACAGCAACATCTGCGTCTAGAGCCTTTGTATTTAGGGCTAGCTGAAAAGGGCTTTGGCGCTGAAGTGGTTTCTGAATGCGGAGTTGGTGGCATGTGAAACCCGGCTGTGGAGCCTTCGTTTGTGTGGGATGCTCACCAAGCTGCCCTTCAGGACAATGCACTCAAACGGCATTAAGCATAGTGTGTGAACACGTAGTTTGCTTGAGAGCTGCCTGTCAGCCTGATGGTGTGTGATGTCAGTGAGCCAAATGGAGTTGTTCTCCCACAAGAACCACTCGGCTGATTCTTCTTCAATATGCCATTCAGCAACATGCAGTGTTGCTTGATGGAATTAGCTCTTACAGCAACATCTGCGTCTAGAGCCTTTGTATTTAGGGCTAGCTGAAAAGGGCTTTGGCGCTGAAGTGGTTTCTGAATGTGGAGTTGGTGGCGTGTGAAACCGCCTGTGGAGCCTTCGTTTGTGTGGGATGCTTAGAACCTGCCCTTCAGGACAATGCACTCAAACGGCATTAAGCATAGTGTGTGAACACGTAGTTTGCTTGAGAGCTGCCTGTGAGCCTGATGGTGTGTGAAGTCAGTGAGCCAAATGGAGTTGTTCTCCCACAAGAACCACTCGGCTGATTCTTCTTCAATATGCAATTCAGCAACATGCAGTGTTGCTTGATGGAATTAGCTCTTACAGCCACATCTGCGTCTAGAGCCTTTGTATTTAGGGCTAGCTGAAAACGGCTTTGGCGCTGAAGTGGTTTCTGAATGTGGAGTTGGTGGCATGTGAAACCTGGCTGTGGAGCCTTCGTTTGTGTGGGATGCTCACCAAGCTGCCCTTCAGGACAATGCACTCAAATGGCATTAGGCATAGTGTGTGAACACGTAGTTTGCTTGAGAGCTGCCTGTCAGCCTGATGGTGTGTGAAGTCAGTGAGCCAAATGGAGTTGTTCTCCCACAAGAACCACTCGGCTGATGCTTCTTCAATATGCAATTCAGCAACATGCAGTGTTGCTTGATGGAATTAGCTCTTACAGCAACATCTGTGTCTAGAGCCTTTGTATTTAGGGCTAGCTGAAGAGGGCTTTGGCGCTGAATTGGTTTCTGAATGCGGAGTTGGTGGCATGTGAAACCCGCCTGTGGAGCCTTCGTTTGTGTGGGATGCTCACCAACCTGCCCTTCAGGACAATGCACTCAAACGGCATTAGGCATAGTGTGTGAACACGTAGTTTGCTTGAGAGCTGGCTGTGAGCCTGATGGTGTGTGAAGTCAGTGATCAAATGGAGTTGTTCTCCCACAAGAACCACTCTCCTGATTCTTCTTCAATATGGAATTCAGCAACATGCAGTGTTGCTTGATGGAATTAGCTCTTACAGCAACATCTGTGTCTAGAGCCTTTGCATTTAGGGATAGCTGAATGTGGCTTTGGCGCTGCAGTGGTTTCTGAATGTGGAGTTGGTGGCATGTGAAACCCGCCTGTGGAGCCTTCGTTTGTGTGGGATGCTCACCAACCTGCCCTTCAGGACAATGCACTCAAACGGCATTAAGCATAGTGTGTGAACAGGTAGTTTGCTTGAGAGCTGCCTGTCAGCCTGATGGTGTGTGAAGTCAGTGAGCCAAATGGAGTTGTTCTCCCACAAGAACCACTCGGCTGATTCTTCTTCAATATGCCATTCAGCAACATGCAGTGTTGCTTGATGGAATTAGCTCTTACAGCCACATCTGTGTCTAAAGCCTTTGTATTTAGGGCTAGCTGAAAAGGGCTTTGGCGCTGAAGTGGTTTCTGAATGTGGAGTTGGTGGCATGTGAAACCGGCCTGTGGAGCCTTCGTTTGTGTGGGATGCTCACCAACCTGCCCTTCAGGACAATGCACTCAAACGGCATTAAGCATAGTGTGTGAACACGTAGTTTGCTTGAGAGCTGCCTGTCAGCCTGATGGTGTGTGATGTCAGTGAGCCAAATGGAGTTGTTCTTCCACAAGAACCACTCGGCTGATTCTTCTTCACTATGCCATTCAGCAACATGCAGTGTTGCTTGATGGAATTAGCTCTTACAGCAACATCTGCGTCTAGAGCCTTTGTATTTAGGGCTAGCTGAAAAGGGCTTTGGCGCTGAAGTGGTTTCTGAATGTGGAGTTGGTGGCATGTGAAACCTGCCTGTGGAGCCTTCGTTTGTGTGGGATGCTCACCAACCTGCCCTTCAGGACAATGCACTCAAACGGCATTAAGCATAGTGTGTGAACACGTAGTTTGCTTGAGAGCTGCCTGTGAGCCTGATGGTGTGTGAAGTCAGTGAGCCAAATGGAGTTGTGCTCCCACAAGAACCACTCGGCTGATTCTTCTTCAATATGCAATTCAGCAACATGCAGTGTTGCTTGATGGAATTAGCTCTTACAGTAACATCTGCGTCTAGAGCCTTTGTATTTAGGGCTAGCTGAAAAGGGCTTTGGCGCTGAAGTGGTTTCTGAATGTGGAGTTGGTGGCATGTGAAACCCGGCTGTGGAGCCTTCGTTTGTGTGGGATGCTCACCAAGCTGCCCTTCAGGACAATGCACTCAAATGGCATTAGGCATAGTGTGTGAACACGTAGTTTGCTTGAGAGCTGCCTGTCAGCCTGATGGTGTGTGAAGTCAGTGAGCCAAATGGAGTTGTTCTCCCACAAGAACCACTCAGCTGATTCTTCTTCAATATGCAATTCAGCAACATGCAGTGTTGCTTGATGGAATTAGCTCTTACTGCAACATCTGCGTCTAAAGCCTTTGTATTTAGGGCTAGCTGAAAAGGGCTTTGGCGCTGAAGTGGTTTCTGAATGTGGAGTTGGTGGCATGTGAAACCCGGCTGTGGAGCCTTCGTTTGTGTGGGATGCTCACCAAGCTGCCCTTCAGGACAATGCACTCAAATGGCATTAGGCATAGTGTGTGAACACTTAGTTTGCTTGAGAGCTGCCTGTCAGTCTGATGCTGTGTGAAGTCAGTGAGCCAAATGGAGTTGTTCTCCCACAAGAACCACTCGGCTGATTCTTCTTCAATATGCAATTCAGCAACATGCAGTGTTGCTTGATGTAATTAGCTCTTACAGCCACATCTGTGTCTAGAGCCTTTGTATTTAGGGCTAGCTAAAAAGGGCTTTGGCGCTGAAGTGGCTTCTGAATATGGAGTTGGTGGCATGTGAAACCCACCTGTGGAGCCTTCGTTTGTGTGGGATGCTCACCAACCTGCAATTCAGGACAATGCACTCAAACGGCATTAAGCATAGTGTGTGAACACGTAGTTTGCTTAAGATCTGCCTGTCAGCCTGCTGGTGTGTGAAGTCAGTGAGCCAAATGGAGTTGTTCTCCCACAAGAACCACTCGGCTGATTCTTCTTCAATATGCAATTCAGCAACATGTAGTGTTGCTTGATGGAATTAGCTCTTACAGCAACATCTGCGTCTAGAGCCTTTGTATTTAGGGCTAGCTGAAGAGGGCTTTGGCGCTGAAGTGGTTTCTGAATGCGGAGTTGGTGGCATGTGAAACCCGCCTGTGGAGCCTTCGTTTGTGTGGGATGCTCACCAACCTGCCCTTCAGGACAATGCACTCAAACGGCATTAAGCATAGTTTGTGAACACGTAGTTTGCTTGAGAGCTGCCTGTCAGCCTGATGCTGTGTGATGTCAGTGAGCCAAATGGAGTTGTTCTCCCACAAGAACCACTCGGCTGATTCATCTTCAATATGCAACTCAGCAACATGCAGTGTTGCTTGATGGAATTAGCTCTTACAGCAACATCTGCGTCTAGAGCCTTTGTATTTAGGGCTAGTTGAAAAGGGCTTTGGCGCTGAAGTGGTTTCTGAATGTGGAGTTGGTGGCATGTGAAACCCGCCTGTGGAGCCTTCGTTTGTGTGGGATGCTCACCAAGCTGCCCTTCAGGACAATGCACTCAAATGGCATTAGGCATAGTGTGTGAACACGTAGTTTGCTTGAGAGCTGCCTGTCAGCCTGATGGTGTGTGAAGTCAGTGAGCCAAATGGAGTTGTTCTCCCACAAGAACCACTCGGCTGATTCTTCTTCAATATGCAATTCAGCAACATGCAGTGTTGCTTGATGGAATTAGCTCTTACAGCAACATCTGCGTCTAAAGCCTTTTATTTAGGGCTAGCTGAAAAGGGCTTTGGCGCTGAAGTGGTTTCTGAATGTGGAGTTGGTGGCATGTGAAACCCGCCTGTGGAGCCTTCGTTTGTGTGGGATGCTCACCAAGCTGCCCTTCAGGACAATGCATTCAAATGGCATTAGGCATAGTGTGTGAACACTTAGTTTGCTTGAGAGCTGCCTGTCAGCCTGATGGTGTGTGAAGTCAGTGAGCCAAATGGAGTTGTTCTCCCACAAGAACCACTCGGCTGATTCTTCTTCAATATGCAATTCAGCAACATGCAGTGTTGCTTGATGGAATTAGCTCTTACAGCCACATCTGTGTCTAGAGCCTTTGTATTTAGGGCTAGCTGAAAAGGGCTTTGGCGCTGAAGTGGTTTCTGAATGTGGAGTTGGTGGCATGTGAAACCCACCTGTGGAGCCTTCGTTTGTGTGGGATGCTCACCAACCTGCCCTTCAGGACAATGCACTCAAACGGCATTAAGCATAGTGTGTGAACACGTAGTTTGCTTAAGATCTGCCTGTCAGCCTGTTGGTGTGTGAAGTCAGTGAGCCAAATGGAGTTGTTCTCCCACAAGAACCACTCGGCTGATTCTTCTCCAATATGCAATTCAGCAACATGCAGTGTTGCTTGATGGAATTAGCTCTTACAGCAACATCTGTGTCTAGAGCCTTTGTATTTAGGGCTAGCTGAAAAGGGCTTTGGCGCTGAAGTGGTTTCTGAATGCGGAGTTGGTGGCATGTGAAACCCGCCTGTGGAGCCTTCGTTTGTGTGGGATGCTCACCAAGCTGCCCTTCAGGACAATGCACTCAAACGGCATTAAGCATAGTGTGTGAACACGTAGTTTGCTTGAGAGCTGCCTGTGAGCCTGCTGGTGTGTGAAGTCAGTGAGCCAAATGGAGTTGTTCTCCCACAAGAACCACTCGGCTGACTCTTCTTCAATATGCAATTCAGCAACATGCAGTGTTGCTTGATGGAATTAGCTCTTACAGCAACATCTGCGTCTAGAGCCTTTGTATTTAGGGCTAGCTGAAAAGGGCTTTGGCGCTGAAGTGGTTTCTGAATGTGGAGTTGGTGGCATGTGAAACCCGCCTGTGGAGCCTTCGTTTGTGTGGGATGCTCACCAAGCTGCCCTTCAGGACAATGCACTCAAATGGCATTAGGCATAGGGTGTGAACACTTAGTTTGCTTGAGAGCTGCCTGTCAGCCTGATACTGTGTGAAGTCAGTGAGCCAAATGGAGTTGTTCTCCCACAAGAACCACTCGGCTGATTCTTCTTCAATATGTAATTCAGCAACATGCAGTGTTGCTTGTTGGAATTAGCTCTTACAGCCACATCTGCGTCTAGAGCCTTTGTATTTAGGGCTAGCTGAAAACGGCTTTAGTGCTAAAGTAGTTTCTGAATGTGGAGTTGGTGGCATGTGAAACCCGCCTGCGGAGCCTTCGTTTGTGTGGGATGCTCACCAAGCTGCCCTTCAGGACAATGCACTCAAACGGCATTAGGCATAGTGTGTGAACACGTAGTTTGCTTGAGAGCTGCCTGTCAGCCTGATGGTGTGTGAAGTCAGTGAGCCAAATGGAGTTGTTCTCCCAAAAGAACCACTCGGCTGATTCTTCTTCAATATGGAATTCAGCAACATGCAGTGTTGCTTGATGGAATTAGCTCTTACAGCAACATCTGTGTCTAGAGCCTTTGCATTTAGGGATAGCTGAATGTGGCTTTGGCGCTGAAGTGGTTTCTGAATGTGGAGTTGGTGGCATGTGAAACCCGCCTGTGGAGCCTTCGTTTGTGTGGGATGCTCACCAACCTGCCCTTCAGGACAATGCACTCAAACGGCATTAAGCATAGTGTGTGAACACTTAGTTTGCTTGAGAGCTGCCTGTCAGCCTGATGGTGTGTGAAGTCAGTGAGCCAAATGGAGTTGTCCTCCCACAAGAACCACTCGGCTGATTCTTCTTCAATATGCCATTCAGCAACATGCAGTGTTGCTTGATGGAATTAGCTCTTACAGCCACATCTGCGTCTAGAGCCTTTGTATTTAGGGCTAGCTGAAAACGGCTTTGGCGCTGAAGTGGTTTCTGAATGTGGAGTTGGTGGCATGTGAAACCCGCCTGTGGAGCCTTCGTTTGTGTGGGATGCTCACCAACCTGCCCTTCAGGACAATGCACTCAAACGGCATTAAGCATAGTGTGTGAACACGTAGTTTGCCTGAGAGCTGCCTGTCAGCCTGATGGTGTGTGATGTCAGTGAGCCAAATGGAGTTGTTCTCCCACAAGAACCACTCGGCTGATTCTTCTTCAATATGCCATTCAGCAACATGCAGTGTTGCTTGATGGAATTAGCTCTTACAGCAACATCTGCGTCTAGAGCCTTTGTATTTAGGGCTAGCTGAAAAGGGCTTTGGCGCTGAAGTGGTTTCTGAATGTGGAGTTGGTGGCGTGTGAAACCCGCCTGTGGAGCCTTCGTTTGTGTGGGATGCTCACCAACCTGCCCTTCAGGACAATGCACTCAAACGGCATTAAGCATAGTGTGTGAACACGTAGTTTGCTTGAGAGCTGCCTGTGAGCCTGATGGTGTGTGAAGTCAGTGAGCCAAATGGAGTTGTTCTCCCACAAGAACCACTCGGCTGATTCTTCTTCAATATGCAATTCAGCAACATGCAGTGTTGCTTGATGGAATTAGCTCTTACAGCAACATCTGCGTCTAGAGCCTTTGTATTTAGGGCTAGCTGAAAAGGGCTTTGGCGCTGAAGTGGTTTCTGAATGTGGAGTTGGTGGCATGTGAAACCCGCCTGTGGAGCCTTCGTTTGTGTGGGATGCTCACCAAGCTGCCCTTCAGGACAATGCACTCAAACGGCATTAAGCATAGTGTGTGAACACGTAGTTTGCTTGAGAGCTGCCTGTCAGCCTGCTGGTGTGTGAAGTCAGTGAGCCAAATGGAGTTGTTCTCCCACAAGAACCACTCTCCTGATTCTTCTTCAATATGCCATTCAGCAACATGCAGTGTTGCTTGATGGAATTAGCTCTTACAGCAAGATCTGCGTCTAGAGCCTTTGTATTTAGGGCTAGCTGAAAACGGCTTTGGCGCTGAAGTGGTTTCTGAATGTGGAGTTGGTGGCATGTGAAACCCGCCTGTGGAGCCTTCGTTTGTGTGGGATGCTCACCAAGCTGCCCTTCAGGACAATGCACTCAAACGGCATTAAGCATAGTGTGTGAACACGTAGTTTGCTTGAGAGCTGCCTGTCAGCCTGATGGTGTGTGAAGTCAGTGAGCCAAATGGAGTTGTTCTCCCACAAGAACCACTCGGCTGATACTTCTTCAATATGCAATGCAGCAACATGCAGTGTTGCTTGATGGAATTAGCTCTTACAGCCACATCTGCGTCTAGAGCTTTTGTATTTAGGGCTAGCTGAAAAGGGCTTTGGCGCTGAAGTGGTTTCTGAATGTGGAGTTGGTGGCATGTGAAACCCGCCTGTGGAGCCTTCGTTTGTGTGGGATGCTCACCAACCTGCCCTTCAGGACAATGCACTCAAATGGCATTAGGCATAGGGTGTGAACACTTAGTTTGCTTGAGAGCTGCCTGTCAGCCTGATGGTGTGTGAAGTCAGTGAGCCAAATGGAGTTGTTCTCCCACAAGAACCACTCGGCTGATTCTTCTTCAATATGTAATTCAGCAACATGCAGTGTTGCTTGTTGGAATTAGCTCTTACAGCCACATCTGCGTCTAGAGCCTTTGTATTTAGGGCTAGCTGAAAACGGCTTTAGTGCTCAAGTAGTTTCTGAATGTGGAGTTGGTGGCATGTGAAACCCACATGTGGAGCCTTCGTTTGTGTCTGATGCTCACCAAGCTGCCCTTCAGGACAATGCACTCAAACGGCATTAGGCATAGTGTGTGAACACGTAGTTTGCTTGACTGCTGCCTGTCAGCCTGATGGTGTGTGAAGTCAGTGAGCCAAATGGAGTTGTTCTCCCACAAGAACCACTCGGCTGATTCTTCTTCAATATGCAATTCAGCAACATGCAGTGTTGCTTGATGGAATTAGCTCTTACAGCCACATCTGTGTCTAGAGCCTTTGTATTTAGGGCTAGCTGAAAAGGGCTTTGGCGCTGAAGTGGTTTCTGAATGTGAAGTTGGTGGCATGTGAAACCCACCTGTGGAGCCTTCGTTTGTGTGGGATGCTCACCAACCTGCCCTTCAGGACAATGCACTCAAACGGCATTAAGCATAGTGTGTGAACACGTAGTTTGCTTAAGATCTGCCTGTCAGCCTGCTGGTGTGTGAAGTCAGTGAGCCAAATGGAGTTGTTCTCCCACAAGAACCACTCGGCTGATTCTTCTTCAATATGCAATTCAGCAACATGTAGTGTTTCTTGATGGAATTAGCCCTTACAGCAACATCTGCGTCTAGATCCTTTGTATTTAGGGCTAGCTGAAGAGGGCTTTGGCGCTGAAGTGGTTTCTGAATGCGGAGTTGGTGGCATGTGAAACCCGGCTGTGGAGCCTTCGTTTGTGTGGGATGCTCACCAAGCTGCCCTTCAGGACAATGCACTCAAACGGCATTAAGCATAGTGTGTGAACACGTAGTTTGCTTGAGAGCTGCCTGTCAGCCTGATGGTGTGTGAAGTCAGTGAGCCAAGTGGAGTTGTTCTCTCACAAGAACCACTCTCCTGATTCTTCTTCAATATGCAATTCAGCAACATGCAGTGTTGCTTGATGGAATTAGCTCTTACAGCAACATCTGCGTCTAGAGCCTTTGTATTTAGGGTTAGCTGAAAAGGGCTTTGGCGCTGAAGTGGTTTCTGAATGTGGAGTTGGTGGCATGTGAAACCCGCCTGTGGAGCCTTCGTTTGTGTGGGATGCTCACCAAGCTGCCCTTCAGGACAATGCACTCAAACGGCATTAAGCCTAGTGTGTGAACACGTAGTTTGCTTGAGAGCTGCCTGTCAGCCTGATGGTGTGTGAAGTCAGTGAGCCAAATGGAGTTGTTCTCCCACAAGAACCACTCGGCTGATTCTTCTTCAATATGCAATTCAGCAACATGCAGTGTTGCTTGATGGAATTAGCTCTTACAGCAACATCTGCGTCTAGAGCCTTTGTATTTAGGGCTAGCTGAAAACGGCTTTGGCGCTGAAGTGGTTTCTGAATGTGGAGGTGGTGGCATGTGAAACCCGCCTGTGGAGCCTTCGTTTGTGTGGGATGCTCACCAAGCTGCCCTTCAGGACAATGCACTCAAACGGCATTAAGCATAGTGTGTGAACACGTAGTTTGCTTGAGAGCTGCCTGTCAGCCTGATGGTGTGTGAAGTCAGTGAGCCAAATGGAGTTGTTCTCCCACAAGAACCACTCGGCTGATTCTTCTTCAATATGCAATTCAGCAACATGCAGTGTTGCTTGATGGAATTAGCTCTTACAGCCACATCTGCGTCTAGAGCCTTTGTATTTAGGGCTAGCTGAAAAGGGCTTTGGCGCTGAAGTGGTTTCTGAATGTGGAGTTGGTGGCATGTGAAACCCGCCTGTGGAGCCTTCGTTTGTGTGGGATGCTCACCAAGCTGCCCTTCAGGACAAAGCACTCAAACGGCATTAACCATAGTGTGCGAACACGTAGTTTGCTTGAGAGCTGCCTGTCAGCCTGATGGTGTGTGAAGTCAGTGAGCCAAATGGAGTTGTTCTCCCACAAGAACCACTCTCCTGATTCTTCTTCAATATGCAATTCAGCAACATGCAGTGTTGCTTGATGGAATTAGCTCTTACTGCAACATCTGCGTCTAGAGACTTTGTATTTAGGGCTAGCTGAAAAGGGCTTTGGCGCTGAAATGGTTTCTGAATGCGGAGTTGGTGGCGTGTGAAACCCGGCTGTGGAGCCTTCGTTTGTGTGGGATGCTCACCAAGCTGCCCTTCAGGACAATGCACTCAAACGGCATTAAGCATAGTGTGTGAACACGTAGTTTGCTTGAGAGCTGCCTGTCAGCCTGCTGGTGTGTGAAGTCAGTGAGCCAAATGGAGTTGTTCTCCCACAAGAACCACTCGGCTGATTCTTCTTCAATATGCAATGCAGCAACATGCTGTGTTGCTTGATGGAATTAGCTCTTACAGCAACATCTGCGTCTAGAGCCTTTGTATTTAGGGCTAGCTGAAAAGGGCTTTGGCGCTGAAGTGGTTTCTGAATGTGGAGTTGGTAGCATGTGAAACCTGACTGTGAAGCCATCGTTTGTGTGGGAGGCTCATCAAGCTGCCCTTCAGGACAATGCACTCAAACGGCATTAAGCATAGTGTGTGAACACGTAGTTTGCTTGAGAGCTGCCTGTCAGCCTGATGGTGTGTGAAGTCAGCGAGCCAAATGGAGTTGTTCTCCCACAAGAACCACTCGGCTGATTCTTCTTCAATATGCCATTCAGCAACATGCAGTGTTGCTTGATGGAATTAGCTCTTACAGCCACATCTGCGTCTAGAGCCTTTGTATTTAGGGCTAGCTGAAAAGGGCTTTGGCGCTGAAGTGGTTTCTGAATGTGGAGTTGGTGGCATGTGAAACCCGCCTGTGGAGCCTTCGTTTGTGTGGGATGTTCACCAACCTGCTCTTCAGGACAATGCACTGAAACGGCATTAAGCATAGTGTGTGAACACGTAGTTTGCTTGAGAGCTGCCTGTCAGCCTGATGGTGTGTGAAGTCAGTGAGCCAAATGGAGTTGTTCTCCCACAAGAACCACTCGGCTGATTCTTCTTCAATATGCAATTCAGCAACATGCAGTGTTGCTTGATGGAATTAGCTCTTACTGCAACATCTGCGTCTAGAGCCTTTGTATTTAGGGCTAGGTGAAAAGGGCTTTGGCGCTGAAGTGGTTTCTGAATGTGGAGTTGGTGGCATGTGAAACCCGCCTGTGGAGCCTTCGTTTGTGTGGGATGCTCACCAAGCTGCCCTTCAGGACAATGCACTCAAACGGCATTAGGCATAGTGTGTGAACACGTAGTTTGCTTGAGAGCTGCCTGTCAGCCTGATGCTGTGTGAAGTCAGTTAGCCAAATGGAGTTTTTCTCCCACAAGAACCACTCGGCTGATTCTTCTTCAATATGCAATTCAGCAACATGCAGTGTTGCTTGATGGAATTAGCTCTTACAGCAACATCTGCGTCTAGAGCCTTTGTATTTAGGGATAGCTGAAAACGGCTTTGGCGCTGAAGTGGTTTCTGAATGTGGATTTGGTGGCATGTGAAACCCGCCTGTGGAGCCTTCGTTTGTGTGGGATGCTCACCAAGCTGCCCTTCAGGACAATGCACTCAAACGGCATTAGGCATAGTGTGTGAACACGTAGCTTGCTTGAGAGCTGCCTGTCAGCCTGATGGTGTGTGAAGTCAGTGAGCCAAATGGAGTTGTTCTCCCACAAGAACCACTCGGCTGATTCTTCTCCAATATGCAATGCAGCAACATGCAGTGTTGCTTGATGGAATTAGCTCTTACTGCAACATCCACGTCTAGATCCTTTGTATTTAGGGCTAGCTGAAAACGGCTTTGGCGCTGAAGTGGTTTCTGAATGTGGAGTTGGTGGCATGTGAAACCCGCCTGTGGAGCCTTCGTTTGTGTGGGATGCTCACCAACCTGCCCTTCAGGACAATGCACTCAAACGGCACTAAACATAGTGTGTGAACACGTAGTTTGCTTGAGAGCTGCCTGTCAGCCTGATGGTGTGTGAAGTCAGTGAGCCAAATGGAGTTGTTCTCCCACAAGAACCACTCGGCTGATTCTTCTTCAATATGGAATTCAGCAACATGCAGTGTTGCTTGATGGAATTAGCTCTTACAGCAACATCTGCGTCTAGAGTCTTTGTATTTAGGGCTAGCCGAAAACGGCTTTGGCGCTGAATTGGTTTCTGAATGTGGAGTTGGTGGCATGTGAAACCCGCCTGTGGAGCCTTCGTTTGTGTGGGATGCTCACCAAGCTGCCCTCTAGGACAATGCACTCAAACGGCATTAAGCATAGTGTGTGAACACGTAGTTTGCTTGAGAGCTGCCTGTCAGCCTGATGGTGTGTGAAGTCAGTGAGCCAAATGGAGTTGTTCTCCCACAAGAACCACTCGGCTGATTCTTCTTCAATATGCAATTCAGCAACATGCAGTGTTGCTTGATGGAATTGGCTCTTACAGCCACATCTTCGTCTAGAGCCTTTGTATTTAGGGCTAGCTGAAAATGGCTTTGGCGCTGAAGTGGTTTCTGAATGTGGAGTTGGTGGCATGTGAAACCCGCCTGTGGAGCCTTCGTTTGTGTGGGATGCTCACCAACCTGCCCTTCAGGACAATGCACTCAAACGGCATTAAGCATAGTGTGTGAACAAGTAGTTTGCTTGAGAGCTGCCTGTCAGCCTGATGGTGTGTGAAGTCAGTGAGCCAAATGGAGTTGTTCTCCCACAAGAACCACTCGGCGGATTCTTCTTCAATATGCAATTCAGCAACATGCATTGTTGCTTGATGGAATTAACTCTTAGGGCAACATCCGCGTCTAGATCCTTTGTATTTACGGCTAGCTGAAAAGGGCTTTGGCGCTGAAGTGGTTTCTGAATGTGGAGTTGGTGGCATGTGAAACCCGCCTGTGGAGCCTTCGTTTGTGTGGGATGCTCACCAAGCTGCCCTTCAGGACAATGCACTCAAACTTCATTAAGCATAGTGTGTGAACACGTAGTTTGCTTGAGAGCTGCCTGTCAGCCTGATGGTGTGTGAAGTCAGTGAGCCAAATGGAGTTGTTCTCCCACAAGAACCACTCGGCTGATTCTTCTTCAATATGCAATTTAGCAACATGCAGTGTTGCTTGATGGAATTAGCTCTTACAGCAACATCTGCGTCTAGAGCCTTTGTATTTAGGGCAAGCCGAAAATGGCTTTGGCGCTGAAGTGGTTTCTGAATGTGGAGTTGGTGGCATGTGAAACCCCCATGTGGAGCCTTCGTTTGTGTGGGATGCTCACCAACCTGCCCTTCAGGACAATGCACTCAAACGGCATTAAGCATAGTGTGTGAACACGTAGTTTACTTGAGAGCTGCCTGTCAGCCTGATGGTGTGTGAAGTCAGTGAGCCAAATGGAGTTGTTCTCCCACAAGAACCACTCGGTTGATTCTTCTTCAATATGCAATTCAGCAACATGCAGTGTTGCTTGATGGAATTAGCTCTTACAGCAACATCTGCGTCTAGAGCCTTTGTATTTAGGGCTAGCCGAAAACGGCTTTGGCGCTGAAGTGGTTTCTGAATGTGGAGTTGGTGGCGTGTGAAACCCGCCTGTGGAGACTTCGTTTGTGTGGGATGCTCACCAACCTGCCCTTCAGGACAATGCACTCAAACGGCATTAAGCATAGTGTGTGAACACGTAGTTTGCTTGAGAGCTGCCTGTGAGCCTGATGGAGTGTGAAGTCAGTGAGCCAAATGGAGTTGTTCTCCCACAAGAACCACTCGGCGGATTCTTCTTCAATATGCAATTCAGCAACATGCAATGTTGCTTGATGGAATTAACTCTTACAGCAACATCTGCGTCTAGAGCCTTTGTATTTAGGGCTATCAGAAAACGGCTTTGGCGCTGAAGTAGTTTCTGAATGTGGAGTTGGTGGCATGTGAAACCCGCCTGTGGAGCCTTCGTTTGTGTGGGATGCTCACCAACCTGCCCTTCAGGACAATGCACTCAAACGGCATTAAGCATAGTGTGTGAACACGTAGTTTGCTTGAGAGCTGCCTGTCAGCCTGATGGTGTGTGAAGTCAGTGAGCCAAATGGAGTTGTTCTCCCACAAGAACCACTCGGCTGATTCTTCTTCAATATGCCATTAAGCAACATGCAGTGTTGCTTGATGGAATTAGCTCTTACAGCCACATCTGCGTCTAGAGCCTTTGTATTTAGGGCTAGCTGAAAAGGGCTTTGGCGCTGAAGTGGTTTCTGAATGTGGAGTTGGTGGCATGTGAAACCCGCCTGTGGAGCCTTCGTTTGTGTGGGATGCTCACCAAGCTGCCCTCTAGGACAATGCACTCAAACGGCATTAAGCATAGTGTGTGAACACGTAGTTTGCTTGAGAGCTGCCTGTCAGCCTGATGGTGTGTGAAGTCAGTGAGCCAAATGGAGTTGTTCTCCCACAAGAACCACTCGGCTGATTCTTCTTCAATATGCAATTCAGCAACATGCAGTGTTGCTTGATGGAATTAGCTCTTACAGCCACATCTTCGTCTAGAGCCTTTGTATTTAGGGCTAGCTGAAAATGGCTTTGGCGCTGAAGTGGTTTCTGAATGTGGAGTTGGTGGTATGTGAAACCCGCCTGTGGAGCCTTCGTTTGTGTGGGATGCTCACCAAGCTGCCCTTCAGGACAATGCACTCAAACGGCATTAAGCATAGTGTGTGAACAAGTAGTTTGCTTGAGAGCTGCCTGTCAGCCTGATGGTGTGTGAAGTCAGTGAGCCAAATGGAGTTGTTCTCCCACAAGAACCACTCAGCTGATTCTTCTTCAATATGCAATTTAGCAACATGCAGTGTTGCTTGATGGAATTAGCTCTTACAGCAACATCTGCGTCTAGAGCCTTTGTATTTAGGGCAAGCCGAAAATGGCTTTGGCGCTGAAGTGGTTTCTGAATGTGGAGTTGGTGGCATGTGAAACCCCCATGTGGAGCCTTCGTTTGTGTGGGATGCTCACCAAGCTGCCCTTCAGGACAATGCACTCAAACGGCATTAAGCATAGTGTGTGAACACGTAGTTTGCTTGAGAGCTGCCTGTCAGCCTGCTGGTGTGTGACGTCAGTGAGCCAAATGGAGTTGTTCTCCCACAAGAACCACTCGGCTGATTCTTCTTCAATATGCCATTCAGCAACATGCAGTGTTGCTTGATGGAATTAGCTCTTACAGCAACATCCGCGTCTAGAGCTAGCTGAAAAGGGCTAGCTGAAAAGGGCTTTGGCGCTGAAGTGGTTTCTGAATGTGGAGTTGGTGGCGTGTGAAACCCGCCTGTGGAGACTTCGTTTGTGTGGGATGCTCACCAACCTGCCCTTCAGGACAATGCACTCAAACGGCATTAAGCATAGTGTGTGAACACGTAGTTTGCTTGAGAGCTGCCTGTCAGCCTGATGGTGTGTGAAGTCAGTGAGCCAAATGGAGTTGTTCTCCCACAAGAACCACTCGGCTGATTCTTCTTCAATATGCCATTAAGCAACATGCAGTGTTGCTTGATGGAATTAGCTCTTACAGCCACATCTGCGTCTAGAGCCTTTGTATTTAGGGCTAGCTGAAAAGGGCTTTGGCGCTGAAGTGGTTTCTGAATGTGGAGTTGGTGGCATGTGAAACCCGCCTGTGGAGCCTTCGTTTGTGTGGGATGCTCACCAACCTGCCCTTCAGGACAATGCACTCAAACGGCATTAAGCATAGTGTGTGAACACGTAGTTTGCTTGAGAGCTGCCTGTCAGCCTGATGGTGTGTGAAGTCAGTGAGCCAAATGGAGTTGTTCTCCCACAAGAACCACTCGGCTGATTCTTCTTCAATATGCCATTCAGCAACATGCAGTGTTGCTTGATGGAATTAGCTCTTACAACCACATCTGCGTCTAGAGCCTTTGTATTTAGGGCTAGCTGAAAAGGGCTTTGGCGCTGAAGTGGTTTCTGAATGTGGAGTTGGTGGCATGTGAAACCCGCCTGTGGAGCCTTCGTTTGTGTGGGATGCTCACCAAGCTGTCCTTCAGGACAATGCACTCAAACGGCATTAAGCATAGTGTGCGAACACATAGTTTGCTTGAGAGCTGCCTGTCAGCCTGCTGGTGTGTGAAGTCAGTGAGCCAAATGGAGTTGTTCTCCCACAAGAACCACTCGGCTGATTCTTCTTCAATATGCCATTCAGCAACATGCAGTGTTGCTTGATGGAATTAGCTCTTACAGCAACATCCGCGTCTAGAGCTAGCTGAAAAGGGCTAGCTGAAAAGGGCTTTGGCGCTGAAGTGGTTTCTGAATGTGGAGTTGGTGGCATGTGAAACCCGCCTGTGGAGCCTTCGTTTGTGTGGGATGCTCACCAACCTGCCCTTCAGGACAATGCACTCAAACTTCATTAAGCATAGTGTGTGAACACGTAGTTTGCTTGAGAGCTGCCTGTCAGCCTGCTGGTGTGTGAAGTCAGTGAGCCAAATGGAGTTGTTCTCCCACAAGAACCACTCGGCTGATTCTTCTTCAATATGCCATTCAGCAACATGCAGTGTTGCTTGATGGAATTAGCTCTTACAGCCACATCCGCGTCTAGAGCCTTTGTATTTAGGGCTAGCTGAAAAGGGCTTTGGCGCTGAGTGGTTTCTGAATGTGGAGTTGGTGGCATGTGAAACCCGCCTGTGGAGCCTTCGTTTGTGTGGGATGCTCACCAACCTGCCCTTCAGGACAATGCACTCAAACTTCATTAAGCATAGTGTGTGAACACGTAGTTTGCTTGAGAGCTGCCTGTCAGCCTGATGGTGTGTGAAGTCAGTGAGCCAAATGGAGTTGTTCTCCCACAAGAACCACTCGGCTGATTCTTCTTCAATATGCAATTCAGCAACATGCAGTGTTGCTTGATGGAATTAGCTCTTACAGCAACATCTGCATCTAGAGCCTTTGTATTTAGGGCTAGCTGAAAACGGCTTTGGCGCTGAAGTGGTTTCTGAATGTGGAGTTTGTGGCATGTGAAACCCGCCTGTGGAGCCTTCGTTTGTGTGGGATGCTCACCAACCTGCCCTTCAGGACAATGCACTCAAACGGCATTAAGCATAGTTTGTGAACACGTAGTTTGCTTGAGAGCTGCCTGTCAGCCTGATGGTGTGTGAAGTCAGTGAGCCAAATGGAGTTGTTCTCCCACAAGAACCACTCTGCTGATTCTTCTTCAATATGCAATTCAGCAACATGCAGTGTTGCTTGATGGAATTAGCTCTTACAGCCACATCTGCGTCTAGAGCCTTTGTATTTAGGGCTAGCTGAAAACGGTTTTGGCGCTGAAGTCGTTTCTGAATGTGGAGTTGGTGGCATGTGAAACCCGCCTGTGGATCCGTCGTTTGTGTGGGATGCTCACCAAGCTGCCCTTCAGGACAATGCACTCAAACGGCATTAAGCATAGTGTGTGAACACGTAGTTTGCTTGAGAGCTGCCTGTCAGTCTGATGCTGTGTGAAGTCAGTGAGCCAAATGGAGTTGTTCTCCCACAAGCACCACTCGGCTGATTCTTCTTCAATATGCAATGCAGCAACATGCAGTGTTGCTTGATGGAATTAGCTCTTACAACCACATCTGCGTCTAGAGCCTTTGTATTCAGGGCTAGCTGAAAACGGCTTTGGCGCTGAAGTGGTTTCTGAATGTGGATTTGGTGGCATGTGAAACCCGCCTGTGGAGCCTTCGTTTGTGTGGGATGCTCACCAAGCTGCCCTTCAGGACAATGCACTCAAACGGCATTAAGCATAGTGTGCGAACACGTAGTTTGCTTGAGAGCTGCCTGTCAGCCTGCTGGTGTGTGAAGTCAGTGAGCCAAATGGAGTTGTTCTCCCACAAGAACCACTCGGCTGATTCTTCTTCAATATGCCATTCAGCAACATGCAGTGTTGCTTGATGGAATTAGCTCTTACAGCAACATCCGCGTCTAGAGCTAGCTGAAAAGGGCTAGCTGAAAAGGGCTTTGGCGCTGAAGTGGTTTCTGAATGTGGAGTTTGTGGCATGTGAAACCCGCCTGTGGAGCCTTCGTTTGTGTGGGATGCTCACCAACCTGCCCTTCAGGACAATGCACTCAAACTTCATTAAGCATAGTGTGTGAACACGTAGTTTGCTTGAGAGCTGCCTGTCAGCCTGATGGTGTGTGAAGTCAGTGAGCCAAATGGAGTTGTTCTCCCACAAGAACCACTCGGCTGATTCTTCTTCAATATGCAATGCAGCAACATGCAGTGTTGCTTGATGGAATTAGCTCTTACAACCACATCTGCGTCTAGAGCCTTTGTATTTAGGGCTAGCTGAAAACGGCTTTGGCGCTGAAGTGGTTTCTGAATGTGGATTTGGTGGCATGTGAAACCCGCCTGTGGAGCCTTCGTTTGTGTGGGATGCTCACCAAGCTGCCCTTCAGGACAATGCACTCAAACGGCATTAAGCATAGTGTGCGAACACGTAGTTTGCTTGAGAGCTGCCTGTCAGCCTGCTGGTGTGTGAAGTCAGTGAGCCAAATGGAGTTGTTCTCCCACAAGAACCACTCGGCTGATTCTTGTTCAATATGCCATTCAGCAACATGCAGTGTTGCTTGATGGAATTAGCTCTTACAGCAACATCCGCGTCTAGAGCTAGCTGAAAAGGGCTAGCTGAAAAGGGCTTTGGCGCTGAAGTGGTTTCTGAATGTGGAGTTTGTGGCATGTGAAACCCGCCTGTGGAGCCTTCGTTTGTGTGGGATGCTCACCAACCTGCCCTTCAGGACAATGCACTCAAACTTCATTAAGCATAGTGTGTGAACACGTAGTTTGCTTGAGAGCTGCCTGTCAGCCTGCTGGTGTGTGAAGTCAGTGAGCCAAATGGAGTTGTTCTCCCACAAGAACCACTCGGCTGATTCTTCTTCAATATGCCATTCAGCAACATGCAGTGTTGCTTGATGGAATTAGCTCTTACAGCCACATCCGCGTCTAGAGCCTTTGTATTTAGGGCTAGAAGAAAACGGCTTTGGCGCTGAAGTGGTTTCTGAATGTGGAGTTGGTGGCATGTGAAACCCGCCTGTGGAGCCTTCGTTTGTGTGGGATGCTCACCAACCTGCCCTTCAGGACAATGCACTCAAACTTCATTAAGCATAGTGTGTGAACACGTAGTTTGCTTGAGAGCTGCCTGTCAGCCTGATGGTGTGTGAAGTCAGTGAGCCAAATGGAGTTGTTCTCCCACAAGAACCACTCGGCTGATTCTTCTTCAATATGCAATGCAGCAACATGCAGTGTTGCTTGATGGAATTAGCTCTAACAGCAACATCTGTGTCTAGAACCTTTGTATTTAGGGCTAGCTGAAAAGGGCTTTGGCGCTGAAGTGGTTTCTGAATGTGGAGTTGGTGGCATGTGAAACCCGCCTGTGGAGCCTTCGTTTGTGTGGGATGCTCACCAAGCTGCCCTTCAGGACAATGCACTCAAACGGCATTAGGAATAGTGTGTGAACACGTAGTTTGCTTGAGAGCTGCCTGTCAGCCTGATGGTGTGTGAAGTCAGTGAGCCAAATGGAGTTGTTCTCCCACAAGAACCACTCGGCTGATTCTTCTTCAATATGCAATGCAGCAACATGCAGTGTTGCTTGATGGAATTAGCTCTTACAGCAACATCTGCGTCTAGAGCCTTTGTATTTAGGGCTAGCTGAAAACGGCTTTGGCGCTGAAGTGGTTTCTGAATGTGGAGTTTGTGGCATGTGAAACCCGCCTGTGGAGCCTTCGTTTGTGTGGGATGCTCACCAACCTGCCCTTCAGGACAATGCACTCAAACGGCATTAAGCATAGTTTGTGAACACGTAGTTTGCTTGAGAGCTGCCTGTCAGCCTGCTGGTGTGAAGTCAGTGAGCCAAATGGAGTTGTTCTCCCACAAGAACCACTCTGCTGATTCTTCTTCAATATGCAATTCAGCAACATGCAGTGTTGCTTGATGGAATTAGCTCTTACAGCCACATCTGCGTCTAGAGCCTTTGTATTTAGGGCTAGCTGAAAACGGCTTTGGCGCTGAAGTGGTTTCTGAATGTGGAGTTGGTGGCATGTGAAACCCGCCTGTGGATCCGTCGTTTGTGTGGGATGCTCACCAAGCTGCCCTTCAGGACAATGCACTCAAACGGCATTAAGCATAGTGTGTGAACACGTAGTTTGCTTGAGAGCTGCCTGTCAGTCTGATGCTGTGTGAAGTCAGTGAGCCAAATGGAGTTGTTCTCCCACAAGAACCACTCGGCTGATTCTTCTTCAATATGCAATGCAGCAACATGCAGTGTTGCTTGATGGAATTAGCTCTTACAACCACATCTGCGTCTAGAGCCTTTGTATTTAGGGCTAGCTGAAAACGGCTTTGGCGCTGAAGTGGTTTCTGAATGTGGATTTGGTGGCATGTGAAACCCGCCTGTGGAGCCTTCGTTTGTGTGGGATGCTCACCAAGCTGCCCTTCAGGACAATGCACTCAAACGGCATTAAGCATAGTGTGCAAACACGTAGTTTGCTTGAGAGCTGCCTGTCAGCCTGCTGGTGTGTGAAGTCAGTGAGCCAAATGGAGTTGTTCTCCCACAAGAACCACTCGGCTGATTCTTCTTCAATATGCCATTCAGCAACATGCAGTGTTGCTTGATGGAATTAGCTCTTACAGCAACATCCGCGTCTAGAGCTAGCTGAAAAGGGCTAGCTGAAAAGGGCTTTGGCGCTGAAGTGGTTTCTGAATGTGGAGTTGGTGGCATGTGAAACCCGCCTGTGGAGCCTTCGTTTGTGTGGGATGCTCACCAACCTGCCCTTCAGGACAATGCACTCAAACTTCATTAAGCATAGTGTGTGAACACGTAGTTTGCTTGAGAGCTGCCTGTCAGCCTGATGGTGTGTGAAGTCAGTGAGCCAAATGGAGTTGTTCTCCCACAAGAACCACTCGGCTGATTCTTCTTCAATATGCAATGCAGCAACATGCAGTGTTGCTTGATGGAATTAACTCTTACAGCAACATCTGCGTCTAGAGCCTTTGTATTTAGGGCTAGCTGAAAACGGCTTTGGCGCTGAAGTGGTTTCTGAATGTGGAGTTGGTGGCATGTGAAACCCGCCTGTGGAGCCTTCGTTTGTGTGGGATGCTCACCAAGCTGCCCTTCAGGACAATGCACTCAAACATCATTAAGCATAGTGTGTGAACACGTAGTTTGCTTGAGAGCTGCCTGTCAGTCTGATGGTGTGTGAAGTCAGTGAGCCAAATGGACTTGTTCTCCCACAAGAACCACTTGGTTGATTCTTCTTCAATATGCAATTCAGCAACATGCAGTGTTGCTTGATGGAATTAGCTCTTACAGCCACATCTGTGTCTAGAGCCTTTGTATTTAGGGTTAGATGAAAAGGGCTTTGGCGCTGAAGTGGTTTCTGAATGTGGAGTTGGTGGCATGTGAAACCCGCCTGTGGAGCCTTCGTTTGTGTGGGATGCTCACCAACCTGCCCTTCAGGACAATGCACTCAAACGGCATTAAGCATAGTGTGTGAACACGTAGTTTGCTTGAGAGCTGCCTGTCAGCCTGCTGGTGTGTGACGTCAGTGAGCCAAATGGAGTTGTTCTCCCACAAGAACCACTCGGCTGATTCTTTTTCAATATGCAATTCAGCAACATGCAGTGTTGCTTGATGAAATTAGCTCTTACAGCCACATCTGCGTCTAGAGCCTTTGTATTTAGGGCTAGCTGAAAACGGCTTTGGCGCTGAAGTCGTTTCTGAATGTGGCGTTGGTGGCATGTGAAACCCGCCTGTGGAGCCTTCATTTGTGTGGGATGCTCACCAAGCTGCCCTTCAGGACAATGCACTCAAACGGCATTAAGCATAGTGTGTGAACACGTAGTTTGCTTGAGAGCTGCCTGTCAGCCTGATGCTGTTTGAAGTCAGTGCGCCAAATGGAGTTGTTCTCCCACAAGAACCACTCGGCTGATTCTTCTTCAATATGCAATGCAGCAACATGCAGTGTTGCTTGATGGAATTAGCTCTTACAGCCACATCTGCGTCTAGAGCCTTTGTATTTAGGGCTAGCTGAAAACGGCTTTGGCGCTGAAGTGGTTTCTGAATGTGGATTTGGTGGCATGTGAAACCCGCCTGTGGAGCCTTCGTTTGTGTGGGATGCTCACCAAGCTGCCCTTCAGGACAATGCACTCAAACGGCATTAAGCATAGTGTGTGAACACGTAGTTTGCTTGAGAGCTGCCTGTCAGCCTGCTGGTGTGTGACGTCAGTGAGCCAAATGGAGTTGTTCTCCCACAAGAACCACTCGGCTGATTCTTTTTCAATATGCAATTCAGCAACATGCAGTGTTGCTTGATGAAATTAGCTCTTACAGCCACATCTGCGTCTAGAGCCTTTGTATTTAGGGCTAGCTGAAAAGGGCTTTGGCGCTGAAGTGGTTTCTGAATGTGGAGTTGGTGGCATGTGAAACCCGCCTGTGGAGCCTTCGTTTGTGTGGCATGCTCACCAACCTGCCCTTCAGGACAATGCACTCAAACGGCATTAAGCATAGTGTGTGAACACGTAGTTTGCTTGAGAGATGCCTGTCAGCCTGATGCTGTTTGAAGTCAATTAGCCAAATGGAGTTGTTCTCCCACAAGAACCACTCGGCTGATTCTTCTTCAATAGGCAATTCAGCAACATGCAGTGTTGCTTGATGGAATTAGCTCTTACAGAAACATCTGCGTCTAGAGCCTTTGTATTTAGGGCTAGCTGAAAACGGCTTTGGCGCTGAAGTGGTTTTTGAATGTGGAGTTGGTGGCATGTGAAACCCGCCTGTGGAGCCTTCGTTTGTGTGGGATGCTCACCAACCTGCCCTTCAGGACAATGCACTCAAATGGCATTAAGCATAGTGTGTGAACACGTAGTTTGCTTGAGAGCTGCCTGTCAGCCTTCTGGTGTGTGAAGTCAGTGAGCCAAATGGAGTTGTTCTCCCACAAGAACCACTCGGCTGACTCTTCTTCAATATGCAATTCAGCAACATGCAGTGTTGCTTGATGGAATTAGCTCTTACAGCAACATCTGCGTCTAGAGCCTTTATATTTAGGGCTAGCTGAAAATGGCTTTGGCGCTGAAGTGGTTTCTGAATGTGGCGTTGGTGGCATGTGAAACCCGCCTGTGGAGCCTTCGTTTGTGTGGGATGCTCACCAACCTGCCCTTCAGGACAATGCACTCAAACGGCATTAAGCATAGTGTGTGAACACGTAGTTTGCTTGAGAGCTGCCTGTCAGCCTGATGGTGTGTGAAGTCAGTGAGCCAAATGGAGTTGTTCTCCCACAAGAACCACTTGGTTGATTCTTCTTCAATATGCAATTCAGCAACATGCAGTGTTGCTTGATGGAATTAGCTCTTACAGCCACATCTGCGTCTAGAGCCTTTGTATTTAGGGCTAGATGAAAACGGCTTTGGCGCTGAAGTGGTTTCTGAATGTGGAGTTGGTGGCATGTGAAACCTGCCTGTGGAGCCTTCGTTTTTGTGGGATGCTCACCAAGCTGCCCTTCAGGACAATGCACTCAAACGGCATTAAGCATAGTGTGTGAACACGTAGTTTGCTTGAGAGCTGCCTGTCAGCCTGCTGGTGTGTGACGTCAGTGAGCCAAATGGAGTTGTTCTCCCACAAGAACCACTCGGCTGATTCTTCTTCAATATGCAATTCAGCAACATGCAGTGTTGCTTGATGAAATTAGCTCTTACAGCCACATCTGCGTCTAGAGCCTTTGTATTGAGGGCTAGCTGAAAACGGCTTTGGCGCTGAAGTGGTTTCTGAATGTGGAGTTGGTGGCATGTGAAACCCGCCTGTGGAGCCTTCGTTTGTGTGGGATGCTCACCAAGCTGCCCTTCAGGACAATGCACTCAAACGGCATTAAGCATAGTGTGTGAACACGTAGTTTGCTTGAGAGCTGCCTGTCAGCCTGATGGTGTGTGAAGTCAGTGAGCCAAATGGAGTTGTTCTCCCACAAGAACCACTCGGCTGATTCTTCTTCAATATGCAATTCAGCAACATGCAGTGTTGCTTGATGGAATTAGCTCTAACAGCAACATCTGCGTCTAGAGCCTTTGTATTTAGGGCTAGCTGAAAACGGCTTTGGCGCTGAAGTGGTTTCTGAATGTGGAGTTGGTGGCATGTGAAACCCGCCTGTGGAGCCTTCGTTTGTGTGGGATGCTCACCAAGCTGCCCTTCAGGACAATGCACTCAAACGGCATTAAGCATAGTGTGTGAACACGTAGTTTGCTTGAGAGCTGCCTGTGAGCCTGCTGGTGTGTGAAGTCAGTGAGCCAAATGGAGTTGTTCTCCCACAAGAACCACTCGGCTGACTCTTCTTCAATATGCAATTCAGCAACATGCAGTGTTGCTTGATGGAATTATCTCTTACAGCAACATCTGCGTCTAGAGCCTTTGTATTTAGGGCTAGCTGAAAACGGCTTTGGCGCTGAAGTGGTTTCTGAATGTGGAGTTGGTGGCATGTGAAACCCGCCTGTGGAGCCTTCGTTTGTGTGGGATGCTCACCAAGCTGCCCTTCAGGACAATGCACTCAAACATCATTAAGCATAGTGTGTGAACACGTAGTTTGCTTGAGAGCTGCCTGTCAGCCTGATGGTGTGTGAAGTCAGTGAGCCAAATGGAGTTGTTCTCCCACAAGAACCACTTGGTTGATTCTTCTTCAATATGCAATTCAGCAACATGCAGTGTTGCTTGATGGAATTAGCTCTTACAGCAACATCTGCGTCTAGAGCATTTGTATTTAGGGCTAGCTGAAAATGGCTTTGGCGCTGAAGTCGTTTCTGAATGTGGAGTTGGTGGCATGTGAAACCCGCCTGTGGAGCCTTCGTTTGTGTGGGATGCTCACCAACCTGCCCTTCAGGACAATGCACTCAAACGGCATTAAGCATAGTGTGTGAACACGTAGTTTGCTTGAGAGATGCCTGTCAGCCTGATGGTGTGTGACGTCAGTGAGCCAAATGGAGTTGTTCTCCCACAAGAACCACTCGGCTGATTCTTTTTCAATATGCAATTCAGCAACATGCAGTGTTGCTTGATGGAATTAGCTCTTACAGCAACATCTGCGTCTAGAGCCTTTGTATTTAGGGCTAGCTGAAAACGGCTTTGGCGCTGAAGTGGTTTTTGAATGTGGAGTTTGTGGCATGTGAAACCCGCCTGTGGAGCCTTCGTTTGTGTGGGATGCTCACCAAGCTGCCCTTCAGGACAATGCACTCAAACGGCATTAAGCATAGTGTGTGAACACGTAGTTTGCTTGAGAGCTGCCTGTCAGCCTGCTGGTGTGTGAAGTCAGTGAGCCAAATGGAGTTGTTCTCCCACAAGAACCACTCGGCTGACTCTTCTTCAATATGCAATTCAGCAACATGCAGGGTTGCTTGATGGAATTAGCTCTTACAGCAACATCTGCGTCTAGAGCCTTTGTATTTAGGGCTAGCTGAAAATGGCTTTGGCGCTGAAGTGGTTTCTGAATGTGGAGTTGGTGGCATGTGAAACCCGCCTGTGGAGCCTTCGTTTGTGTGGGATGCTCACCAAGCTGCCCTTCAGGACAATGCACTCAAACGGCATTAAGCATAGTGTGTGAACACGTAGTTTGCTTGAGAGCTGCCTGTCAGCCTGATGGTGTGTGAAGTCAGTGAGCCAAATGGAGTTGTTCTCCCACAAGAACCACTTGGTTGATTCTTCTTCAATATGCAATTCAGCAACATGCAGTGTTGCTTGATGGAATTAGCTCTTACAGCCACATCTGCGTCTAGAGCCTTTGTATTTAGGGCTAGATGAAAACAGCTTTGGCGCTGAAGTGGTTTCTGAATGTGGAGTTGGTGGCATGTGAAACCCGCCTGTGGAGCCTTCGTTTGTGTGGGATGCTCACCAAGCTGCCCTTCAGGACAATGCACTCAAACGGCATTAAGCATAGTGTGTGAACACGTAGTTTGCTTGAGAGCTGCCTGTCAGCCTGCTGGTGTGTGACGTCAGTGAGCCAAATGGAGTTGTTCTCCCACAAGAACCACTCGGCTGATTCTTCTTCAATATGCAATTCAGCAACATGCAGTGTTGCTTGATGAAATTAGCTCTTACAGCCACATCTGCGTCTAGAGCCTTTGTATTGAGGGCTAGCTGAAAACGGCTTTGGCGCCGAAGTGGTTTCTGAATGTGGAGTTGGTGGCATGTGAAACCCGCCTGTGGAGCCTTCGTTTGTGTGGGATGCTCACCAAGCTGCCCTTCAGGACAATGCACTCAAACGGCATTAAGCATAGTGTGTGAACACGTAGTTTGCTTGAGAGCTGCCTGTCAGCCTGCTGGTGTGTGAAGTCAGTGAGCCAAATGGAGTTGTTCTCCCACAAGAACCACTCGGCTGATTCTTCTTCAATATGCAATTCAGCAACATGCAGTGTTGCTTGATGGAATTAGCTCTAACAGCAACATCTGCGTCTAGAGCCTTTGTATTTAGGGCTAGCTGAAAACGGCTTTGGCGCTGAAGTGGTTTCTGAATGTGGAGTTGGTGGCATGTGAAACCCGCCTGTGGAGCCTTCGTTTGTGTGGGATGCTCACCAACCTGCCCTTCAGGACAATGCACTCAAACGGCATTAGGCATAGTGTGTGAACACGTAGTTTGCTTGAGAGCTGCCTGTCAGCCTGATGGTGTGTGAAGTCAGTGAGCCAAATGGAGTTGTTCTCCCACAAGAACCACTCGGCTGACTCTTCTTCAATATGCAATTCAGCAACATGCAGTGTTGCTTGATGGAATTATCTCTTACAGAAACATCTGCGTCTAGAGCCTTTGTATTTAGGGCTAGCTGAAAACGGCTTTGGCGCTGAAGTGGTTTCTGAATGTGGAGTTGGTGGCATGTGAAACCCGCCTGTGGAGCCTTCGTTTGTGTGGGATGCTCACCAAGCTGCCCTTCAGGACAATGCACTCAAACATCATTAAGCATAGTGTGTGAACACGTAGTTTGCTTGAGAGCTGCCTGTCAGCCTGATGGTGTGTGAAGTCAGTGAGCCAAATGGAGTTGTTCTCCCACAAGAACCACTTGGTTGATTCTTCTTCAATATGCAATTCAGCAACATGCAGTGTTGCTTGATGGAATTAGCTCTTACAGCCACATCTGCGTCTAGAGCGCTTGTATTTAGGGCTAGATGAAAATGGCTTTGGCGCTGAAGTGGTTTCTGAATGTGGAGTTGGTGGCATGTGAAACCCGCCTGTGGAGCCTTCGTTTGTGTGGGATGCTCACCAACCTGCCCTTCAGGACAATGCACTCAAACGGCATTAAGCATAGTGTGTGAACACGTAGTTTGCTTGAGAGCTGCCTGTCAGCCTGATGGTGTGTGACGTCAGTGAGCCAAATGGAGTTGTTCTCCCACAAGAACCACTCGGCTGATTCTTTTTCAATATGCAATTCAGCAACATGCAGTGTTGCTTGATGTAATTAGCTCTTACAGCACCATCTGCGTCTAGAGCCTTTGTATTTAGGGCTAGCTGAAAATGGCTTTGGCGCTGAAGTGGTTTCTGAATGTGGAGTTTGTGGCATGTGAAACCCGCCTGTGGAGCCTTCGTTTGTGTGAGATGCTCACCAAGCTGCCCTTCAGGACAATGCACTCAAACGGCATTAAGCATAGTGTGTGAACACGTAGTTTGCTTGAGAGCTGCCTGTCAGCCTGATGGTGTGTGAAGTCAGTGAGCCAAATGGAGTTGTTCTCCCACAAGAACCACTCGGCTAATTCTTCTTCAATATGCAATTCAGCAACATGCAGTGTTGCTTGATGGAATTAGCTCTTACAGCAACATCTGTGTCTAGAATCTTTGTATTTAGGGCTAGCTGAAAACGGCTTTGGCGCTGAAGTGGTTTCTGAATGTGGAGTTGGTGGCATGTGAAACCCGCCTGTGGAGCCTTCGTTTGTGTGGGATGCTCACCAAGCTGCCCTTCAGGACAATGCACTCAAATGGCATTAAGCATAGTGTGTGAACACGTAGTTTGCTTGAGAGCTGCCTGTCAGCCTGCTGGTGTGTGACGTCAGTGAGCCAAATGGAGTTGTTCTCCCACAAGAACCACTTGGTTGATTCTTCTTCAATATGCAATTCAGCAACATGCAGTGTTGCTTGATGGAATTAGCTCTTACAGCCACATCTGCGTCTAGAGCGTTTGTATTTAGGTCTAGATGAAAATGGCTTTGGCGCTGAAGTCGTTTCTGAATGTGGAGTTGGTGGCATGTGAAACCCGCCTGTGGAGCCTTCGTTTGTGTGGGATGCTCACCAAGCTGCCCTTCAGGACAATGCACTCAAACGGCATTAAGCATAGTGTGTGAACACGTAGTTTGCTTGAGAGCTGCCTGTCAGCCTGATGCTGTTTGAAGTCAGTGAGCCAAATGGAGTTGTTCTCCCACAAGAACCACTTGGCTGATTCATCTTCAATATGCAACTCAGCAACATGCAGTGTTGCTTGATGGAATTAGCTCTTACAGCAACATCTGCGTCTAGAGCCTTTGTATTTAGGGCTAGCTGATAACGGCTTTGGCGCTGAAGTGGTTTTTGAATGTGGAGTTGGTGGCATGTGAAACCCGCCTGTGGAGCCTTCGTTTGTGTGGGATGCTCACCAAGCTGCCCTTCAGGACAATGCACTCAAACGGCATTAAGCATAGTGTGTGAACACGTAGTTTGCTTGAGAGCTGCCTGTCAGCCTGCTGGTGTGTGAAGTCAGTGAGCCAAATGGAGTTGTTCTCCCACAAGAACCACTCGGCTGACTCTTCTTCAATATGCAATGCAGCAACATGCAGTGTTGCTTGATGGAATTAGCTCTTACAGCAACATCTGCGTCTAGAGCCTTTGTATTTAGGGCTAGCTGAAAATGGCTTTGGCGCTGAAGTGGTTTCTGAATGTGGAGTTGGTGGCATGTGAAACCCGCCTGTGGAGCCTTCGTTTGTGTGGGATGCTCACCAAGCTGCCCTTCAGGACAATGCACTCAAACGGCATTAAGCATAGTGTGTGAACACGTAGTTTGCTTGAGAGCTGCCTGTCAGCCTGATGGTGTGTGAAGTCAGTGAGCCAAATGGAGTTGTTCTCCCACAAGAACCACTTGGTTGATTCTTCTTCAATATGCAATTCAGCAACATGCAGTGTTGCTTGATGGAATTAGCTCTTACAGCCACATCTGCGTCTAGAGCCTTTGTATTTAGGGCTAGATGAAAACAGCTTTGGCGCTGAAGTGGTTTCTGAATGTGGAGTTGGTGGCATGTGAAACCCGCCTGTGGAGCCTTCGTTTGTGTGGGATGCTCACCAAGCTGCCCTTCAGGACAATGCACTCAAACGGCATTAAGCATAGTGTGTGAACACGTAGTTTGCTTGAGAGCTGCCTGTCAGCCTGCTGGTGTGTGACGTCAGTGAGCCAAATGGAGTTGTTCTCCCACAAGAACCACTCGGCTGATTCTTCTTCAATATGCAATGCAGCAACATGCAGTGTTGCTTGATGAAATTAGCTCTTACAGCCACATCTGCGTCTAGAGCCTTTGTATTGAGGGCTAGCTGAAAACGGCTTTGGCGCTGAAGTGGTTTCTGAATGTGGAGTTGGTGGCATGTGAAACCCACCTGTGGAGCCTTCGTTTGTGTGGGATGCTCACCAAGCTGCCCTTCAGGACAATGCACTCAAACGGCATTAAGCATAGTGTGTGAACACGTAGTTTGCTTGAGAGCTGCCTGTCAGCCTGATGGTGTGTGAAGTCAGTGAGCCAAATGGAGTTGTTCTCCCACAAGAACCACTCGGCTGATTCTTCTTCAATATGCAATTCAGCAACATGCAGTGTTGCTTGATGGAATTAGCTCTAACAGCAACATCTGCGTCTAGAGCCTTTGTATTTAGGGCTAGCTGAAAACGGCTTTGGCGCTGAAGTGGTTTCTGAATGTGGAGTTGGTGGCATGTGAAACCCGCCTGTGGAGCCTTCGTTTGTGTGGGATGCTCACCAACCTGCCCTTCAGGACAATGCACTCAAACGGCATTAGGCATAGTGTGTGAACACGTAGTTTGCTTGAGAGCTGCCTGTCAGCCTGCTGGTGTGTGAAGTCAGTGAGCCAAATGGAGTTGTTCTCCCACAAGAACCACTCGGCTGATTCTTCTTCAATATGCAATTCAGCAACATGCAGTGTTGCTTGATGGAATTAGCTCTTACAGCAACATCTGTGTCTAGAGCCTTTGTATTTAGGGCTAGCTGAAAACGGCTTTGGCGCTGAAGTGGTTTTTGAATATGGAGTTGGTGGCATGTGAAACCCGCCTGTGGAGCCTTCGTTTGTGTGGGATACTCACCAAGCTGCCCTTCAGGACTATGCACTCAAACGGCATTAAGCATAGTGTGTGAACACGTAGTTTGCTTGAGAGCTGCCTGTCAACCTGATGGTGTGTGAAGTCAGTGAGCCAAATGGAGTTGTTCTCCCACAAGAACCACTCGGCTGATTCTTCTTCAATATGCAATTCAGCAACATGCAGTGTTGCTTGATGGAATTAGCTCTTACAGCAACATCTGCGTCTAGAGCCTTTGTATTTAGGGCTAGCTGAAAACGGCTTTGGCGCTGAAGTGGTTTTTGAATATGGAGTTGGTGGCATGTGAAACCCGCCTGTGGAGCCTTCGTTTGTGTGGGATACTCACCAAGCTGCCCTTCAGGACTATGCACTCAAACGGCATTAAGCATAGTGTGTGAACACGTAGTTTGCTTGAGAGCTGCCTGTCAACCTGATGGTGTGTGAAGTCAGTGAGCCAAATGGAGTTGTTCTCCCACAAGAACCACTCGGCTGATTCTTCTTCAATATGCAATTCAGCAACATGCAGTGTTGCTTGATGGAATTAGCTCTTACAGCAACATCTGTGTCTAGAATCTTTGTATTTAGGGCTAGCTGAAAACGGCTTTGGCGCTGAAGTGGTTTCTGAATGTGGAGTTGGTGGCATGTGAAACCCACCTGTGGAGCCTTCGTTTGTGTGGGATGCTCACCAACCTGCCCTTCAGGACAATGCACTCAAACGGCATTAAGCATAGTGTGTGAACACGTAGTTTGCTTGAGAGCTGCCTGTCAGCCTGATGGTGTGTGAAGTCAGTGAGCCAAATGGAGTTGTTCTCCCACAAGAACCACTCGGCTGACTCTTCTTCAATATGCAATTCAGCAACATGCAGTGTTGCTTGATGTAATTATCTCTTACAGAAACATCTGTGTCTAGAGCCTTTGTATTGAGGGCTAGCTGAAAAGGGCTTTGGCGCTGAAGTGGTTTCTGAATGTGGAGTTGGTGGCATGTGAAACCCGCCTGTGGAGCCTTCGTTTGTGTGGGATGCTCACCAAGCTGCCCTTCAGGACAATGCACTCAAACATCATTAAGCATAGTGTGTGAACACGTAGTTTGCTTGAGAGCTGCCTGTCAGCCTGATGCTGTGTGAAGTCAGTGAGCCAAATGGAGTTGTTCTCCCACAAGTACCACTCGGCTGATTCTTCTTCAATATGCCATTCAGCAACATGCAGTGTTGCTTGATGGAATTAGCTCTTACAGCAACATCTGTGTCTAGAGCCTTTGTATTTAGGGCTAGTTGAAAACGGCTTTGGCGCTGAAGTGGTTTCTGAATGTGGAGTTGGTGGCATGTGAAACCCGCCTGTGGAGCCTTCGTTTGTGTGGGATGCTCACCAAGCTGCCCTTCAGGACAATGCACTCAAATGGCATTAAGCATAGTGTGTGAACACGTAGTTTGCTTGAGAGCTGCCTGTCAGCCTGATGGTGTGTGAAGTCAGTGAGCCAAATGGAGTTGTTCTCCCACAAGAACCACTCGGCTGATTCTTCTTCAATATGCAATTCAGCAACATGCAGTGTTGCTTGATGGAATTAGCTCTTACAGCAACATCTGCGTCTAGAGCCTTTGTATTTAGGGCTAGCTGAAAACGGCTTTGGCGCTGAAGTGGTTTTTGAATGTGGAGTTGGTGGCATGTGAAACCCGCCTGTGGATCCTTCGTTTTTGTGGGATGCTCACCAACCTGCCCTTCAGGACAATGCACTCAAACGGCATTAAGCATAGTGTGTGAACACGTAGTTTGCTTGAGAGATGCCTGTCAGCCTGATGGTGTTTGAAGTCAGTGAGCCAAATGGAGTTGTTCTCCCACAAGAACCACTCGGCTGATTCTTCTTCAATATGCAATGCAGCAACATGCAGTGTTGCTTGATGGAAGTAGCTCTTACAGCAACATCTGTGTCTAGAATCTTTGTATTTAGGGCTAGCTGAAAAGGGCTTTGGCGCTGAATTGGTTTCTGAATGTGGAGTTGGTGGCATGTGAAACCCGCCTGTGGAGCCTTCGTTTGTGTGGGATGCTCACCAAGCTGCCCTTCAGGACAATGCACTCAAATGGCATTAAGCATAGTGTGTGAACAAGTAGTTTGCTTGAGAGCTGCCTGTCAGCCTGATGGTGTGTGAAGTCAGTGAGCCAAATGGAGTTGTTCTCCCACAAGAACCACTTGGTTGATTCTTCTTCAATATACAATTCAGCAACATGCAGTGTTGCTTGATGGAATTAGCTCGTACAGCCACATCTGCGTCTAGAGCCTTTGTATTTAGGGCTAGATGAAAATGGCTTTGGCGCTGAAGTCGTTTCTGAATGTGGAGTTGGTGGCATGTGAAACCCGCCTGTGGAGCCTTCGTTTGTGTGGGATGCTCACCAAGCTGCCCTTCAGGACAATGCACTCAAACGGCATTAAGCATAGTGTGTGAACACGTAGTTTGCTTGAGAGCTGCCTGTCAGCCTGATGGTGTGTGAAGTCAGTGAGCCAAATGGAGTTGTTCTCCCACAAGAACCACTCGGCTGATTCTTCTTCAATATGCAATTCAGCAACATGCAGTGTTGCTTGATGGAATTAGCTCTTACAGAAACATCTGCGTCTAGAGCCTTTGTATTTAGGGCTAGCTGAAAAGGGCTTTGGCGCTGAAGTGGTTTTTGAATATGGAATTGGTGGCATGTGAAACCCGCCTGTGGAGCCTTCGTTTGTGTGGGATGCTCACCAAGCTGCCCTTCAGGACAATGCACTCAAACGGCATTAAGCCTAGTGTGTGAACACGTAGTTTGCTTGAGAGCTGCCTGTCAGCCTGATGGTGTGTGAAGTCAGTGAGCCAAATGGAGTTGTTCTCCCACAAGAACCACTCGGCTGATTCTTCTTCAATATGCAATGCAGCAACATGCAGTGTTGCTTGATGGAATTAGCTCTTACAGCCACATCTGCGTCTAGAGCCTTTGTATTTAGGGCTAGCTGAAAAGGGCTTTGGCGCTGAAGTGGTTTCTGAATGTGGAGTTGGTGGCATGTGAAACCCGCCTGTGGAGCCTTCGTTTGTGTGGGATGCTCACCAAGCTGCCCTTCAGGACAATGCACTCAAATGGCATTAAGCATAGTGTGTGAACACGTAGTTTGCTTGAGAGCTGCCTGTCAGCCTGATGGTGTTTGAAGTCAGTGAGCCAAATGGAGTTGTTCTCCCACAAGAACCACTCGGCTGATTCTTCTTCAATATGCAATGCAGCAACATGCAGTGTTGCTTGATGGAATTAGCTCTTACAGCAACATCTGCGTCTAGAGCCTTTGTATTTAGGGCTAGCTGAAAATGGCTTTGGCGCTGAAGTGGTTTCTGAATGTGGAGTTTGTGGCATGTGAAACCCGCCTGTGGAGCCTTCGTTTGTGTGGGATGCTCACCAAGCTGCCCTTCAGGACAATGCACTCAAACTTCATTAAGCATAGTGTGTGAACACGTAGTTTGCTTGAGAGCTGCCTGTCAGCCTGATGGTGTGTGAAGTCAGTGAGCCAAATGGAGTTGTTCTCCCACAAGAACCACTCGGCTGATTCTTCTTCAATATGCAATTCAGCAACATGCAGTGTTGCTTGATGGAATTAGCTCTTACAGCAACATCTGCACCTAGAGCCTTGGTATTTAGGGCTAGCTGAAAACGGCTTTGGCGCTGAAGTGGTTTCTGAATGTGGAGTTGGTGGCATGTGAAACCCGCCTGTGGAGCCTTCGTTTGTGTGGGATGCTCACCAAGCTACCCTTCAGGACAATGCACTCAAACGGCATTAAGCATAGTGTGTGAACACGTAGTTTGCTTGAGAGCTACCTGTCAGCCTGATGGTGTGTGAAGTCAGTGAGCCAAATGGAGTTGTTCTCCCACAAGAACCACTCGGCTGACTCTTCTTCTATATGCAATTCAGCAACATGCAGTGTTGCTTGATGGAATTAGCTCTTACAGCCACATCTGCGTCTAGAGCCTTTATATTTAGGGCTAGCTGAAAACGGCTTGGCGCTGAAGTGGTTTCTGAATGTGGATTTGGTGGCATGTGAAACCCGCCTGTGGAGCCTTCGTTTGTGTGGGATGCTCACCAAGCTGCCCTTCAGGACAATGCACTCAAACGGCATTAAGCATAGTGTGTGAACACGTAGTTTGCTTGAGAGCTGCCTGTCAGCCTGATGGTGTGTGAAGTCAGTGAGCCAAATGGAGTTGTTCTCCCACAAGAACCACTCGGCTGACTCTTCTTCAATATGCAATTCAGCAACATGCAGTGTTGCTTGATGGAATTAGCTCTTACAGCAACATCTGCGTCTAAAGCCTTTGTATTTAGGGCTAGCTGAAAACGGCTTTGGCGCTGAAGTGGTTTCTGAATGTGGAGTTGGTGGCATGTGAAACCTGCCTGTGGAGCCTTCGTTTGTGTGGGATGCTCACCAAGCTGCCCTTCAGGACAATGCTCTCAAACGGCATTAAGCATAGTGTGTGAACACGTAGTTTGCTTGAGAGCTGCCTGTCAGCCTGATGGTGTGTGAAGTCAGTGAGCCAAATGGAGTTGTTCTCCCACAAGAACCACTCGGCTGATTCTTCATCAATATGCAATTCAGCAACATGCAGTGTTGCTTGATGGAATTAGCTCTTACAGCAACATCTGCGTTTAGAGCCTTTGTATTTAGGGCTAGCTTAAAAGGGCTTTGGCGCTGAAGTGGTTTCTGAATGTGGAGTTGGTGGCATGTGAAACCCGCCTGTGGAGCCTTCGTTTGTGTGGGATGCTCACCAAGCTGCCCTTCAGGACAATGCACTCAAATGGCATTAAGCATAGTGTGTGAACATGTAGTTTGCTTGATAGCTGCCTGTCAGCCTGCTGGTGTGTGAAGTCAGTGAGCCAAATGGTGTTGTTCTCCCACAAGAACCACTCGGCTGATTCTTCTTCAATATGCCATTCAGCAACATGCAGTGTTGCTTGATGGAATTAGCTCTTACAGCAACATCTGCGTCTAGAGCTTTTGTATTTAGGGCTAGCTGAAAACGGCTTTGGCGCTGAAGTGGTTTCTGAATGTGGAGTTGGTGGCATGTGAAACCCGCCTGTGGAGCCTTCGTTTGTGTGGGATGCTCACCAAGCTGCCCTTCAGGACAATGCACTCAAACGGCATTAAGCATAGTGTGTGAACACGTAGTTTGCTTGAGAGCTGCCTGTCAGCCTGATGGTGTGTGAAGTCAGTGAGCCAAATGGAGTTGTTCTCCCACAAGAACCACTCGGCTGATTCTTCTTCAATATGCAATTCAGCAACATGCAGTGTTGCTTGATGGAATTAGCTCTTACAGCCACATCTGTGTCTAGAGCCTTTGTATTTAGGGCTAGCTGAAAACGGCTTTGGCGCTGAAGTGGTTTCTGAATGTGGAGTTGGTGGCAGGTGAAACCCGCCTGTGGAGCCTTCGTTAGTGTGGGATGCTCACCAAGCTGCCCTTCAGGACAATGCACTCAAACGGCATTAAGCATAGTGTGTGAACACGTAGTTTGCTTGAGAGCTGCCTGTCAGCCTGATGCTGTGTGAAGTCAGTGAGCCAAATGGAGTTGTTCTCCCACAAGAACCACTCGGCTGATTCTTTTTCAATATGCAATTCAGCAACATGCAGTGTTGCTTGATGGAATTAGCTCTTACAGCAACATCTGCGTCTAGAGCCTTTGTATTTAGGGCTAGCTGAATGTGGCTTTGGCGCTGAAGTGGTTTCTGAATGTGGAGTTGGTGGCATGTGAAACCCGCCTGTGGAGCCTTCGTTTGTGTGGGATGCTCACCAAGCTGCCCTTCAGGACAATGCACTCAAACGGCATTAGGCATAGTGTGTGAACACGTAGTTTGCTTGAGAGCTGCCTGTCAGCCTGATGGTGTGTGAAGTCAGTGAGCCAAATGGAGTTGTTCTCCCACAAGAACCACTCGGCTGATTCTTCTTCAATATGCAATTCAGCAACATGCAGTGTTGCTTGATGGAATTAGCTCTTACAGGAACATCTGCTTCTAGAGCCTTTGTATTTAGGGCTAGCTGAAAACGGCTTTGGCGCTGAAGTGGTTTCTGAATGTGAAATTGGTGGCGTGTGAAACCCGCCTGTGGAGCCTTCGTTTGTGTGGGATGCTCACCAAGCTGCCCTTCAGGACAATGCACTCAAATGGCATTAGGCATAGTGTGTGAACACGTAGTTTGCTTGAGAGCTGCCTGTCAGCCTGATGGTGTGTGAAGTCAGTGAGCCAAATGGAGTTGTTCTCCCACAAGAACCACTCGGCTGATTCTTCTTCAATATGCAATTCAGCAACATGCAGTGTTGCTTGATGGAATTAGCTCTTACAGCCACATCTGCGTCTAGAGCCTTTGTATTTAGGGCTAGCTGAAAACGGCTTTGGCGCTGAAGTGGTTTCTGAATGTGGAGTTGGTGGCGTGTGAAACCCGCCTGTGGAGCCTTCGTTTGTGTGGGATGCTCACCAAGCTACCCTTCAGGACAATGCACTCAAACGGCATTAGGCATAGTGTGTGAACACGTAGTTTGCTTGAGAGCTGCCTGTGAGCCTGCTGGTGTGTGAAGTCAGTGAGCCAAATGGAGTTGTTCTCCCACAAGAACCACTCGGCTGATTCTTCTCCAATATGCAATGCAGCAACATGCAGTGTTGCTTGATGGAATTAGCTCTTACAGCAACATCTGCGTCTAGAGCCTTTGTATTTAGGGCTAGCTGAAAAGGGCTTTGGCGCTGAAGTGGTTTCTGAATGTGGAGTTGGTGGCATGTGAAACCCGCCTGTGGAGCCTTCGTTTGTGTGGGATGCTCACCAAGCTGCCCTTCAGGACAATGCACTCAAACGGCATTAGGCATATTGTGTGAACACGTAGTTTGCTTGAGAGCTGCCTGTCAGCCTGATGGTGTGTGAAGTCAGTGAGCCAAATGGAGTTGTTCTCCCACAAGAACCACTCGGCTGATTCTTCTTCAATATGCAATTCAGCAACATGCAGTGTTGCTTGATGGAATTAGCTCTTACAGCAACATCTGCGTCTAGAGCCTTTGTATTTAGGGCTAGCTGAAAGTGGCTTTGGCGCTGAAGTGGTTTCTGAATGTGGAGTTATTGGCATGTGAAACCCGCCTGTGTAGCCTTCGTTTGTGTGGGATGCTCACCAAGCTGCCCTTCAGGACAATGCACTCAAATGGCATTAAACATAGTGTGTGAACACGTAGTTTGCTTGAGAGCTGCCTGTCAGCCTGATGGTGTGTCAAGTCAGTGAGCCAAATGCAGTTGTTCTCCCACAAGAACCACTCGGCTGATTCTTCTTCAATATGCAATTCAGCAACATGCAGTGTTGCTTGATGGAATTAGCTCTTACAGCAACATCTGCGTCTAGAGCCTTTGTATTTAGGGCTAGCTGAAAATGGCTTTGGCGCTGAAGTGGTTTCTGAATGTGGAGTTGGTGGCATGTGAAACCCGCCTGTGGAGCCTTCGTTTGTGTGGGATGCTCACCAAGCTGCCCTTCAGGACAATGCTCTCAAACGGCATTAAGCATAGTGTGTGAACACGTAGTTTGCTTGAGAGCTGCCTGTCAGCCTGATGGTGTGTGAAGTCAGTGAGCCAAATGGAGTTGTTCTCCCACAAGAACCACTCGGCTGATTCTTCTTCAATATGCAATTCAGCAACATGCAGTGTTGCTTGATGGAATTAGCTCTTACAGCAACATCTGTGTCTAGAGCCTTTGTATTTAGGGCTAGCTGAAAACGGCTTTGGCGCTGAATTGGTTTCTGAATGTGGAGTTGGTGGCATGTGAAACCCGCCTGTGGAGCCTTCGTTTGTGTGGGATGCTCACCAAGCTGCCCTTCAGGACAATGCACTCAAATGGCATTAAGCATAGTGTGTGAACACGTAGTTTGCTTGAGAGCTGCCTGTCAGCCTGATGGTGTGTGAAGTCAGTGAGCCAAATGGAGTTGTTCTCCCACAAGAACCACTCGGCTGATTCTTCTTCAATATGCAATTCAGCAACATGCAGTGTTGCTTGATGGAATTAGCTCTTACAGCAACATCTGCGTCTAGAGCCTTTGTATTTAGGGCTAGCTGAAAACGGCTTTGGCGCTGAAGTTGTTTCTGAATGTGGAGTTGGTGGCATGTGAAACCCGCCTGTGGAGCCTTCGTTTGTGTGGGATGCTCACCAAGCTGCCCTTCAGGACAATGCACTCAAACGGCATTAGGCATAGTGTGTGAACACGTAGTTTGCTTGAGAGCTGCCTGTCAGCCTGATGGTGTGTGAAGTCAGTGAGCCAAATGGAGTTGTTCTCCCACAAGAACCACTCGGCTGATTCTTCTTCAATATGCAATTCAGCAACATGCAGTGTTGCTTGATGGAATTAGCTCTTGCAGCAACAACTGCGTCTAGAGCCTTTGTATTTAGGGCTAGCTGAAAAGGGCTTTGGCGCTGAAGTGGTTTCTGAATGTGGAGTTGGTGGCATGTGAAACCCGCCTGTGGAGCCTTCGTTTGTGTGGGATGCTCACCAACCTGTGCTTCAAGACAATGCACTCAAACGGCATTAGGCATAGTGTGTGAACACGTAGTTTGCTTGAGAGCTGCCTGTCAACCTGATGGTGTGTGAAGTCAGTGAGCCAAATGGAGTTGTTCTCCCACAAGAACCACTCGGCTGATTCTTCTTCAATATGCAATTCAGCAACATGCAGTGTTGCTTGATGGAATTAGCTCTTACAGGAACATCTCCTTCTAGAGCCTTTGTATTTAGGGCTAGCTGAAAACGGCTTTGGCGCTGAAGTGGTTTCTGAATGTGAAGTTGGTGGCGTGTGAAACCCGCCTGTGGAGCCTTCGTTTGTGTGGGATGCTCACCAACCTGCCCTTCAGGACAATGCACTCAAACGGCATTAGGCATAGTGTGTGAACACGTAGTTTGCTTGAGAGCTGCCTGTCAGCCTGATGGTGTGTGAAGTCAGTGAGCCAAATGGAGTTGTTCTCCCACAAGAACCACTCGGCTGATTCTTCTTCAATATGCAATTCAGCAACATGCAGTGTTGCTTGATGGAATTAGCTCTTACAGCCACATCTGCGTCTAGAGCCTTTGTATTTAGGGCTAGCTGAAAACGGCTTTGGCGCTGAGGTGGTTTCTGAATGTGGAGTTGGTGGCATGTGAAACCCGCCTGTGGAGCCTTCGTTTGTGTGGGATGCTCACCAAGCTGCCCTTCAGGACAATGCACTCAAACGGCATTAAGCATAGTGTGTGAACACGTAGTTTGCTTGAGAGATGCCTGTCAGCCTGATGCTGTGTGAAGTCAGTGAGCCAAATGGAGTTGTTCTCCCACAAGAACCAGTCGGCTGATTCTTCTTCAATATGCAATGCAGCAACATGCAGTGTTGCTTGATGGAATTAGCTCTTACAACAACATCTGCGTCTAGATCCTTTGTATTTAGGGCTAGCTGACAACGGCTTTGGCGCTGAAGTGGTTTCTGAATGTGGAGTTGGTGGCATGTGAAACCCACCTGTGGAGCCTTCGTTTGTGTGGGATGCTCACCAAGCTGCCCTTCAGGACAATGCACTCAAACGGCATTAGGCATATTGTGTGAACACGTAGTTTGCTTGAGAGCTGCCTGTAAGCCTGATGCTGTGTGAAGTCAGTGAGCCAAATGCAGTTGTTCTCCCACAAGAACCACTCGGCTGATTCTTCTTCAATATGCAATTCAGCATCATGCAGTGTTGCTTGATGGAATTAGCTCTTACTGCAACATCTGCGTCTAGAGCCTTTGTATTGAGGGCTAGCTGAAAACGGCTTTGGCGCTGAAGTGGTTTCTGAATGTGGAGTTGGTGGCATGTGAAACCCGCCTGTGAGCCTTCGTTTGTGTGGGATGCTCACCAAGCTGCCCTTCAGGACAATGCACTCAAACGGCATTAGGCATAGTGTGTGAACACGTAGTTTGCTTGAGAGCTGCCTGTCAGCCTGATGGTGTGTGAAGTCAGTGAGCCAAATGGAGTTGTTCTCCCACAAGAACCACTCGGCTGATTCTTCTTCAATGTGCAATTCAGCAACATGCAGTGTTGCTTGATGGAATTAGCTCTTACAGCAACATCTGCGTCTAGACCTTTTGTATTTAGGGCTAGCTGAATGTGGCTTTGGCGCTGAAGTGGTTTCTGAATGTGGAGTTGGTGGCATGTGAAACCCGCCTGTGGAGCCTTCGTTTGTGTGGGATGCTCACCAAGCTGCCCTTCAGGACAATGCACTCAAACGGCATTAGGCATAGTGTGTGAACACGTAGTTTGCTTGAGAGCTGCCTGTCAGCCTGATGGTGTGTGAAGTCAGTGAGCCAAATGGAGTTGTTCTCCCACAAGAACCACTCGGCTGATTCTTCTTCAATATGCAATTCAGCAACATGCAGTGTTGCTTGATGGAATTAGCTCTTACAGGAACATCTGCTTCTAGAGCCTTTGTATTTAGGGCTAGCTGAAAACGGCTTTGGCGCTGAAGTGGTTTCTGAATGTGAAATTGGTGGCGTGTGAAACCCGCCTGTGGAGCCTTCGTTTGTGTGGGATGCTCACCAAGCTGCCCTTCAGGACAATGCACTCAAATGGCATTAGGCATAGTGTGTGAACACGTAGTTTGCTTGAGAGCTGCCTGTCAGCCTGATGGTGTGTGAAGTCAGTGAGCCAAATGGAGTTGTTCTCCCACAAGAACCACTCGGCTGATTCTTCTTCAATATGCAATTCAGCAACATGCAGTGTTGCTTGATGGAATTAGCTCTTACAGCCACATCTGCGTCTAGAGCCTTTGTATTTAGGGCTAGCTGAAAACGGCTTTGGCGCTGAAGTGGTTTCTGAATGTGGAGTTGGTGGCGTGTGAAACCCGCCTGTGGAGCCTTCGTTTGTGTGGGATGCTCACCAAGCTACCCTTCAGGACAATGCACTCAAACGGCATTAGGCATAGTGTGTGAACACGTAGTTTGCTTGAGAGCTGCCTGTGAGCCTGCTGGTGTGTGAAGTCAGTGAGCCAAATGGAGTTGTTCTCCCACAAGAACCACTCGGCTGATTCTTCTCCAATATGCAATGCAGCAACATGCAGTGTTGCTTGATGGAATTAGCTCTTACAGCAACATCTGCGTCTAGAGCCTTTGTATTTAGGGCTAGCTGAAAAGGGCTTTGGCGCTGAAGTGGTTTCTGAATGTGGAGTTGGTGGCATGTGAAACCCGCCTGTGGAGCCTTCGTTTGTGTGGGATGCTCACCAAGCTGCCCTTCAGGACAATGCACTCAAACGGCATTAGGCATATTGTGTGAACACGTAGTTTGCTTGAGAGCTGCCTGTCAGCCTGATGGTGTGTGAAGTCAGTGAGCCAAATGGAGTTGTTCTCCCACAAGAACCACTCGGCTGATTCTTCTTCAATATGCAATTCAGCAACATGCAGTGTTGCTTGATGGAATTAGCTCTTACAGCAACATCTGCGTCTAGAGCCTTTGTATTTAGGGCTAGCTGAAAGTGGCTTTGGCGCTGAAGTGGTTTCTGAATGTGGAGTTATTGGCATGTGAAACCCGCCTGTGTAGCCTTCGTTTGTGTGGGATGCTCACCAAGCTGCCCTTCAGGACAATGCACTCAAATGGCATTAAACATAGTGTGTGAACACGTAGTTTGCTTGAGAGCTGCCTGTCAGCCTCATGGTGTGTCAAGTCAGTGAGCCAAATGCAGTTGTTCTCCCACAAGAACCACTCGGCTGATTCTTCTTCAATATGCAATTCAGCAACATGCAGTGTTGCTTGATGGAATTAGCTCTTACAGCAACATCTGCGTCTAGAGCCTTTGTATTTAGGGCTAGCTGAAAATGGCTTTGGCGCTGAAGTGGTTTCTGAATGTGGAGTTGGTGGCATGTGAAACCCGCCTGTGGAGCCTTCGTTTGTGTGGGATGCTCACCAAGCTGCCCTTCAGGACAATGCTCTCAAACGGCATTAAGCATAGTGTGTGAACACGTAGTTTGCTTGAGAGCTGCCTGTCAGCCTGATGGTGTGTGAAGTCAGTGAGCCAAATGGAGTTGTTCTCCCACAAGAACCACTCGGCTGATTCTTCTTCAATATGCAATTCAGCAACATGCAGTGTTGCTTGATGGAATTAGCTCTTACAGCAACATCTGTGTCTAGAGCCTTTGTATTTAGGGCTAGCTGAAAACGGCTTTGGCGCTGAATTGGTTTCTGAATGTGGAGTTGGTGGCATGTGAAACCCGCCTGTGGAGCCTTCGTTTGTGTGGGATGCTCACCAAGCTGCCCTTCAGGACAATGCACTCAAATGGCATTAAGCATAGTGTGTGAACACGTAGTTTGCTTGAGAGCTGCCTGTCAGCCTGATGGTGTGTGAAGTCAGTGAGCCAAATGGAGTTGTTCTCCCACAAGAACCACTCGGCTGATTCTTCTTCAATATGCAATTCAGCAACATGCAGTGTTGCTTGATGGAATTAGCTCTTACAGCAACATCTGCGTCTAGAGCCTTTGTATTTAGGGCTAGCTGAAAACGGCTTTGGCGCTGAAGTTGTTTCTGAATGTGGAGTTGGTGGCATGTGAAACCCGCCTGTGGAGCCTTCGTTTGTGTGGGATGCTCACCAAGCTGCCCTTCAGGACAATGCACTCAAACGGCATTAGGCATAGTGTGTGAACACGTAGTTTGCTTGAGAGCTGCCTGTCAGCCTGATGGTGTGTGAAGTCAGTGAGCCAAATGGAGTTGTTCTCCCACAAGAACCACTCGGCTGATTCTTCTTCAATATGCAATTCAGCAACATGCAGTGTTGCTTGATGGAATTAGCTCTTGCAGCAACAACTGCGTCTAGAGCCTTTGTATTTAGGGCTAGCTGAAAAGGGCTTTGGCGCTGAAGTGGTTTCTGAATGTGGAGTTGGTGGCATGTGAAACCCGCCTGTGGAGCCTTCGTTTGTGTGGGATGCTCACCAACCTGTGCTTCAAGACAATGCACTCAAACGGCATTAGGCATAGTGTGTGAACACGTAGTTTGCTTGAGAGCTGCCTGTCAACCTGATGGTGTGTGAAGTCAGTGAGCCAAATGGAGTTGTTCTCCCACAAGAACCACTCGGCTGATTCTTCTTCAATATGCAATTCAGCAACATGCAGTGTTGCTTGATGGAATTAGCTCTTACAGGAACATCTCCTTCTAGAGCCTTTGTATTTAGGGCTAGCTGAAAACGGCTTTGGCGCTGAAGTGGTTTCTGAATGTGAAGTTGGTGGCGTGTGAAACCCGCCTGTGGAGCCTTCGTTTGTGTGGGATGCTCACCAACCTGCCCTTCAGGACAATGCACTCAAACGGCATTAGGCATAGTGTGTGAACACGTAGTTTGCTTGAGAGCTGCCTGTCAGCCTGATGGTGTGTGAAGTCAGTGAGCCAAATGGAGTTGTTCTCCCACAAGAACCACTCGGCTGATTCTTCTTCAATATGCAATTCAGCAACATGCAGTGTTGCTTGATGGAATTAGCTCTTACAGCCACATCTGCGTCTAGAGCCTTTGTATTTAGGGCTAGCTGAAAACGGCTTTGGCGCTGAGGTGGTTTCTGAATGTGGAGTTGGTGGCATGTGAAACCCGCCTGTGGAGCCTTCGTTTGTGTGGGATGCTCACCAAGCTGCCCTTCAGGACAATGCACTCAAACGGCATTAAGCATAGTGTGTGAACACGTAGTTTGCTTGAGAGATGCCTGTCAGCCTGATGCTGTGTGAAGTCAGTGAGCCAAATGGAGTTGTTCTCCCACAAGAACCAGTCGGCTGATTCTTCTTCAATATGCAATGCAGCAACATGCAGTGTTGCTTGATGGAATTAGCTCTTACAACAACATCTGCGTCTAGATCCTTTGTATTTAGGGCTAGCTGACAACGGCTTTGGCGCTGAAGTGGTTTCTGAATGTGGAGTTGGTGGCATGTGAAACCCACCTGTGGAGCCTTCGTTTGTGTGGGATGCTCACCAAGCTGCCCTTCAGGACAATGCACTCAAACGGCATTAGGCATATTGTGTGAACACGTAGTTTGCTTGAGAGCTGCCTGTAAGCCTGATGCTGTGTGAAGTCAGTGAGCCAAATGCAGTTGTTCTCCCACAAGAACCACTCGGCTGATTCTTCTTCAATATGCAATTCAGCATCATGCAGTGTTGCTTGATGGAATTAGCTCTTACTGCAACATCTGCGTCTAGAGCCTTTGTATTGAGGGCTAGCTGAAAACGGCTTTGGCGCTGAAGTGGTTTCTGAATGTGGAGTTGGTGGCATGTGAAACCCGCCTGTGAGCCTTCGTTTGTGTGGGATGCTCACCAAGCTGCCCTTCAGGACAATGCACTCAAACGGCATTAGGCATAGTGTGTGAACACGTAGTTTGCTTGAGAGCTGCCTGTCAGCCTGATGGTGTGTGAAGTCAGTGAGCCAAATGGAGTTGTTCTCCCACAAGAACCACTCGGCTGATTCTTCTTCAATGTGCAATTCAGCAACATGCAGTGTTGCTTGATGGAATTAGCTCTTACAGCAACATCTGCGTCTAGACCTTTTGTATTTAGGGCTAGCTGAAAACGGCTTTGGCGCTGAAGTGGTTTCTGAATGTGGAGTTGGTGGCATGTGAAACCCGCCTGTGGAGCCTTCGTTTGTGTGGGATGCTCACCAAGCTGCCCTTCAGGACAATGCACTCAAACGGCATTAAGCATAGTGTGTGAACACGTAGTTTGCTTGAGAGCTGCCTGTCAGCCTGATGGTGTGTGAAGTCAGTGAGCCAAATGGAGTTGTTCTCCCACAAGAACCACTCGGCTGATTCTTCTCCAATATGCAATGCAGCAACATGCAGTGTTGCTTGATGGAATTAGCTCTTACAGCAACATCTGTGTCTAGAATCTTTGTATTTAGGGCTAGCTGAAAACGGCTTCGGCGCTGAAGTGGTTTCTGAATGTGGAGTTGGTGGCATGTGAAACCCGCCTGTGGAGCCTTCGTTTGTGTGGGATGCTCACCAAGCTGCCCTTCAGGACAATGCACTCAAATGGCATTAAGCATAGTGTGTGAACACGTAGTTTGCTTGAGAGCTGCCTGTCAGCCTGATGGTGTGTGAAGTCAGTGAGCCAAATGGAGTTGTTCTCCCACAAGAACCACTCGGCTGACTCTTCTTCAATATGCAATTCAGCAACATGCAGTGTTGCTTGATGGAATTAGCTCTTACAGCAACATCTGCGTCTAGAGCCTTTGTATTTAGGGCTAGCTGAAAATGGCTTTGGCGCTGAAGTGGTTTCTGAATGTGGAGTTGGTGGCATATGAAACCCGCCTGTGGAGCCTTCGTTTGTGTGGGATGCTCACCAAGCTGCCCTTCAGGACGATGCACTCAAACGGCATTAAGCATAGTGTGTGAACACGTAGTTTGCTTGAGAGCTGCCTGTCAGCCTGATGGTGTGTGAAGTCAGTGAGCCAAATGGAGATGTTCTCCCACAAGAACCACTCGGCTGATTCTTCTTCAATATGCAATTCAGCAACATGCAGTGTTGCTTGATGGAATTAGCTCTTACAGCAACATCTGCGTCTAGAGCCTTTGTATTTAGGGCTAGCTGAAAAGGGCTTTGGCGCTGAAGTGGTTTTTGAATATGGAGTTGGTGGCATGTGAAACCCGCCTGTGGAGCCTTCGTTTGTGTGGGATGCTCACCAAGCTGCCCTTCAGGACAATGCACTCAAACGGCATTAAGCATAGTGTGTGAACACGTAGTTTGCTTGAGAGCTGCCTGTCAGCCTGATGGTGTGTGAAGTCAGTGAGCCAAATGGAGTTGTTCTCCCACAAGAACCACTCGGCTAATTCTTCTTCAATATGCAATTCAGCAACATGCAGTGTTGCTTGATGGAATTACCTCTTACAGCAACATCTGTGTCTAGAGCCTTTGTATTTAGGGCCAGCTGAAAACGGCTTTGGCGCTGAAGTGGTTTCTGAATGTGGAGTTGGTGGCATGTGAAACCCGCCTGTGGAGCCTTCGTTTGTGTGGGATGCTCACCAAGCTGCCTTTCAGGACAATGCACTCAAACGGCATTAAGCATAGTGTGTGAACACGTAGTTTGCTTGAGAGCTGCCTGTCAGCCTGATGGTGTGTGAAGTCAGTGAGCCAAATGGAGTTGTTCTCCCACAAGAACCACTTGGTTGATTCTTCTTCAATATGCAATTCAGCAACATGCAGTGTTGCTTGATGGAATTAGCTCTTACAGCAACATCTGCATCTAGAGCCTTTGTATTTAGGGCTAGCTGAAAACGGGTTTGGCGCTGAAGTGGTTTCTGAATGTGGAGTTGGTGGCATGTGAAACCCGCCTGTGGAGCCTTCGTTTGTGTGGGATGCTCACCAACCTGCCCTTCAGGACAATGCACTCAAACGGCATTAAGCATAGTGTGTGAACACGTAGTTTGCTTGAGAGCTGCCTCTCAGCCTGATGGTGTGTGAAGTCAGTGAGCCAAATGGAGTTGTTCTCCCACAAGAACCACTCGGCTGACTCTTCTTCAATATGCAATTCAGCAACATGCAGTGTTGCTTGATGGAATTAGCTCTTACAGCCACATCTGCGTCTAGAGCCTTTGTATTTAGGGCTAGCTGAAAACGGCTTTGGCGCTGAAGTGGTTTGTGAATGTGGAGTTGGTGGCATGTGAAACCCGCCTGTGGAGCCTTCGTTTGTGTGGGATGCTCACCAAGCTGCCCTTCAGGACAATGCACTCAAATGGCATTAAGCATAGTGTGTGAACACGTAGTTTGCTTGAGAGCTGCCTGTCAGCCTGATGCTGTGTGAAGTCAGTGAGCCAAATGGAGTTGTTCTCCCACAAGAACCACTTGGTTGATTCTTCTTCAATATGCAATTCAGCAACATGCAGTGTTGCTTGATGGAATTAGCTCTTACAGCCACATCTGCGTCTAGAGCGTTTGTATTTAGGGCTAGATGAAAATGGCTTTGGCGCTGAAGTGGTTTCTGAATGTGGAGTTGGTGGCATGTGAAACCCGCCTGTGGAGCCTTCGTTTGTGTGGGATGCTCACCAACCTGCCCTTCAGGACAATGCACTCAAACGGCATTAAGCATAGTGTGTGAACACGTAGTTTGCTTGAGAGATGCCTGTCAGCCTGCTGGTGTGTGACGTCAGTGAGCCAAATGGAGTTGTTCTCCCACAAGAACCACTCGGCTGATTCTTCTTCAATATGCCATTCAGCAATATGCGGTGTTGCTTGATGGAATTAGCTCTTACAGCAACATCTGCGTCTAGAGCCTTTGTATTTAGGGCTAGCTGAAAACGGGTTTGGCGCTGAAGTGGTTTCTGAATGTGGAGTTGGTGGCATGTGAAACCCGCCTGTGTAGTCTTCGTTTGTGTGGGATGCTCACCAAGCTGCCCTTCAGGACAATGCACTCAAACGGCATTAAGCATAGTGTGTGAACACGTAGTTTGCTTGAGAGCTGCCTGTCAGCCTGATGCTGTGTGAAGTCAGTGAGCCAAATGGAATTGTTCTCCCACAAGAACCACTCGGCTGATTCTTCTTCAATATGCAATTCAGCAACATGCAGTGTTGCTTGATGGAATTAGCTCTTACAGCCACATCTGCGTCTAGAGCCTTTGTATTTAGGGCTAGCTGAAAACGGCTTTGGCGCTGAAGTGGTTTCTGAATGTGGATTTGGTGGCATGTGAAACCCGCCTGTGGAGCCTTCGTTAGTGTGGGATGCTCACCAAGCTGCCCTTCAGGACAATGCACTCAAATGGCATTAAGCATAGTGTGTGAACACGTAGTTTGCTTGTGAGCTGCCTGTCAGCCTGATGGTGTGTGAATTAGTGAGCCAAATGGAGATGTTCTCCCACAAGAACCACTCGGCTGATTCTTCTTCAATATGCAATGCAGCAACATGCAGTGTTGCTTGATGGAATTAGCTCTTGCAGCAACAACTGCGTCTAGAGCCTTTGTATTTAGGGCTAGCTGAAAAGGGCTTTGGCGCTGAAGTGGTTTCTGAATGTGGAGTTGGTGGCATGTGAAACCCGCCTGTGGAGCCTTCGTTTGTGTGGGATGCTGACCAACCTGTGCTTCAAGACAATGCACTCAAACGGCATTAGGCATATTGTGTGAACACGTAGTTTGCTTGAGAGCTGCCTGTAAGCCTGATGGTGTGTGAAGTCAGTGAGCCAAATGGAGTTGTTCTCCCACAAGAACCACTCGGCTGATTCTTCTTCAATATGCAATTCAGCATCATGCAGTGTTGCTTGATGGAATTAGCTCTTACTGCATCATCTGCGTCTAGAGCCTTTGTATTGAGGGCTAACTGAAAACGGCTTTGGCGCTGAAGTGGTTTCTGAATGTGGAGTTGGTGGCATGTGAAACCCGCCTGTGGAGCCTTCGTTTGTGTGGGATGCTCACCAAGCTGCCCTTCAGGACAATGCACTCAAACGGCATTAGGCATAGTGTGTGAACACGTAGTTTGCTTGAGAGCTGCCTGTCAGCCTGATGGTGTGTGAAGTCAGTGAGCCAAATGGAGTTGTTCTCCCACAAGAACCACTCGGCTGATTCTTCTTCAATGTGCAATTCAGCAACATGCAGTGTTGCTTGATGGAATTAGCTCTTACAGGAACATCTGCGTCTAGACCCTTTGTATTTAGGGCTAGCTGAAAACGGCTTTGGCGCTGAAGTGGTTTTTGAATGTGGAGTTGGTGGCATGTGAAACCCGCCTGTGGAGCCTTCGTTTGTGTGGGATGCTCACCAAGCTGCCCTTCAGGACAATGCACTCAAACGGCATTAAGCATAGTGTGTGAACACGTAGTTTGCTTGAGAGCTGCCTGTCAGCCTGATGGTGTGTGAAGTCAGTGATCCAAATGGAGTTGTTCTCCCACAAGAACCACTCGGCTGATTCTTCTCCAATATGCAATGCAGCAACATGCAGTGTTGCTTGATGGAATTAGCTCTTACAGCAACATCTGTGTCTAGAATCTTTGTGTTTAGGGCTAGCTGAAAACGGCTTTGGCGCTGAAGTGGTTTCTGAATGTGGAGTTGGTGGCATGTGAAACCCGCCTGTGGAGCCTTCGTTTGTGTGGGATGCTCACCAAGCTGCCCTTCAGGACAATGCACTCAAATGGCATTAAGCATAGTGTGTGAACACATAGTTTGCTTGAGAGCTGCCTCTCAGCCTGATGGTGTGTGAAGTCAGTGAGCCAAATGGAGTTGTTCTCCCACAAGAACCACTCGGCTGACTCTTCTTCAATATGCAATTCAGCAACATGCAGTGTTGCTTGATGGAATTAGCTCTTACAGAAACATCTGCGTCTAGAGCCTTTGTATTTAGGGCTAGCTGAAAACGGCTTTGGCGCTGAAGTGGTTTCTGAATGTGGAGTTGGTGGCATGTGAAACCCGCCTGTGGAGCCTTCGTTTGTGTGGGATGCTCACCAAGCTGCCCTTCAGGACAATGCACTCAAATGGCATTAAGCATAGTGTGTGAACACGTAGTTTGCTTGAGAGCTGCCTGTCAGCCTGATGCTGTGTGAAGTCAGTGAGCCAAATGGAGTTGTTCTCCCACAAGAACCACTTGGTTGATTCTTCTTCAATATGCAATTCAGCAACATGCAGTGTTGCTTGATGGAATTAGCTCTTACTGCCACATCTGCGTCTAGAGCGTTTGTATTTAGGGCTAGATGAAAATGGCTTTGGCGCTGAAGTGGTTTCTGAATGTGGAGTTGGTGGCATGTGAAACCCGCCTGTGGAGCCTTCGTTTGTGTGGGATGCTCACCAACCTGCCCTTCAGGACAATGCACTCAAACGGCATTAAGCATAGTGTGTGAACACGTAGTTTGCTTGAGAGATGCCTGTCAGCCTGCTGGTGTGTGACGTCAGTGAGCCAAATGGAGTTGTTCTCCCACAAGAACCACTCGGCTGATTCTTCTTCAATATGCAATGCAGCAACATGCAGTGTTGCTTGATGGAATTAGCTCTTACAGCCACATCTGCGTCTAGAGCCTTTGTATTTAGGGCTAGCTGAAAACGGGTTTGGCGCTGAAGTGGTTTCTGAATGTGGAGTTGGTGGCATGTGAAACCCGCCTGTGTAGTCTTCGTTTGTGTGGGATGCTCACCAAGCTGCCCTTCAGGACAATGCACTCAAACGGCATTAAGCATAGTGTGTGAACACGTAGTTTGTTTGAGAGCTGCCTGTCAGCCTGATGGTGTGTGAAGTCAGTGAGCAAAATGGAGTTGTTCTCCCACAAGAACCACTCGGCTGATTCTTCTTCAATATGCAATTCAGCAACATGCAGTGTTGCTTGATGGAATTAGCTCTTACAGCCACATCTGCGTCTAGAGCCTTTGTATTTAGGGCTAGCTGAAAACGGCTTTGGCGCTGAAGTGGTTTCTGAATGTGGAGTTGGTGGCATGTGAAACCCGCCTGTGGAGCCTTCGTTTGTGTGGGATGCTCACCAACCTGCCCTTCAGGACAATGCACTCAAACGGCATTAAGCATAGTGTGTGAACACGTAGTTTGCTTGAGAGCTGCCTGTGAGCCTGATGGTGTGTGAAGTCAGTGAGCCAAATGGAGTTGTTCTCCCACAAGAACCACTCGGCTGACTCTTCTTCAATATGCCATTCAGCAACATGCAGTGTTGCTTGATGGAATTAGCTCTTACAGACACAGCTGCGTCTAGAGCCTTTGTATTTAGGGCTAGCTGAAAACGGCTTTGGCACTGAAGTGGTTTCTGAATGTGGATTTGATGGCATGTGAAACCCGCCTGTGGAGGCTTCGTTAGTGTGGGATGCTCACCAAGCTGCCCTTCAGGACAATGCACTCAAACGGCATTAAGCATAGTGTGTGAACACGTAGTTTGCTTGAGAGCTGCCTGTCAGCCTGATGGTGTGTGAATTAGTGAGCCAAATGGAGATGTTCTCCCACAAGAACCACTCGGCTGATTCTTCTTCAATATGCAATGCAGCAACATGCAGTGTTGCTTGATGGAATTAGCTCTTACAGCCACATCTGCGTCTAGAGCCTTTGTATTTAGGGCTAGCTGAAAACGGCTTTGGCGCTGAAGTGGTTTCTGAATGTGGAGTTGGTGGCATGTGAAACCCGCCTGTGGAGCCTTCGTTTGTGTGGGATGCTCACCAAGCTGCCCTTCAGGACAATGCACTCAAACGGCATTAAGCCTAGTGTGTGAACACGTAGTTTGCTTGAGAGCTGCCTGTCAGCCTGATGGTGTGTGAAGTCAGTGAGCCAAATGGAGTTGTTCTCCCACAAGAACCACTCGGCTGACTCTTCTTCAATATGCCATTCAGCAACATGCAGTGTTGCTTGATGGAATTAGCTCTTACAGCCACAGCTGCGTCTAGAGCCTTTGTATTTAGGGCTAGCTGAAAACGGCTTTGGCACTGAAGTGGTTTCTGAATGTGGATTTGGTGGCATGTGAAACCCGCCTGTGGAGCCTTCGTTAGTGTGGGATGCTCACCAAGCTGCCCTTCAGGACAATGCACTCAAATGGCATTAAGCATAGTGTGTGAACACGTAGTTTGCTTGAGAGCTGCCTGTCAGCCTGATGGTGTGTGAAGTCAGTGAGCCAAATGGAGATGTTCTCCCACAAGAACCACTCGGCTGATTCTTCTTCAATATGCAATGCAGCAACATGCAGTGTTGCTTGATGGAATTAGCTCTTACAGCAAGATCTGCGTCTAGAGCCTTTGTATTTAGGGCTAGCTGAAAAGGGCTTTGGCGCTGAAGTGGTTTCTGAATGTGGAGTTGGTGGCATGTGAAACCCGCCTGTGGAGCCTTCGTTTGTGTGGGATGCTCACCAACCTGCCCTTCAGGACAATGCACTCAAACGGCATTAAGCATAGTGTGTGAACACGTAGTTTGCTTGAGAGCTGCCTGTCAGCCTGATGGTGTGTGAAGTCAGTGAGCCAAATGGAGTTGTTCTCCCACAAGAACCACTCGGCTGATTCTTCTTCAATATGCAATGCAGCAACATGCAGTGTTGCTTGATGGAATTAGCTCTTACAGCAACATCTGCGTCTAGAGCCTTTGTATTTAGGGCTAGCTGAAAACGGCTTTGGCGCTGAAGTGGTTTCTGAATGTGGAGTTGGTGGCATGTGAAACCCGCCTGTGGAGCCTTCGTTTGTGTGGGATGCTCACCAAGCTGCCCTTCAGGACAATGCACTCAAACGGCATTAGGCATAGTGTGTGAACACGTAGTTTGCTTGAGAGCTGCCTGTCAGCCTGATGGTGTGTGAAGTCAGTGAGCCAAATGGAGTTGTTCTCCCACAAGAACCACTCGGCTGACTCTTCTTCAATATGCAATTCAGCAACATGCAGTGTTGCTTGATGGAATTAGCTCTTACAGCCACATCTGCGTCTAGAGCCTTTGTATTTAGGGCTAGCTGAAAACGGCTTTGGCACTGAAGTGGTTTCTGAATGTGGAGTTGGTGGCATGTGAAACCCGCCTGTGGAGCCTTCGTTTGTGTGGGATGCTCACCAAGCTGCCCTTCAGGACAATGCACTCAAACGGCATTAAGCATAGTGTGTGAACACGTAGTTTGCTTGAGAGCTGCCTGTCAGCCTGATGCTGTGTGAAGTCAGTGAACCAAATGGAGATGTTCTCCCACAAGAACCACTCGGCTGATTCTTCTTCAATATGCAATGCAGCAACATGCAGTGTTGCTTGATGGAATTAGCTCTTACAGCAACATCTCCGTCTAGAGCCTTTGTATTTAGGGCTAGCTGAAAACGGCTTTGACGCTGAAGTGGTTTCTGAATGTGGAGTTGGTGGCATGTGAAACCCGGCTGTGGAGCCTTCGTTTGTGTGGGATGCTCACCAACCTGCAATTCAGGACAATGCACTCAAACGGCATTAAGCATAGTGTGTGAACACGTAGTTTGCTTGAGAGCTGCCTGTCAGCCTGATGGTGTGTGATGTCAGTGAGCCAAATGGAGTTGTTCTCCCACAAGAGCTACTCGGCTGATTCTTCTTCAATATGCAATTCAGCAACATGCAGTGTTGCTTGATGGAATTAGCTCTTACAACAACATCTGCGTCTAGATCCTTTGTAATTAGGGCTAGCTGAATGTGGCTTTGGCGCTGAAGTGGTTTCTGAATGTGGAGTTGGTGGCATGTGAAACCCACCTGTGGAGCCTTCGTTTGTGTGGGATGCTCACCAAGCTGCCCTTCAGGACAATGCACTCAAACGGCATTAGGCATAGTGTGTGAACACGTAGTTTGCTTGAGAGCTGCCTGTCATCCTGATGGTGTGTGAAGTCAGTGAGCCAAATGGAGTTGTTCTCCCACAAGAACCACTCGGCTGATTCTTCTTCAATATGCAATGCAGCAACATGCAGTGTTGCTTGATGGAATTAGCTCTTACAACAACATCTGCGTCTAGAGCCTTTGTATTTAGGGCTAGCTGAATGTGGCTTTGGCGCTGAAGTGGTTTCTGAATGTGGTGTTGGTGGCATGTGAAACCCGCCTGTGGAGCCTTCGTTAGTGTGGGATGCTCACCAAGCTGCCCTTCAGGACAATGCACTCAAATGGCATTAAGCATAGTGTGTGAACACGTAGTTTGCTTGAGAGCTGCCTGTCAGCCTGATGGTGTGTGAATTAGTGAGCCAAATGGAGATGTTCTCCCACAAGAACCACTCGGCTGATTCTTCTTCAATATGCAATGCAGCAACATGCAGTGTTGCTTGATGGAATTAGCTCTTACATCAAGATCTGCGTCTAGACCCTTGTATTTAGGGCTAGCTGAAAAGGGCTTTGGCGCTGAAGTGGTTTCTGAATGTGGAGTTGGTGGCATGTGAAACCCGCCTGTGGAGCCTTCGTTTGTGTGGGATGCTCACCAACCTGCCCTTCAGGACAATGCACTCAAACGGCATTAAGCATAGTGTGTGAACACGTAGTTTGCTTGAGAGCTGCCTGTCAGCCTGATGGTGTGTGAAGTCAGTGAGCCAAATGGAGTTGTTCTCCCACAAGAACCACTCGGCTGATTCTTCTTCAATATGCAATTCAGCAACATGCAGTGTTGCTTGATGGAATTAGCTCTTACAGCCACATCTGCGTCTAGAGCCTTTGTATTTAGGGCTAGATGAAAACGGCTTTGGCACTGAAGTGGTTTCTGAATGTGGAGTTGGTGGCATGTGAAACCCGCCTGTGGAGCCTTCGTTTGTGTGGGATGCTCACCAAGCTGCCCTTCAGGACAATGCACTCAAATGGCATTAAGCATAGTGTGTGAACACGTAGTTTGCTTGAGAGCTGCCTGTCAGCCTGATGCTGTGTGAAGTCAGTGAGCCAAATGGAGATGTTCTCCCACAAGAACCACTCGGCTGATTCTTCTTCAATATGCAATGCAGCATCATGCAGTGTTGCTTGATGGAATTAGCTCTTACAGCAACATCTGCGTCTAGAGCCTTTGTATTTAGGGCTAGCTGAAAACGGCTTTGGCGCTGAAGTGGTTTCTGAATGTGGAGTTGGTGGCATGTGAAACCCGGCTGTGGAGCCTTCGTTTGTGTGGGATGCTCACCAACCTGCAATTCAGGACAATGCACTCAAACGGCATTAAGCATAGTGTGTGAACACGTAGTTTGCTTGAGAGCTGCCTGTCAGCCTGATGGTGTGTGAAGTCAGTGAGCCAAATGGAGTTGTTCTCCCACAAGAACTACTCGGCTGATTCTTCTCCAATATGCAATTCAGCAACATGCAGTGTTGCTTGATGGAATTAGCTCTTACAACAACATCTGCGTCTAGATCCTTTGTAATTAGGGCTAGCTGACAACGGCTTTGGCGCTGAAGTGGTTTCTGAATGTGGAGTTGGTGGCATGTGAAACCCACCTGTGGAGCCTTCGTTTGTGTGGGATGCTCACCAAGCTGCCCTTCAGGACAATGCACTCAAACGGCATTAGGCATAGTGTGTGAACACGTAGTTTGCTTGAGAGCTGCCTGTCAGCCTGATGGTGTGTGAAGTCAGTGAGCCAAATGGAGTTGTTCTCCCACAAGAACCACTCGGCTGATTCTTCTCCAATATGCAATTCAGCATCATGCAGTGTTGCTTGATGGAATTAACTCTTACTGCAACATCTGCGTCTAGAGCCTTTGTATTTAGGGCTAGCTGAAAACGGCTTTGGCGCTGAAGTGGTTTCTGAATGTGGAGTTGGTGGCATGTGAAACCTGTCTGTGGAGCCTTCGTTTGTGTGGGATGCTCACCAAGCTGCCCTTCAGGACAATGCACTCAAACGGCATTAGGCATAGTGTGTGAACACGTAGTTTGCTTGAGAGCTGCCTGTCAGCCTGATGCTGTGTGAAGTCAGTGAGCCAAATGGAGTTGTTCTCCCACAAGAACCACTCGGCTGATTCTTCTCCAATATGCAATTCAGCATCATGCAGTGTTGCATGATGGAATTAACTCTTACAGCAACATCTGCGTCTAGAGCCTTTGTATTTAGGGCTAGCTGAAAACGGCTTTGGCGCTGAAGTGGTTTCTGAATGTGGAGTTGGTGGCATGTGAAACCCGCCTGTGGAGCCTTCGTTTGTGTGGGATGCTCACCAACCTGCCCTTTAGGACAATGCACTCAAACGGCATTAAGCATAGTGTGTGAACATGTAGTTTGCTTGAGAGCTGCATGTCAGCCTGATGGTGTGTGAAGTCAGTGAGCCAAATGGAGTTGTTCTCCCACAAGAACCACTCGGCTGATTCTTCTTCAATATGCAATTCAGCAACATGCAGTGTTGCTTGATGGAATTAGCTCTTACAGCCACATCTGCGTCTAGAGCCTTTGTATTTAGGGCTAGCTGAAAACGGCTTTGGCGCTGAAGTGGTTTCTGAATGTGGAGTTGGTGGCATGTGAAACCCGCCTGTGGAGCCTTCGTTTGTGTGGGATGCTCACCAAGCTGCCCTTCAGGACAATGCACTCAAACGGCATTAAGCATAGTGTGTGAACACATAGTTTGCTTGAGAGCTGCCTGTCATCCTGATGGTGTGTGAAGTCAGTGAGCCAAATGGAGTTGTTCTCCCACAAGAACCACTCGGCTGATTCTTCTTCAATATGCAATTCAGCAACATGCAGTGTTGCTTGATGGAATTAGCTCTTACAGCAACATCTGCGTCTAGAGCCTTTGTATTTAGGGCTAGCTGAATGTGGCTTTGGCGCTGAAGTGGTTTCTGAATGTGGAGTTGGTGGCATGTGAAACCCGGCTGTGGAGCCTTCGTTAGTGTGGGATGCTCACCCACCTGCCCTTCAGGACAATGCTCTCAAACGGCATTAAGCATAGTGTGTGAACAAAGTAGTTTGCTTGAGAGCTGCCTGTCAGCCTGATGGTGTGTGAAGTCAGTGAGCCAAATGGAGTTGTTCTCCCACAAGAACCACTCGGCTGATTCTTCTTCAATATGCAATGCAGCAACATGCAGTGTTGCTTGATGGAATTAGCTCTTACAGCAACATCTGCGTCTAGAGCCTTTGTATTTAGGGCTAGCTGAATGTGGCTTTGGCGCTGCAGTGTTTTCTGAATGTGGAGTTGGTGGCATGTGAAACCCGCCTGTGGAGCCTTCGTTTGTGTGGGATGCTCACCAAGCTGCCCTTCAGGACAATGCACTCAAACGGCATTAAGCATAGTGTGTGAACAAAGTAGTTTGCTTGAGAGCTGCCTGTCAGCCTGATGCTGTGTGAAGTCAGTGAGCCAAATGGAGTTGTTCTCCCACAAGAACCACTCGGCTGATTCTTCTTCAATATGCAATGCAGCAACATGCAGTGTTGCTTGATGGAATTAGCTCTTACAGCCACATCTGCGTCTAGAGCCATTGTATTTAGGGCTAGCTGAAAACGGCTTTGGCGCTGAAGTGGTTTCTGAATGTGGAGTTGGTGGCATGTGAAACCCGCCTGTGGAGCCTTCGTTTGTGTGGGATGCTCAGCAAGCTGCCCTTCAGGACAATGCACTCAAATGGCATTAGGCATAGTGTGTGAACACGTAGTTTGCTTGAGAGCTGCCTGTCAGCCTGATGGTGTGTGAAGTCAGTGAGCCAAATGGAGTTGTTCTCCCACAAGAACCACTCGGCTGATTCTTCTTCAATATGCAATGCAGCAACATGCAGTGTTGCTGGATGGAATTAGCTCTTACAGCAACATCTGCGTCTAGAGCCTTTGTATTTAGGGCTAGCTGAAAACGGCTTTGGCGCTGAAGTGGTTTCTGAATGTGGAGTTATTGGCATGTGAAACCCGCCTGTGGAGCCTTCGTTTGTGTGGGATGCTCACCAAGCTGCCCTTCAGGACAATGCACTCAAACGGCATTAAGCATAGTGTGTGAACATGTAGTTTGCTTGAGAGCTGCATGTCAGCCTGATGGTGTGTGAAGTCAGTGAGCCAAATGGAGTTGTTCTCCCACAAGAACCACTCGGCTGATTCTTCTCCAATATGCAATTCAGCAACATGCAGTGTTGCTTGATGGAATTAGCTCTTACAACAACATCTGCGTCTAGATCCTTTGTAATTAGGGCTAGCTGACAACGGCTTTGGCGCTGAAGTGGTTTCTGAATGTGGAGTTGGTGGCATGTGAAACCCACCTGTGGAGCCTTCGTTTGTGTGGGATGCTCACCAAGCTGCCCTTCAGGACAATGCACTCAAACGGCATTAGGCATAGTGTGTGAACACGTAGTTTGCTTGAGAGCTGCCTGTCAGCCTGATGGTGTGTGAAGTCAGTGAGCCAAATGGAGTTGTTCTCCCACAAGAACCACTCGGCTGATTCTTCTTCAATATGCAATTCAGCATCATGCAGTGTTGCTTGATGGAATTAACTCTTACTGCAACATCTGCGTCTAGAGCCTTTGTATTTAGGGCTAGCTGAAAAGGGCTTTGGCGCTGAAGTGGTTTCTGAATGTGGAGTTGGTGGCATGTGAAACCTGTCTGTGGAGCCTTCGTTTGTGTGGGATGCTCACCAAGCTGCCCTTCAGGACAATGCACTCAAACGGCATTAGGCATAGTGTGTGAACACGTAGTTTGCTTGAGAGCTGCCTGTCAGCCTGATGCTGTGTGAAGTCAGTGAGCCAAATGGAGTTGTTCTCCCACAAGAACCACTCGGCTGATTCTTCTCCAATATGCAATTCAGCATCATGCAGTGTTGCATGATGGAATTAACTCTTACAGCAACATCTGCGTCTAGAGCCTTTGTATTTAGGGCTAGCTGAAAACGGCTTTGGCGCTGAAGTGGTTTCTGAATGTGGAGTTGGTGGCATGTGAAACCCGCCTGTGGAGCCTTCGTTTGTGTGGGATGCTCACCAACCTGCCCTTTAGGACAATGCACTCAAACGGCATTAAGCATAGTGTGTGAACATGTAGTTTGCTTGAGAGCTGCATGTCAGCCTGATGGTGTGTGAAGTCAGTGAGCCAAATGGAGTTGTTCTCCCACAAGAACCACTCGGCTGATTCTTCTTCAATATGCAATTCAGCAACATGCAGTGTTGCTTGATGGAATTAGCTCTTACAGCCACATCTGCGTCTAGAGCCTTTGTATTTAGGGCTAGCTGAAAAGGGCTTTGGCGCTGAAGTGGTTTCTGAATGTGGAGTTTGTGGCATGTGAAACCCGCCTGTGGAGCCTTCGTTTGTGTGGGATGCTCACCAAGCTGCCCTTCAGGACAATGCACTCAAACGGCATTAAGCATAGTGTGTGAACACATAGTTTGCTTGAGAGCTGCCTGTCATCCTGATGGTGTGTGAAGTCAGTGAGCCAAATGGAGTTGTTCTCCCACAAGAACCACTCGGCTGATTCTTCTTCAATATGCAATTCAGCAACATGCAGTGTTGCTTGATGGAATTAGCTCTTACAGCAACATCTGCGTCTAGAGCCTTTGTATTTAGGGCTAGCTGAATGTGGCTTTGGCGCTGAAGTGGTTTCTGAATGTGGAGTTGGTGGCATGTGAAACCCGGCTGTGGAGCCTTCGTTTGTGTGGGATGCTCACCCACCTGCCCTTCAGGACAATGCTCTCAAACGGCATTAAGCATAGTGTGTGAACAAAGTAGTTTGCTTGAGAGCTGCCTGTCAGCCTGATGGTGTGTGAAGTCAGTGAGCCAAATGGAGTTGTTCTCCCACAAGAACCACTCGGCTGATTCTTCTTCAATATGCAATGCAGCAACATGCAGTGTTGCTTGATGGAATTAGCTCTTACAGCAACATCTGCGTCTAGAGCCTTTGTATTTAGGGCTAGCTGAATGTGGCTTTGGCGCTGCAGTGTTTTCTGAATGTGGAGTTGGTGGCATGTGAAACCCGCCTGTGGAGCCTTCGTTTGTGTGGGATGCTCACCAAGCTGCCCTTCAGGACAATGCACTCAAACGGCATTAAGCATAGTGTGTGAACAAAGTAGTTTGCTTGAGAGCTGCCTGTCAGCCTGATGCTGTGTGAAGTCAGTGAGCCAAATGGAGTTGTTCTCCCACAAGAACCACTCGGCTGATTCTTCTTCAATATGCAATGCAGCAACATGCAGTGTTGCTTGATGGAATTAGCTCTTACAGCCACATCTGCGTCTAGAGCCATTGTATTTAGGGCTAGCTGAAAACGGCTTTGGCGCTGAAGTGGTTTCTGAATGTGGAGTTGGTGGCATGTGAAACCCGCCTGTGGAGCCTTCGTTTGTGTGGGATGCTCAGCAAGCTGCCCTTCAGGACAATGCACTCAAATGGCATTAGGCATAGTGTGTGAACACGTAGTTTGCTTGAGAGCTGCCTGTCAGCCTGATGGTGTGTGAAGTCAGTGAGCCAAATGGAGTTGTTCTCCCACAAGAACCACTCGGCTGATTCTTCTTCAATATGCAATGCAGCAACATGCAGTGTTGCTTGATGGAATTAGCTCTTACAGCAACATCTGCGTCTAGAGCCTTTGTATTTAGGGCTAGCTGAATGTGGCTTTGGCGCTGCAGTGTTTTCTGAATGTGGAGTTGGTGGCATGTGAAACCCGCCTGTGGAGCCTTCGTTTGTGTGGGATGCTCACCAAGCTGCCCTTCAGGACAATGCACTCAAACGGCATTAAGCATAGTGTGTGAACAAAGTAGTTTGCTTGAGAGCTGCCTGTCAGCCTGATGCTGTGTGAAGTCAGTGAGCCAAATGGAGTTGTTCTCCCACAAGAACCACTCGGCTGATTCTTCTTCAATATGCAATGCAGCAACATGCAGTGTTGCTTGATGGAATTAGCTCTTACAGCCACATCTGCGTCTAGAGCCATTGTATTTAGGGCTAGCTGAAAACGGCTTTGGCGCTGAAGTGGTTTCTGAATGTGGAGTTGGTGGCATGTGAAACCCGCCTGTGGAGCCTTCGTTTGTGTGGGATGCTCAGCAAGCTGCCCTTCAGGACAATGCACTCAAATGGCATTAGGCATAGTGTGTGAACACGTAGTTTGCTTGAGAGCTGCCTGTCAGCCTGATGGTGTGTGAAGTCAGTGAGCCAAATGGAGTTGTTCTCCCACAAGAACCACTCGGCTGATTCTTCTTCAATATGCAATGCAGCAACATGCAGTGTTGCTGGATGGAATTAGCTCTTACAGCAACATCTGCGTCTAGAGCCTTTGTATTTAGGGCTAGCTGAAAACGGCTTTGGCGCTGAAGTGGTTTCTGAATGTGGAGTTATTGGCATGTGAAACCCGGCTGTGGAGCCTTCGTTTGTGTGGGATGCTCACCAAGCTGCCCTTCAGGACAATGCACTCAAACGGCATTAAGCATAGTGTGTGAACATGTAGTTTGCTTGAGAGCTGCATGTCAGCCTGATGGTGTGTGAAGTCAGTGAGCCAAATGGAGTTGTTCTCCCACAAGAACCACTCGGCTGATTCTTCTCCAATATGCAATTCAGCAACATGCAGTGTTGCTTGATGGAATTAGCTCTTACAACAACATCTGCGTCTAGATCCTTTGTAATTAGGGCTAGCTGACAACGGCTTTGGCGCTGAAGTGGTTTCTGAATGTGGAGTTGGTGGCATGTGAAACCCACCTGTGGAGCCTTCGTTTGTGTGGGATGCTCACCAAGCTGCCCTTCAGGACAATGCACTCAAACGGCATTAGGCATAGTGTGTGAACACGTAGTTTGCTTGAGAGCTGCCTGTCAGCCTGATGGTGTGTGAAGTCAGTGAGCCAAATGGAGTTGTTCTCCCACAAGAACCACTCGGCTGATTCTTCTTCAATATGCAATTCAGCATCATGCAGTGTTGCTTGATGGAATTAACTCTTACTGCAACATCTGCGTCTAGAGCCTTTGTATTTAGGGCTAGCTGAAAAGGGCTTTGGCGCTGAAGTGGTTTCTGAATGTGGAGTTGGTGGCATGTGAAACCTGTCTGTGGAGCCTTCGTTTGTGTGGGATGCTCACCAAGCTGCCCTTCAGGACAATGCACTCAAACGGCATTAGGCATAGTGTGTGAACACGTAGTTTGCTTGAGAGCTGCCTGTCAGCCTGATGCTGTGTGAAGTCAGTGAGCCAAATGGAGTTGTTCTCCCACAAGAACCACTCGGCTGATTCTTCTCCAATATGCAATTCAGCATCATGCAGTGTTGCATGATGGAATTAACTCTTACAGCAACATCTGCGTCTAGAGCCTTTGTATTGAGGGCTAGCTGAAAACGGCTTTGGCGCTGAAGTGGTTTCTGAATGTGGAGTTGGTGGCATGTGAAACCCGCCTGTGGAGCCTTCGTTTGTGTGGGATGCTCACCAACCTGCCCTTTAGGACAATGCACTCAAACGGCATTAAGCATAGTGTGTGAACATGTAGTTTGCTTGAGAGCTGCATGTCAGCCTGATGGTGTGTGAAGTCAGTGAGCCAAATGGAGTTGTTCTCCCACAAGAACCACTCGGCTGATTCTTCTTCAATATGCAATTCAGCAACATGCAGTGTTGCTTGATGGAATTAGCTCTTACAGCCACATCTGCGTCTAGAGCCTTTGTATTTAGGGCTAGCTGAAAAGGGCTTTGGCGCTGAAGTGGTTTCTGAATGTGGAGTTTGTGGCATGTGAAACCCGCCTGTGGAGCCTTCGTTTGTGTGGGATGCTCACCAAGCTGCCCTTCAGGACAATGCACTCAAACGGCATTAAGCATAGTGTGTGAACACATAGTTTGCTTGAGAGCTGCCTGTCATCCTGATGGTGTGTGAAGTCAGTGAGCCAAATGGAGTTGTTCTCCCACAAGAACCACTCGGCTGATTCTTCTTCAATATGCAATTCAGCAACATGCAGTGTTGCTTGATGGAATTAGCTCTTACAGCAACATCTGCGTCTAGAGCCTTTGTATTTAGGGCTAGCTGAATGTGGCTTTGGCGCTGAAGTGGTTTCTGAATGTGGAGTTGGTGGCATGTGAAACCCGGCTGTGGAGCCTTCGTTTGTGTGGGATGCTCACCCACCTGCCCTTCAGGACAATGCTCTCAAACGGCATTAAGCATAGTGTGTGAACAAAGTAGTTTGCTTGAGAGCTGCCTGTCAGCCTGATGGTGTGTGAAGTCAGTGAGCCAAATGGAGTTGTTCTCCCACAAGAACCACTCGGCTGATTCTTCTTCAATATGCAATGCAGCAACATGCAGTGTTGCTTGATGGAATTAGCTCTTACAGCAACATCTGCGTCTAGAGCCTTTGTATTTAGGGCTAGCTGAATGTGGCTTTGGCGCTGCAGTGTTTTCTGAATGTGGAGTTGGTGGCATGTGAAACCCGCCTGTGGAGCCTTCGTTTGTGTGGGATGCTCACCAAGCTGCCCTTCAGGACAATGCACTCAAACGGCATTAAGCATAGTGTGTGAACAAAGTAGTTTGCTTGAGAGCTGCCTGTCAGCCTGATGCTGTGTGAAGTCAGTGAGCCAAATGGAGTTGTTCTCCCACAAGAACCACTCGGCTGATTCTTCTTCAATATGCAATGCAGCAACATGCAGTGTTGCTTGATGGAATTAGCTCTTACAGCCACATCTGCGTCTAGAGCCATTGTATTTAGGGCTAGCTGAAAACGGCTTTGGCGCTGAAGTGGTTTCTGAATGTGGAGTTGGTGGCATGTGAAACCCGCCTGTGGAGCCTTCGTTTGTGTGGGATGCTCACCAAGCTGCCCTTCAGGACAATGCACTCAAATGGCATTAGGCATAGTGTGTGAACACGTAGTTTGCTTGAGAGCTGCCTGTCAGCCTGATGGTGTGTGAAGTCAGTGAGCCAAATGGAGTTGTTCTCCCACAAGAACCACTCGGCTGATTCTTCTTCAATATGCAATGCAGCAACATGCAGTGTTGCTGGATGGAATTAGCTCTTACAGCAACATCTGCGTCTAGAGCCTTTGTATTTAGGGCTAGCTGAAAACGGCTTTGGCGCTGAAGTGGTTTCTGAATGTGGAGTTGGTGGCATGTGAAACCCGCCTGTGGAGCCTTCGTTTGTGTGGGATGCTCACCAAGCTGCCCTTCAGGACAATGCACTCAAACGGCATTAAGCATAGTGTGTGAACATGTAGTTTGCTTGAGAGCTGCATGTCAGCCTGATGGTGTGTGAAGTCAGTGAGCCAAATGGAGTTGTTCTCCCACAAGAACCACTCGGCTGATTCTTCTTCAATATGCAATTCAGCAACATGCAGTGTTGCTTGATGGAATTAGCTCTTACAGCCACATCTGCGTCTAGAGCCTTTGTATTTAGGGCTAGCTGAAAACGGCTTTGGCGCTGAAGTGGTTTCTGAATGTGGAGTTGGTGGCATGTGAAACCCGCCTGTGGAGCCTTCGTTTGTGTGGGATGCTCACCAAGCTGCCCTTCAGGACAATGCACTCAAACGGCATTAAGCATAGTGTGTGAACACATAGTTTGCTTGAGAGCTGCCTGTCAGCCTGATGGTGTGTGAAGTCAGTGAGCCAAATGGAGTTGTTCTCCCACAAGAACCACTCGGCTGATTCTTCTTCAATATGCAATTCAGCAACATGCAGTGTTGCTTGATGGAATTAGCTCTTACAGCAACATCTGCGTCTAGAGCCTTTGTATTTACGGCTAGCTGAATGTGGCTTTGGCGCTGAAGTGGTTTCTGAATGTGGAGTTGGTGGCATGTGAAACCCGCCTGTGGAGCCTTCGTTTGTGTGGGATGCTCACCAAGCTGCCCTTCAGGACAATGCACTCAAACGGCATTAAGCATAGGGTGTGAACAAAGTAGTTTGCTTGAGAGCTGCCTGTCAGCCTGATGGTGTGTGAAGTCAGTGAGCCAAATGGAGTTGTTCTCCCACAAGAACCACTCGGCTGATTCTTCTTCAATATGCAATTCAGCAACATTCAGTGTTGCTTGATGGAATTAGCTCTTACAGCAACATCTGCGTCTAGAGCCTTTGTATTTAGGGCTAGGTGAAAACGGCTTTGGCGCTGAAGTGTTTTCTGAATGTGGAGTTGGTGGCATGTGAAACCCGCCTGTGGAGCCTTCGTTTGTGTGGGATGCTCACCAAGCTGCCCTTCAGGACAATGCACTCAAACGGCATTAAGCATAGTGTGTGAACAAAGTAGTTTGCTTGAGAGCTGCCTGTCAGCCTGATGGTGTGTGAAGTCAGTGAGCCAAATGGAGTTGTTCTCCCACAAGAACCACTCGGCTGATTCTTCTTCAATATGCAATGCAGCAACATGCAGTGTTGCTTGATGGAATTAGCTCTTACAGCCACATCTGCGTCTAGAGCCATTGTATTTAGGGCTAGCTGAAAAGGGCTTTGGCGCTGAAGTGGTTTCTGAATGTGGAGTTGGTGGCATGTGAATCCCGCCTGTGGAGCCTTCGTTTGTGTGGGATGCTCACCAAGCTGCCCTTCAGGACAATGCACTCAAACGGCATTAAGCATAGTGTGTGAACACGTAGTTTGCTTGAGAGCTGCCTGTCAGCCTGCTGGAGTGTGAAGTCAGTGAGCCAAATGGAGTTGTTCTCCCACAAGAACCACTCGGCTGATTCTTCTTCAATATGCCATTCAGCAACATGCAGTGTTGCTTGATGGAATTAGCTCTTACAACAACATCTGCGTCCAGATCCTTTGTATTTAGGGCTAGCTGAAAACGGCTTTGGCGCTGAAGTGGTTTCTGAATGTGGAGTTGGTGGCATGTGAAACCCGCCTGTGGAGCCTTCGTTTGTGTGGGATGCTCACCAACCTGCCCTTCAGGACAATGCACTCAAACGGCATTAGGCATAGTGTGTGAACACGTAGTTTGCTTGAGAGCTGCCTGTCAGCCTGATGGTGTGTGAAGTCAGTGAGCCAAATGGAGTTGTTCTCCCACAAGAACCACTCGGCTGATTCTTCTCCAATATGCAATGCAGCAACATGCAGTGTTGCTTGATGGAATTAGCTCTTACAGCAAGATCTGCGTCTAGAGCCTTTGTATTTAGGGCTAGCTGAAAACGGCTTTGGCGCTGAAGTGGTTTCTGAATGTGGAGTTGGTGGCATGTGAAACCCGGCTGTGGAGCCTTCGTTTGTGTGGGATGCTCACCAAGCTGCCCTTCAGGACAATGCACTCAAACGGCATTAGGCATAGTGTGTGAACACGTAGTTTGCTTGAGAGCTGCCTGTCAGCCTGATGGTGTGTGAAGTCAGTGAGCCAAATGGAGTTGTTCTCCCACAAGAACCACTCGGCTGATTCTTCTTCAATATGCAATGCAGCAACATGCAGTGTTGCTTGATGGAATTAGCTCTTACAGCCACATCTGCGTCTAGAGCCTTTGTATTTAGGGCTAGCTGAAAACGGCTTTGGCGCTGAAGTGGTTTCTGAATGTGAAGTTGGTGGTATGTGAAACCCGCCTGTGGAGCCTTCGTTTGTGTGGGATGCTCACCAAGCTGCCCTTCAGGACAATGCACTCAAACGGCATTAAGCATAGTGTGTGAACATGTAGTTTGCTTGAGAGCTGCCTCTGAGCCTGATGGTGTGTGAAGTCAGTGAGCCAAATGGAGTTGTTCTCCCACAAGAACCACTCGGCTGATTCTTCTTCAATATGCAATGCAGCAACATGCAGTGTTGCTTGATGGAATTAGCTCTTACAGCAACATCTGCGTCTAGAGCCTTTGTATTTAGGGCTAGCTGAAAAGGGCTTTGGCGCTGAAGTGGTTTCTGAATGTGGAGTTGGTGGCATGTGAAACCTGCCTGTGGAGCCTTCGTTTGTTTGGGATGCTCACCAAGCTGCCCTTCAGGACAATGCACTCAAACGGCATTAAGCATAGTGTGTGAACACATAGTTTGCTTGAGAGCTGCCTGTCAGCCTGATGGTGTGTGAAGTCAGTGAGCCAAATGGAGATGTTCTCCCACAAGAACCACTCAGCTGATTCTTCTTCAATATGCAATTCAGCAACATGCAGTGTTGCTTGATGGAATTAGCTCTTACAGCAACATCTGCGTCTAGAGCCTTTGTATTTACGGCTAGCTGAATGTGGCTTTGGCGCTGAAGTGGTTTCTGAATGTGGAGTTGGTGGCATGTGAAACCCGCCTGTGGAGCCTTCGTTTGTGTGGGATGCTCACCAAGCTGCCCTTCAGGACAATGCACTCAAACGGCATTAAGCATAGTGTGTGAACACGTAGTTTGCTTGAGAGCTGCCTGTCAGCCTGATGGTGTGTGAAGTCAGTGAGCCAAATGGAGTTGTTCTCCCACAAGAACCACTCGGCTGATTCTTCTTCAATATGCAATTCAGCAACATGCAGTGTTGCTTGATGGAATTAGCTCTTACTGCAACATCTGCGTCTAGAGCCTTTGTATTTAGGGCTAGCTGAAAACGTCTTTGGCACTGAAGTGGTTTCTGAATGTGGATTTGGTGGCATGTGAAACCCGACTGTGGATCCGTCGTTTGTGTGGGATGCTCACCAAGCTGCCCTTCAGGACAATGCACTCAAATGGCATTAAGCATAGTGTGTGAACACGTAGTTTGCTTGAGAGCTGCCTGTCAGCCTGATGGTGTGTGAAGTCAGTGAGCCAAATGGAGATGTTCTCCCACAAGAACCACTCGGCTGATTCTTCTTCAATATGCAATTCAGCAACATGCAGTGTTGCTTGATGGAATTAGCTCTTACAGCAACATCTGCGTCTAGAGCCTTTGTATTTAGGGCTAGCTGAAAACGGCTTTGGCGCTGAAGTGGTTTCTGAATGTGGAGTTGGTGGCATGTGAAACCCGCCTGTGGAGCCTTTGTTTGTGTGGGATGCTCACCAACCTGCCCTTCAGGACAATGCACTCAAACGGCATTAGGCATAGTGTGTGAACACGTAGTTTGCTTGAGAGCTGCCTGTCAGCCTGATGGTGTGTGAAGTCAGTGAGCCAAATGGAGTTGTTCTCCCACAAGAACCACTCGGCTGATTCTTCTTCAATATGCAATTCAGCAACATGCAGTGTTGCTTGATGGAATTAGCTCTTACAGCAACATCTGCGTCTAGAGCCTTTGTATTTAGGGCTAGCTGAAAACGGCTTTGGCGCTGAAGTGGTTTCTGAATGTGGAGTTGGTGGCATGTGAAACCCGCCTGTGGAGCCTTTGTTTGTGTGGGATGCTCACCAACCTGCCCTTCAGGACAATGCACTCAAACGGCATTAGGCATAGTGTGTGAACACGTAGTTTGCTTGAGAGCTGCCTGTCAGCCTGATGGTGTGTGAAGTCAGTGAGCCAAATGGAGTTGTTCTCCCACAAGAACCACTCGGCTGATTCTTCTTCAATATGCAATTCAGCAACATGCAGTGTTGCTTGATGGAATTAGCTCTTACAGCAACATCTGCGTCTAGAGCCTTTGTATTTAGGGCTAGCTGAAAACGGCTATGACGCTGAAGTGGTTTCTGAATGTGGAGTTGGTGGCGTGTGAAACCCGCCTGTGGAGCCTTCGTTTGTGTGGGATGCTCACCAAGCTGCCCTTCAGGACAATGCACTCAAACGGCATTAAGCATAGTGTGTGAACACGTAGTTTGCTTGAGAGCTGCCTGTCAGCCTGATGGTGTGTGAAGTCAGTGAGCCAAATGGAGTTGTTCTCCCACAAGAACCACTCGGCTGATTCTTCTTCAATATGCAATGCAGCAACATGCAGTGTTGCTTGATGGAATTAGCTCTTACAGCAACATCTGCGTCTAGAGCCTTTGTATTTAGGGCTAGCTGAAAACGGCTTTGACGCTGAAGTGGTTTCTGAATGTGGAGTTGGTGGCATGTGAAACCCGCCTGTGGAGCCTTCGTTTGTGTGGGATGCTCACCAAGCTGCCCTTCAGGACAATGCACTCAAACGGCATTAAGCATAGTGTGTGAACACGTAGTTTGCTTGAGAGCTGCCTGTCAGCCTGATGGTGTGTGAAGTCAGTGAGCCAAATGGAGTTGTTCTCCCACAAGAACCACTCGGCTGATTCTTCTTCAATATGCAATTCAGCAACATGCAGTGTTGCTTGATGGAATTAGCTCTTACAGCAACATCTGCGTCTAGAGCCTTTGTATTTAGGGCTAGCTGAAAAGGGCTTTGGCGCTGAAGTGGTTTCTGAATGTGGAGTTGGTGGCATGTGAAACCCGCCTGTGGAGCCTTCGTTTGTGTGGGATGCTCACCAAGCTGCCCTTCAGGACAATGCACTCAAACATCATTAAGCATAGTGTGTGAACACGTAGTTTGCTTGAGAGCTGCCTGTCAGCCTGATGGTGTGTGAAGTCAGTGAGCCAAATGGCTTTGTTCTCCCACAAGAACCACTCGGCTGATTCTTCTTCAATATGCAATTCAGCAACATGCAGTGTTGCTTGATGGAATTAGCTCTTACAGCAACATCTGCGTCTAGAGCCTTTGTATTTAGGGCTAGCTGAATGTGGCTTTGGCGCTGAAGTGGTTTCTGAATGTGGAGTTGGTGGCATGTGAAACCCGCGTGTGGAGCCTTCGTTTGTGTGGGATGCTCACCAAGCTGCCCTTCAGGACAATGCACTCAAACGGCATTAGGCATAGTGTGTGAACAGGTAGTTTGCTTGAGAGCTGCCTGTCAGCCTGATGGTGTGTGAAGTCAGTGAGCCAAATGGAGTTGTTCTCCCACAAGAACCACTCGGCTGATTCTTCTTCAATATGCAATTCAGCAACATGCAGTGTTGCTTGATGGAATTAGCTCTTACAGCAACATCTGCGTCTAGAGCCTTTGTATTGAGGGCTAGCTGAAAACGGCTTTGGCGCTGAAGTGGTTTCTGAATGTGGAGTTGGTGGCATGTGAAACCCGCCTGTGGAGCCTTTGTTTGTGTGGGATGCTCACCAACCTGCCCTTCAGGACAATGCACTCAAACGGCATTAGGCATAGTGTGTGAACACGTAGTTTGCTTGAGAGCTGCCTGTCAGCCTGATGGTGTGTGAAGTCAGTGAGCCAAATGGAGTTGTTCTCCCACAAGAACCACTCGGCTGATTCTTCTTCAATATGCAATTCAGCAACATGCAGTGTTGCTTGATGGAATTAGCTCTTACAGCAACATCTGCGTCTAGAGCCTTTGTATTTAGGGCTAGCTGAAAACGGCTATGACGTTGAAGTGGTTTCTGAATGTGGAGTTGGTGGCGTGTGAAACCCGCCTGTGGAGCCTTCGTTTGTGTGGGATGCTCACCAAGCTGCCCTTCAGGACAATGCACTCAAACGGCATTAAGCATAGTGTGTGAACACGTAGTTTGCTTGAGAGCTGCCTGTCAGCCTGATGGTGTGTGAAGTCAGTGAGCCAAATGGAGTTGTTCTCCCACAAGAACCACTCGGCTGATTCTTCTTCAATATGCAATGCAGCAACATGCAGTGTTGCTTGATGGAATTAGCTCTTACAACAACATCTGCGTCTAGAGCCTTTGTATTTAGGGCTAGCTGAAAACGGCTTTGACGCTGAAGTGGTTTCTGAATGTGGAGTTGGTGGCGTGTGAAACCCGCCTGTGGAGCCTTCGTTTGTGTGGGATGCTCACCAACCTGCCCTTCCGGACAATGCACTCAAACGGCACTAAGCATAGTGTGTGAACACGTAGTTTGCTTGAGAGCTGCCTGTCAGCCTGATGGTGTGTGAAGTCAGTGAGCCAAATGGAGTTGTTCTCCCACAAGAACCACTCGGCTGATTCTTCTTCAATATGCAATGCAGCAACATGCTGTGTTGCTTGATGGAATTAGCTCTTACAGCAACATCTGCGTCTAGAGCCTTTCTATTTAGGGCTAGCTGAAAACGGCTTTGGCACTCAAGTGGTTTCTGAATGTGGAGTTGGTGGCATGTGAAACCCGCGTGTGGAGCCTTCGTTTGTGTGGGATGCTCACCAAGCTGCCCTTCAGGACAATGCACTCAAACGGCATTAAGCATAGTGTGTGAACACGTAGTTTGCTTGAGAGATGCCTGTCAGCCTGATGGTGTGTGAAGTCAGTGAGCCAAATGGAGTTGTTCTCCCACAAGAACCACTCGGCTGATATCGGTGTCTCCCGTCCCGCGGAAGAAATCACCCGACACACTGGAGATCGTCCGAGGTTCTTTTATTTCAATCTTCAGTTCCCCCGTTGGGGCAGAAGCCCCTGGCTTATATAACCCTCCTAACCGTTAAATCCGTTAAAACCGTTACTCTGCCGCGTTCCGTTAAAAACCGTTACGCAGAAGCCCCGCCCCTCCCCGAAAGCCCCTGACTTATCTGTCAATCCTATCCAATCAGCTTACATACCCGAGGCATGCGGTAAAGGGCCAATCACAGGGCACTTCCAATGCTCCAAGAGGCAGTAGGGTCCAGGCATCATCTTAGGGCAGGGCATTGTCAGTGCCCCCAACATCTCCCCCTTCTTGTTTTATTAAACAAGGGACCGTGCCTGTCTTAGGTGTTCCGAGTTCAGGCTCCCCTTACCCGTCATGGGCTAACCACGTGGCTAGGAGCGTGGCGCCTGTCTTAGGTTGGTGAAGCTGTATCGGATACTTACCCGTCTCTGGCTACCGGTCCAGCATGCCTAGCCAGACTTCTGGGGATTCTCTGTTATGAAGGGCAAGCAAGCTTGCACTAGCAGCCGCTGTTGCTGCTGCTGATGCCATACTCAAAGATGAAGCATCTGCAGACCCCCAAAGAAATAAGATAAGGCCCAGGCCTACTATACCGGCCCATTGGCGTGCAAAGGAAAGACCCTTTAGTATCCAATTTGCCCATTGCTCTACCGTGGCAATCTCTACTTTGGTGCTATTTATGGCTATAATTTGGGATCTTAGTTCCTAAGTCAAATTATAACTCTCTGGACAAATTCAATGCTCCGGAACCATTGGTGACAATACAGGGAGTAACACACAATCCAGGTAGACTAAGCACACAGGAGATACCCATATAATGGAGCAGTTGTTCCACTGCCTCCTGCAAAAGATCCACCCTCTGATTAACAAGTAAAATGCCTGTTTTAAAATGTATAACAAATAAGAACCTGAAGATCACTTTCTTTCACCTGAACGGGCATGGGAATAAGTTGTGGAATGCATGCCAGCACCGTAGTGCCGGAGCCATTCCAACACTGGGTAAGGGCGCACTTAACTACAGAGCAATGCAAAAGGGTAACATTAGCACTCATGGAAACAATAAACATAAATGGAGCTTGTACACATACATAAATAGCGTTATAGATAACATCACGACTGCAATTAACTTTTAACATCTTCTTCCCATATTCTAGAACCATTACTACTATAATTACAATTTTTTATCACTACCTTATCAATAAATGCAAAAACTGATATATCTGAACACCCACCCCTACTAGTACAGTTATACCCCACAAAGGTGGAATTTGAATATGTAGGAAATAAATTGGTCACAGCAAAACCAGGTGCTACTTTTCTAGGAGTCACAGTACTTTGACAGCCAGTCCATTCTGGGGGCCATTTCTAAGGCCCTAGACAGTGAGGCAATATCTGCCACATCCCCTTTTATAGTGCTGTTAGTTCACTCCACGGGCACAGTCGGGGAACTGATGCACTCTATCGCCCATAGCTGGAGATTCTGGCTGTCTCGGTTCTGAATAAACATCAGGCTGATCAGCACCCATCACGTCCACAGGCTCATCTTGCTCCGGCTTTCTTATCACTCGCGTCAAACGTTCTGGCACCCACACCGGTCCATCAGAATCCTGCGGAAAAACACAAACTGCACCTCGCGTCCGTCGTAAGACCGGATGCGGGCCCATCCATTGTTTTGTTAAAACATCCTTCCACATCACCCAATCTTTGCAGGGGCCTGCGCCAACAGCGTGGCGTTCGGCGGCAGAACGGCCATCCAAATCCAAAATCAAAAAATTAAAAATATAAGTAACTAAAGCCAATTGATGTTTAGGACTATTGGGATATAGGGCAGCTCCTACTCCCCCTTTTTGTTTTATTAATAATGCTTTGAGAACTGCATGGGCACGTTCTACCACGGCCTGGCCCGTGGGATTATATGGGATGCCAGTGGAGTGTTTAATTGCAAATTCAGAACAAAACTTATCAAATGCTTTGGCTGTATAGGCAGGTCCATTATCAGTCTTATAACACTGGGGGACGCCCCAGGCTGCAAAAGCTTGAAGGCAATGAGATATAACATCTTGAACCTTCTCCCCTGTATGAGCTGAGGCATAAAGAACTCCAGAGCAGGTATCAATAGAAACATGAACAAAAGAAAGGCGACCAAAACTGGGAAAATGTGTAACATCCATCTGCCATATATGATTAGGCATAAGACCACGGGGATTTACCCCAAAGCAAGGCTGGGATAAAAAGGGGACACAATTTTGGCATTGTCTAATAATGGTGCGGGCAGCATCCCGAGAGATGGGAAAGCGCTTCACCAAGGTCTGTGCGCTAACATGCCAACGTTGGTGAAAGCGCTTTGCCTCTTCCTCTGCAGAGAATGCTAAAAGGAATCTAGAAGCGGAGTCAGCCCTGGCATTGCCCTTGGCCAAAGGTCCAGGCAAGTTGGAATGTGCACGTATAAAGCCCACATAAAGAGGATTGGTCCGGGATAGTAACAATTGTCGGACTTGAAACAGGGCCTCATGCACTGTAGAGCGAGGTAAAATATATTCTACCATCTCAAGGCGTTTAACAGCATTCACCACATATAGGCTGTCAGAAAGAATATTCAGGGGCTCGGGCACTAACCGCAAGGCCAAGGCAACGGCGGCCAATTCTGCAGCTTGTGGGGAAGAGGAAGCAACCGCAATTGGGAAAATTTGGGTATCCAAAACAACTGCCCCTGTACCACCTTTAGCCCCATCTGTAAAAGCGAGCCGTGCCCCACTAATGGGCCGTTCCTTAACTACCTTGGGAAAGCACAATGGAACTTCTTTGCAAAACTGCACCCAAGGATGGGATGGATAGTGCGTATCAAATTGCAAAGAAAAACAGGACAGCAAAATGGCCCAAATATCTACTGTTTGGCATAGGCTGGCAACTATTTCTTTAGAATAAGGGGTAACACATAAGCTAGGATATACACCAAAGGCTTCTCGGGCTCTCTCCACTGCTTTAAGAATCACTTGGCCCATAAGTTCAGGGAAGGTGGCAAGCACTTTGGAAGGCTGCATGGTTAAATAGATCCAGACTAAAGGCCCACCCTGCCATAGCAGCGCAGCAGGAATACTCTCAGGTATAATCAGAATGGACAATGGTTGTGAGGGATCACAACGCTCAACCTGAGCTTCTTGGAGTCTATGCTGGACCAATTCAAGGGCCTTGCGTCCCTCCAAAGTAAGCTCTCGGGGTGAATCTAATGTGGGGTTTCCATGAAGTATAGAAAACAAGGGCTCTAAATCTTTGGCAGTAATACGAAGATATGGCCGGATCCAATTAATATGTCCCAATACCTGCTGGAAATCATTAAGGGTCTTTAAACCATCCATTCTAATTTTAACCTGTAATGGGGCAACCTGACGGGCTGTCATCTGTAGTCCCAGATATTTCACATTGGGGCCCTCCTGAATCTTCTCAGGGGCAATGTGCAGCTTCCACCGTGCCAGTTCTTGTTTCAAGCACACTAAGGCGGCCTGCACTTCTTCTTTCTGCTTTCCTGCCACAAGAATATCATCCATGTAATGATATATGCAAAGCTGTGAAAACTTTCTTCTTACAGGGCACAGTGCTTGAGCTACATATAGTTGACACATAGTAGGGCTATTCATCATACCTTGTGGGAGGACAACCCATTGGTATCTCTGATCTGGGCCTTGATGATTAATAGAAGGCAAAGTAAAGGCAAAACGCTCTGAATCTTGTGGGTGTAAAAGTATAGAAAAAAAACAATCCTTAATATCAATCACAATAAGATACCATTCTCTAGGTACTGCGGTAGCTAAAGGCACACCAGGTTGTACTGCACCCATAGGTTGCATAGTGGCATTTATAGCGCGAAGGTCATGCAAAAGTCGCCATTTCCCTGATTTCTTTTTAATAACAAAAATAGGTGTGTTCCATGGAGATACTGAAGGCACTATATGTCCTAATGATAGTTGTTCTAACACTAACTCCTGGGCAGCCATTAACTTTTCAGAGGTCAGGGGCCACTGCGACACCCATATGGGATCATCCGATACCCACGTAATCTTCAATGGCTGTTGTTTCGCAGTGGCCCCTACTGAAAACCCAACCCTGCCCTTCCTGGATGTTGTCTAACTGGAACTGGTTCTATTCTTCCTTGTTCTTTGTTACCTAGGCCCTTTCCTGAATAACCCATATTCTCCATGATATTCCATGCTTGTTGGCTCCCTGTTTGGTAGGACTCATTGCTAAGACGAAGTCCCATAGCACTTAAGACTTCCCGGCCCCATAGGGTCACAGGGATGACACAAACATAAGGCTGAAAGGACCCTTTGTGACCCTCACGGTCCACCCAGGAAATAACAGATGCACTCTGTTGTGGTTGGCTAGCCACTCCTAAGCCTCGTAAGGTTTGAGTAGATTGCTTTAGGGGCCATTCTTTTGGCCAATCTGATTGCCTAATAATGCTGACATCTGCCCCGGTGTCCAAAAGGCCTTCGAATGGGGTGCCACGTAGCATAAGTGTGGCCAATGGTCGGTCCTTGAGGGAGACAGATAGATTAACTAAGGCGTCTCCAGAGGATCCGAAGCCTTTGTCCCCACGGGTGGCGTGGCGACTCCGCCAGCTCTCATGACAGCTAGGAAGGATTAACAGTTGGGCAATACGTTCTCCTGGAATTATAACAGTTATTCCTTTTGGTGAAGAAACCATAACTTTGACAATGCCAATATAATCCGAATCAATTACTCCTGGGTGAACAATCAGGCCCTGCATGGTCTTAGAACCCCGTCCAAGCACCAATCCCACTGTGCCATTAGGAAGTGGTCCGTGAAAGTCAGTATCAAGTGCCTGTGGGCCCATCTCAGGGGTTAATACCAGGTTGGAGGTGGCACAGAGGTCCAACCCTGCGCTTCCGGGCGTGGCTCGGCGTATTGCCTGGTTGTCTGTTCTGTCTGCTCCTGGTGCACCCCGTATGCTCTGTAGGGGCCCCGGGATGCTGGGCCCCTCTGCCCGTTTTTTGGCTTAAAGTTCCCTTCCAGGGGGCGGCCAGAAATATCTCGTACCGAGCGACACTCATTAGCCCAGTGATTCCCCTTCCCACATCTCGGGCATAATTGAGGCTGAGGAGGAGGACGAGTGCGCTCTCTTTGGCGGCAGTCTCTTTTAAAGTGTCCTGGTTTGCCACATCTGAAGCATATTTGGTCTCGCCCTTTAGACCTGCTTTCCTGTTTCATAGCATTCATTATCACTTTAGCCTGTTCTCTTGCCTGTATAACTCCAGCTGTAACTTGATCATGGACATCTCTACAGATTTTAATCCATGTGTCCAAATCCTTATGCTTCCAGGGGCGTATGGCTTCGCGACACCATTTATTAGCATTTTCATAGGCCAATTGCTTCACTAGCGGCATAGCTTGTTCTACATCGGGAAATAATTTTGATGCAACCTCCATGAGGCGGCTCACAAAGTCCGCATAGGGCTCATTAGGCCCTTGGGTCACTTTAGATATGGAAAAACGCACATCACCTTTGCTCTGAAGGGCCCTCCAAGCCTTGCGCCCTATGGTGGCTATCTGGGCATAAACAGGCTCGGGGTAATCTATTTGGTTTTCCTGTCCCGCTCGAGCACCTTCCCCAAGGAGTACGTCTATGTCCCACGCAGGATTGCCTGCTTGGGCATTACGACGCGCGGTATCTAGTGCCAACTCGCGGCAGGCTGACCGCCAGACCAGATACTGTCCAGGGGACAGGGTAGCTTTAGCTAGATTTTTCCAATCATCAGGGGTCAATGCCGTGCCTGCTATCTGTTCCAGCACCGCGAGGGTGAAAGGAGCATGAACACCATAGGAATCAACAGCGGCCTTCAAATCTTTAATTAACTTAAAATCAAGTGAGACCCAGGAGCGAACTGGGGGATTTTGTGTTCTATCCTCTGTAACTGGAAACACTTGGCCCACCTCGGCAAAATCGCGCCATGAACTTGCACCCCGAGGCGGGGGGGCACATACTCGATCTCCCTTTCGCTCCCGGCATTGCCAGTGCGGCGCAGTCGGCGTGAGTGGGGGGTTTCCCGGAGGGGGAGCCGGCTGCCAGATAGACCTTTTTGATTGCACTGAGGTGGTCTCTATTTTCTGTGCGAGTTCATCTATATCCTCGCCAGAGGCCCCCGCCTGACTGCCTGAGCCTGAGTCTTCTTCACTGCTGTCTCCGCAGGAAGCGTCTTCCTGCATCTCGTATAAGACTTCCTTACCTTCCTGCATAAGCCCTCTAAATTTATCAGTGCCATCTGTCTTTAGCAGATTCTGCAATAAATGCATGCGCACTGAAGAAATTAAATTACCCATATTTCTAACACCTTTGCTCGTCGCTAACTCGCGATCTTTATTCGTAGTTAACCCGCGAAACTGACCCTGATGTGCACGTTCCCGCCTAGTGCGGCTCCCTGAGCAAAAAGCTCAGTTGAAAACTAATTCCCGTTATAAACGGCTCCCTGAGCGATCTGCTCAGCTACTTACCTTCCTGGTATTCACCAGCTGACTTCTATCCGAGTATCACGGCACCAGATATCGGTGTCTCCCGTCCCGCGGAAGAAATCACCCGACACACTGGAGATCGTCCGAGGTTCTTTTATTTCAATCTTCAGTTCCCCCGTTGGGGCAGAAGCCCCTGGCTTATATAACCCTCCTAACCGTTAAATCCGTTAAAACCGTTACTCTGCCGCGTTCCGTTAAAAACCGTTACGCAGAAGCCCCGCCCCTCCCCGAAAGCCCCTGACTTATCTGTCAATCCTATCCAATCAGCTTACATACCCGAGGCATGCGGTAAAGGGCCAATCACAGGGCACTTCCAATGCTCCAAGAGGCAGTAGGGTCCAGGCATCATCTTAGGGCAGGGCATTGTCAGTGCCCCCAACAGGCTGATTCTTCTTCAATATGCAATGCAGCAACATGCAGTGTTGCTTGATGGAATTAGCTCTTACAGCAACATCTGCGTCTAGAGCCTTTGTATTTAGGGCTAGCTGAAAAGGGCTTTGGCGCTGAAGTGGTTTCTGAATGTGGAGTTGGTGGCGTGTGAAACCCGCCTGTGGAGCCTTCATTTGTGTGGGATGCTCACCAAGCTGCCCTTCAGGACAATGCACTCAAACGGCATTAAGCATAGTGTGTGAACACGTAGTTTGCTTGAGAGCTGCCTGTCAGCCTGATGGTGTGTGAAGTCAGTGAGCCAAATGGAGTTGTTCTCCCACAAGAACCACTCGGCTGATTCTTCTTCAATATGCAATGCAGTAACATGCAGTGTTGCTTGATGGAATCAGCTCTTACAGCAACATCTGCGTCTAGAGCCTTTGTATTTAGGGCTAGCTGAAAACGGCTTTGGCGCTGAAGTGGTTTCTGAATGTGGAGTTGGTGGCATGTGAAACCTGCCTGTGGAGGCTTCGTTTGTGTGGGATGCTCACCAAGCTGCCCTTCCGGACAATGCACTCAAACGGCATTAAGCATAGTGTGTGAACACGTAGTTTGCTTGAGAGCTGCCTGTCAGCCTGATGGTGTGTGAAGTCAGTGAGCCAAATGGAGTTGTTCTCCCACAAGAACCACTCGGCTGATTCTTCTTCAATATGCAATGCAGCAACATGCAGTGTTGCTTGATGGAATTAGCTCTTACAGCAACATCTGCGTCTAGAGCCTTTGTATTTAGGGCTAGCTGAAAAGGGCTTTGGCGCTGAAGTGGTTTCTGAATGTGGAGTTGGTGGCATGTGAAACCCGCCTGTGGAGCCTTCGTTTGTGTGGGATGCTCACCAAGCTGCCCTTCAGGACAATGCACTCAAACATCATTAAGCATAGTGTGTGAACACGTAGTTTGCTTGAGAGCTGCCTGTCAGCCTGATGGTGTGTGAAGTCAGTGAGCCAAATGGCGTTGTTCTCCCACAAGAACCACTCGGCTGATTCTTCTTCAATATGCAATTCAGCAACATGCAGTGTTGCTTGATGGAATTAGCTCTTACAGCAACATCTGCGTCTAGAGCCTTTGTATTTAGGGCTAGCTGAATGTGGCTTTGGCGCTGAAGTGGTTTCTGAATGTGGAGTTGGTGGCATGTGAAACCCGCGTGTGGAGCCTTCGTTTGTGTGGGATGCTCACCAAGCTGCCCTTCAGGACAATGCACTCAAACGGCATTAGGCATAGTGTGTGAACAGGTAGTTTGCTTGAGAGCTGCCTGTCAGCCTGATGGTGTGTGAAGTCAGTGAGCCAAATGGAGTTGTTCTCCCACAAGAACCACTCGGCTGATTCTTCTCCAATATGCAATGCAGCAACATGCAGTGTTGCTTGATGGAATTAGCTCTTACAGCAACATCTGCGTCTAGAGCCTTTGTATTTAGGGCTAGCTGAAAACGGCTTTGGCACTGAAGTGGTTTCTGAATGTGGAGTTGGTGGCATGTGAAACCCGCCTGTGGAGCCTTCGTTTGTGTGGGATGCTCACCAACCTGCCCTTCAGGACAATGCACTCAAACGGCATTAAGCATAGTGTGTGAACACGTAGTTTGCTTGAGAGCTGCCTGTCAGCCTGATGGTATGTGAAGTCAGTGAGCCAAATGGAGTTGTTCTCCCACAAGAACCACTCGGCTGACTCTTCTTCAATATGCAATTCAGCAACATGCAGTGTTGCTTGATGGAATTAGCTCTTACTGCAACATTGGCGTCTAGAGCCTTTGTATTTAGGGCTAGCTGAAAACGGCTTTGGCGCTGAAGTGGTTTCTGAATGTGGAGTTGGTGGCATGTGAAACACGCCTGTGGAGCCTTCGTTTGTGTGGGATGCTCACCATCCTGCGTTTCAGGACAATGCACTCTAACGGCATTAAACATAGTGTGTGAACACGTAGTTTGCTTGAGAGCTGCCTGTCAGCCTGATGGTGTGTGAAGTCAGTGAGCCAAATGGAGTTGTTCTCCCACAAGAACCACTCGGCTGATTCTTCTTCAATATGCAATTCAGCAACATGCTGTGTTGCTTGATGGAATTAGCTCTTACAGCAACATCTGCGTCTAGAGCCATTGTATTTAGGGCTAGCTGAAAAGGGCTTTGGCGCTGAAGTGGTTTCTGAATGTGGAGTTGGTGGCATGTGAAACCCGCGTGTGGAGCCTTCGTTTGTGTGGGATGCTCACCAAGCTGCCCTTCAGGACAATGCACTCAAACGGCATTAGGCATAGTGTGTGAACACGTAGTTTGCTTGAGAGCTGCCTGTCAGCCTGATGGTGTGTGAAGTCAGTGAGCCAAATGGCGTTGTTCTCCCACAAGAACCACTCGGCTGATTCTTCTCCAATATGCAATGCAGCAACATGCAGTGTTGCTTGATGGAATTAGCTCTTACTGCAACATCTGCGTCTAGAGCCTTTGTATTTAGGGCTAGCTGAAAACGGCTTTGGCGCTGAAGTGGTTTCTGAATGTGGAGTTGGTGGCATGTGAAACCCGCCTGTGGAGCCTTCGTTTGTGTGGGATGCTCACCAACCTCCCCTCAGGACAATGCACTCAAACGGCATTAAGCATAGTGTGTGAACACGTAGTTTGCTTGAGAGCTGCCTGTCAGCCTGATGGTATGTGAAGTCAGTGAGCCAAATGGAGTTGTTCTCCCACAAGAACCACTCGACTGATTCTTCTCCAATATGCAATGCAGCAACATGCAGTGTTGCTTGATAGAATTAGCTCTTACTGCAACATCTGCGTCTAGAGCCTTTGTATTTAGGGCTAGCTGAAAACGGCTTTGGCGCTGAAGTGGTTTCTGAATGTGGAGTTGGTGGCATGTGAAACACGCCTGTGGAGCCTTCGTTTGTGTGGGATGCTCACCATCCTGCGTTTCAGGACAATGCACTCTAACGGCATTAAACATAGTGTGTGAACACGTAGTTTGCTTGAGAGCTGCCTGTCAGCCTGATGGTGTGTGAAGTCAGTGAGCCAAATGGAGTTGTTCTCCCACAAGAACCACTCGGCTGATTCTTCTTCAATATGAAATGCAGCAACATGCAGTGTTGCTTGATGGAATTAGCTGTTTTTTTTAAATTATTTATTGTTTAACTTCAGTAATTACATTGTATTATGTGACACAATTACATAGATACTTGGGTTCTCCCCACCCCTCCCCAAACCCTCCCACCATGGTGGATTCCTCCACCTTGTTGCATAACCACAGCACAAGTTCAGTTGAGATTTCCCCATTGCAAGCGTATACCAAACATAGAGTCCAGCATCTTATTGTCCCGTCAAGTTCAACGGCTTCTTAGGTATACCCTCTTTGGTCTGATGACAGAGCCAGCAGAGCATCATCCCAGTCAATTGAAAGCTCCAACATACCATCAGCAAAAATTTACATCATTATGGAATTAATTGACATAGTAATGAGTAACCAATATGTTAAAAGTAAATGCGGGTTCCCAGCCACCTTCTGTGACCACCTCACCTATACTTCAATTTTAGTTTATACACAACATATAACATTCAAAACATAACATGTTATACTTAACATCATATCATCTTAAATTAAGGCAAACATGTGGTATTTAACCTTTTGGGATTGGCTCATTTCCCTTAGCATTGTGGTTTCCAGTTTGGCCCATTTGGCCACAAAGAACTGCATTTTGTTTTTTTTAATAGCTGAGTAGTATTCCATGGAGTAGATGAACCATAGCTTTCTTATCCAATCCTCTGTTGATGGGCATTTTGGTTGTTTCCATGTTTTTGCAATTACTGATTGTGCTGCTATGAACATAGGAGTGCATGTTGGTTTCTCATAGAACAAGTGTTCTGGATATATTCCTAGGAGTGCTATTGCTGGATCAAAAGTTATGTTGAATTTGAGTTGTTTGCATATTCTCCATAATGATTTCCATAGAGGCTGTAGCAACATCTGCGTCTAGAGCCTTTGTATTTAGGGCTAGCTGAAAATGGCTTTGGCGCTGAAGTGGTTTCTGAGTGTGGAGTTGGTGGCATGTGAAACCCGCCTGTGGAGCCTTCGTTTGTGTGGGATGCTCACCAAGCTGCCCTTCAGGACAATGCACTCAAATGGCATTAAGCATAGTGTGTGAACACGTAGTTTGCTTGAGAGCTGCCTGTCAGCCTGATGGTGTGTGAAGTCAGTGAGCCAAATGGCGTTGTTCTCCCACAAGAACCACTCGGCTGATTCTTCTTCAATATGCAATGCAGCAACATGCAGTGTTGCTTGATGGAATTAGCTCTTACAGCCACATCTGCGTCTAGCGCCTTTGTATTTAGGGCTAGCTGAAAACGGCTTTGGCGCTGAAGTGGTTTCCTAATGTGGAGTTGGTTTCGTGTGAAACCTGCCTGTGGAGCCTTCGTTTATGTGGTATGCTCACCAAGCTGCCCTTCAGGACAATGCACTCAAATGGCATTAAGCATAGTGTGTGAACACGTAGTTTGCTTGAGAGCTGCCTGTCAGCCTGATGGTGTGTGAAGTCAGTGAGCCAAATGGAGTTGTTCTCCCACAAGAACCATTCGGCTGATTCTTCTTCAATATGCAATGCAGCAACATGCAGTGTTGCTTGATGGAATTAGCTCTTACAGCAACATCTGCGACTAGAGCCTTTGTATTTAGTGCTAGCTGAAAGTGGCTTTGGCGCTGAAGTGGTTTCTGAATGTGGAGTTGGTGGCATGTGAAACCCGCCTGTGGACCCTTCGTTTGTGTGGGATGCTCACCAACATGCCCTTCAGGACAATGCACTCAAACGGCATTAGGCATAGAGTGTGAACACGTAGTTTGCTTGAGAGCTGCCTGTCAGCCTGATGGTGTGTGAAGTCAGTGAGCCAAATGGAGTTGTTCTCCCATAAGAACCACTCGGCTGATTCTTTTTCAATATGCAATTCAGCAACATACAGTGTTGCTTGATGGAATTAGCTCTTACAGCAACATCTGCGTCTAGAACCTTTCTATTTAGGGCTAGCTGAAAACGGCTTTGGCGCTGAAGTGGTTTGTGAATGTGGAGTTGGTGGCGTGTGAAACCCGCCTGTGGAGCCTTCGTTTGTGTGGGAGCTCACCAAGCTGCCCTTCAGGACAATGCACTCAAACGGCATTAAGCATAGTGTGTGAACACGTAGTTTGCTTGAGAGCTGCCGTTCAGCCTGATGGTGTGTGAAGTCAGTGAGCCAAATGGAGTTGTTCTCCCACAAGAACCACTCGGCTGATTCTTCTTCAATATGCAATGCAGCAACATGCAGTGTTGCTTGATGGAATTAGCTCTTACAGCAACATCTGCGTCTAGAGCCTTTGTATTTGGGGCTAGCTGAAAACGGCTTTGGCGCTGAAGTGGTTTCTGAATGTGGAGTTGGTGGCATGTGAAACACGCCTGTGGAGCCTTCGTTTGTGTGGGATGCTCACCATCCTGCGTTTCAGGACAATGCACTCTAACGGCATTAAACATAGTGTGTGAACACGTAGTTTGCTTGAGAGCTGCCTGTCAGCCTGATGGTGTGTGAAGTCAGTGAGCCAAATGGAGTTGTTCTCCCACAAGAACCACTCGGCTGATTCTTCTTCAATATGAAATTCAGCAACATGCAGTGTTGCTTGATGGAATTACCTGTTTTTTTTAAATTATTTATTGTTTAACTTCAGTAATTACATTGTATTATGTGACACAATTACATAGATACTTGGGTTCTCCCCACCCCTCCCCAAACCCTCCCACCATGGTGGATTCCTCCACCTTGTTGCATAACCACAGCTCAAGTTCAGTTGAGATTTCCCCATTGCAAGCGTATACCAAACATAGAGTCCAGCATCTTATTGTCCCGTCAAGTTCAACGGCTTCTTAGGTATACCCTCTTTGGTCTGATGACAGAGCCAGCAGAGCATCATCCCAGTCAATTGAAAGCTCCAACATACCATCAGCAAAAATTTACATCATTATGGAATTAATTGACATAGTAATGAGTAACCAATATGTTAAAAGTAAATGCGGGTTCCCAGCCACCTTCTGTGACCACCTCACCTATACTTCAATTTTAGTTTATGCACAACATATAACATTCAAAACATAACATGTTATACTTAACATCAAATCATCTTAAATTAAGGCAAACATGTGGTATTTAACCTTTTGGGATTGGCTCATTTCCCTTAGCATTGTGGTTTCCAGTTTGGCCCATTTGGCCACAAAGAACTGCATTTTGTTTTTTTTAATAGCTGAGTAGTATTCCATGGAGTAGATGAACCATAGCTTTCTTATCCAATCCTCTGTTGATGGGCATTTTGGTTGTTTCCATGTTTTTGCAATTACTGATTGTGCTGCTATGAACATAGGAGTGCATGTTGGTTTCTCATAGAACAAGTGTTCTGGATATATTCCTAGGAGTGCTATTGCTGGATCATACGTTATGTTGAATTTGAGTTGTTTGAATATTCTCCATACTGATTTCCATAGAGGCTGTACCAGCCTGCAGCCCCACCAGCAGTGGAGTAGGGTTCCCTTTTCCCCGCAACCTCTCCAACAAGTGTCGTTGGTGCTTTTATGCATGTGGGCCAGCCTTACTGGCGTTAGGTGGTACCTCATTGATGTTTTAATTTGGATTTCCCTTATTGCCAGGGAACTTGAGCATTTTTTCATATGTTTATTTGCCATTTGGGTTTGTTCCTTTGTGAAGTGTTTGCCCATTTCCCGTGCCCATTTCTTGAGTGGCTTGTTTGTTTTGACATTTTAGTTGTTTTGTAGCTCTTTGTATATTCTGGAGATCAGCCCTCTATCACCTATGTCGTGTGCGAAGATCTTCTCCCATTCTGTGGGTTGCCTTTTTACTTTGTTGATTGTTTCTCTAGCTGTACAGAAGCTTCTTAGTTTGATGAGGTCCCAATTGTTTATTTTGGTCTTGATTTCTACTGCATCTGGAGTCTTTTTTAGGAAGTGAGGGCCTACCCCTAAGTGTTCCAGTGTGTTTCCAACATTTTCTTCCAAAAGTTTGAAGGTTTCTGGATGTAGGTTTAGATCTGTTATCCATTTAGATCTGATCTTAGTGTATGGTGAGAGATGTGGATCTATTTTTTTGTTTCTGCAGGCTATCAACCAGTTGTCCCAACAGCATTTATTGAACAGACCTTCCCATTTGCCTGGGTTGTCGTTTGTCTTTTTGTCAAAGATTATTTGGCTGTATCTGTGTGGGTTTCCTTCTGGCATTTCTATTCTGCTCCATTGGTCTTCCTCTCTATCTTTGTGCCAGTACCACGCTGTTTTGATAACCACTGCCCTATAGTATGTCCAGAGGTCCGGAACTGTGATTCCCCCTGCTAACTTCCTGTTCTTCAGGATAGTTCTAGCTATCCGTGGTTTTTTGTGCTTCCAGATGAACCTTTGGATCATTGTTTCCAGTTCCATGAAGAATGTTTTGGGCAATTTGATTGGGATTGCGTTGAATGTATATATTGCTTTTGGCAGTATAGACATTTTAATGATATTGATTTTACCTATCCCGGAGCATGGGATGTTACTCATGCACTCCTATGTTCATAGCAGCACAATCAGTAATTGCAAAAACATGGAAACAACCAAAATGCCCATCAACAGAGGATTGGATAAGAAAGCTATGGTTCATCTACTCCATGGAATACTACTCAGCTATTAAAAAAAACAAAATGCAGTTCTTTGTGGCCAAATGGGCCAAACTGGAAACCATAATGCTAAGGGAAATGAGCCAATCCCAAAAGGTTAAATACCACATGTTTGCCTTAATTTAAGATGATATGATGTTAAGTATAACATGTTATGTTTTGAATGTTATATGTTGTGTATAAACTAAAATTGAAGTATAGGTGAGGTGGTCACAGAAGGTGGCTGGGAACCCGCATTTACTTTTAACATATTGGTTACTCATTACTATGTCAATTAATTCCATAATGATGTAAATTTTTGCTGATGGTATGTTGGAGCTTTCAATTGACTGGGATGATGCTCTGCTGGCTCTGTCATCAGACCAAAGAGGGTATACCTAAGAAGCCGTTGAACTTGACGGGACAATAAGATGCTGGACTCTATGTTTCGTATACGCTTGCAATGGGGAAATCTCAACTGAACTTGAGCTGTGGTTATGCAACAAGGTGGAGGAATGCACCATGGTGGGAGGGTTTGGGGAGGGGTGGGGAGAACCCAAGTATCTATGTAATTGTGTCACATAATACAATGTAATTACTGAAGTTAAACAATAAATAATTAAAAAAAAAGAAAGGTAAATTTAGTTTCAGTTTAAAAAAAAATATGCAATTCAGCAACATGCAGTGTTGCTTGATGGAATTAGCTCTTACAGCAACATCTGCGTCTAGAGCCTTTGTATTTAGGGCTAGCTGAAAATGGCTTTGGCGCTGAAGTGGTTTCTGAATGTGGAGTTGGTGGCATGTGAAACCCGCCTGTGGAGCCTTCGTTTGTGTGGGATGCTCACCCACCTGCCCTTCAGGACAATGCACTCAAACAACTTTAAGCATAGTGTGTGAACACGTAGTTTGCTTGAGTGCTGCCTGTCAGCCTGATGGTGTGTGAAGTCAGTGAGCCAAATGGAGTTGTTCTCCCACAAGAACCACTCGGCTGATTCTTCTTCAATATGCAATGCAGCAACATGCAGTGTTGCTTGATGGAATTAGCTCTTACAGCCACATCTGCGTCTAGAGCCTTTGTATTTAGGGCTAGCTGAAAACGGCTTTGGCGCTGAAGTGGTTTCTGAATGTGGAGTTGGTGGCATGTGAAACCTGCCTGTGGAGCCTTCGTTTGTGTGGGAGCTCACCAAGCTGCCCTTCAGGACAATGCACTCAAACGGCATTAAGCATAGTGTGTGAACACGTAGTTTGCTTGAGAGCTGCCTGTCAGCCTGATGGTGTGTGAAGTCAGTGAGCCAAATGGAGTTGTTCTCCCACAAGAACCACTCGGCTGATTCTTCTTCAATATGCAATTCAGCAACATGCAGTGTTGCTTGATGGAATTAGCTCTTACAGCAACATCTGCGTCTAGAGTCTTTGTATTTAGTGCTAGCTGAAAACGGCTTTGGCGCTGAAGTGGTTTCTGAATGTGGAGTTGGTGGCATGTGAAACCCGCCTGTGGAGCCTTCGTTTGTGTGGGATGCTCACCAAGCTGCCCTTCAGGACAATGCACTCAAATGGCATTAAGCATAGTGTGTGAACACGTAGTTTGCTTGAGAGCTGCCTGTCAGCCTGATGGTGTGTGAAGTCAGTGAGCCAAATGGAGTTGTTCTCCCACAAGAACCACTCGGCTGATTCTTCTTCAATATGCAATGCAGCAACATGCAGTGTTGCTTGATGGAATTAGCTCTTACAGCAACATCTGCGTCTAGAGCCTTTGTATTTAGGGCTAGCTGAAAACGGCTTTGGCACTGAAGTGGATTCTGAATGTGGAGTTGGTGGCATGTGAAACCCGCCTGTGGAGCCTTCGTTTGTGTGGGATGCTCACCCACATGCCCTGCAGGACAATGCACTCAAACGACATTAAGCATAGTGTGTGAACACGTAGTTTGCTTGAGAGCTGCCTGTCAGCCTGATGGTGTGTGAAGTCAGTGAGCCAAATGGAGTTGTTCTCCCACAAGAACCACTCGGCTGATTCTTCTTCAATATGCAATGCAGCAACATGCAGTGTTGCTTGATGGAATTAGCTCTTACAGCAACATCTGCGTCTACAGCCTTTGTATTTAGGGCTAGCTGAAAAGGGCTTTGGCGCTGAAGTGGTTTCTGAATGTGGAGTTGGTGGCATGTGAAACCCGCCTGTGGAGCCTTCGTTTGTGTGGGATGCTCACCAAGCTGCCCTTCAGGACAATGCACTCAAATGGCATTAAGCATAGTGTGTGAACACGTAGTTTGCTTGAGAGCTGCCTGTCAGCCTGATGGTGTGTGAAGTCAGTGAGCCAAATGGAGTTGTTCTCCCACAAGAACCACTCGGCTGATTCTTCTTCAATATGCAATGCAGCAACATGCAGTGTTGCTTGATGGAATTAGCTCTTACAGCAACATCTGCGTCTAGAGCCTTTGTATTTAGGGCTAGCTGAAAACGGCTTTGGCGCTGAAGTGGATTCTGAATGTGGAGTTGGTGGCATGTGAAACCCGCCTGTGGAGCCTTCGTTTGTGTGGGATGCTCACCAAGCTGCCCTTCAGGACAATGCACTCAAACGGCATTAAGCATAGTGTGTGAACACGTAGTTTGATTCAGATCTGCCTGTCAGCCTGATGGTGTGTGAAGTCAGTGAGCCAAATGGAGTTGTTCTCCCACAAGAACCACTCGGCTGATTCTTCTTCAATATGCAATGCAGCAACATGCAGTGTTGCTTGATGGAATTAGCTCTTACAGCCACATCTGCGTCTAGAGTCTTTGTATTTAGGGCTAGCTGAAAACGGCTTTGGCGCTTAAGTGGTTTCTGAATGTGGAGTTGGTGGCATGTGAAACCCGCCTGTGGAGCCTTCGTTTGTGTGGGATGCTCACCAACCTGCCCTTCAGGACAATGCACTCAAACGGCATTAAGCATAGTGTGTGAACACGTAGTTTGCTTGAGTGCTGCCTGTCAGCCTGCTGGAGTGTGAAGTCAGTGAGCCAAATGGAGTTGTTCTCCCACAAGAACCACTCGGCTGATTCTTCTTCAATATGCAATGCAGCAACATGCAGTGTTGCTTGATGGAATTAGCTCTTACAGCAACATCTGTGTTTAGACTCTTGTATTTAGGGCTAGCTGAATGTGGCTTTGGCGCTGAAGTGGTTTCTAAATGTGGAGTTGGTGGCATGTGAAACCCGCCTGTGGAGCCTTCGTTTGTGTGGGATGCTCACCAACTTGCCCTTCAGGACAATGCACTCAAACGGTATTAGGTATAGTGTGTGAACACGTAGTTTGCTTGAGGGCTGCCTGTGAGCCTGAAGGTGTGTGAAGTCAGTGAGCCAAATGGAGTTGTTCTCCCACAAGAACCACTCGGCTGATTCTTCTTCAATATGCAATGCAGCAACATGCAGTGTTGCTTGATGGAATTAGCTCTTACAGCAACATCTGCGTCTAGAGCCTTTGTATTTAGGGCTAGCTGAAAACGGCTTTGGCGCTGAAGTGGTTTCTGAATGTGGAGTTGGTGGCATGTGAAACCTGCCTGTGGAGCCTTCGTTTGTGTGGGAGCTCACCAAGCTGCCCTTCAGGACAATGCACTCAAATGGCATTAAGCATAGTGTGTGAACACGTAGTTTGCTTGAGAGCTGCCTGTCAGCCTGCTGGTGTGTGAAGTCAGTGAGCCAAATGGAGTTGTTCTCCCACAAGAACCACTCGGCTGATTCTTCTTCAATATGCAATGCAGCAACATGCAGTGTTGCTTGATGGAATTAGCTCTTACAGCCACATCTGCGTTTAGACCCTTGTATTTAGGGCTAGCTGAATGTGGCTTTGGCGCTGAAGTGGTTTCTAAATGTGGAGTTGGTGGCATGTGAAACCCGCCTGTGGAGCCTTCGTTTGTGTGGGATGCTCACCAAGCTGCCCTTCAGGACAATGCACTCAAACGACATTAAACATAGTGTGTGAACACGTAGTTTGCTTGAGAGCTGCCTGTCAGCCTGATGGTGTGTGAAGTCAGTGAGCCAAATGGAGTTGTTCTCCCACAAGAACCACTCGGCTGATTCTTCTTCAATATGCAATGCAGCAACGTACAGTGTTGCTTGATGGAATTAGCTCTTACAGCCACATCTGCGTCTAGAGCCTTTGTATTTAGGGCTAGCTGAAAACGGCTTTGGCGCTGAAGTGGTTTCTGAATGTGGAGTTGGTGGCATGTGAAACCCGCCTGTGGAGCCTTCGTTTGTGTGGGATGCTCACCAACCTGCCCTTCAGGACAATGCACTCAAACGGCATTAAGCATAGTGTGTGAACACGTAGTTTGCTTGAGAGCTGCCTGTCAGCCTGATGGTGTGTGAAGTCAGTGAGCCAAATGGAGTTGTTCTCCCACAAGAACCACTCGGCTGATTCTTCTTCAATATGCAATGCAGCAACATGCAGTGTTGCTTGATGGAATTAGCTCTTACAGCAACATCTGCGTCTAGAGCCTTTGTATTTAGGGCTAGCTGAAAAGGGCTTTGGCGCTGAAGTGGTTTCTGAATGTGGAGTTGGTGGCATGTGAAACCCGCCTGTGGAGCCTTCGTTTGTGTGGGATGCTCACCCACCTGCCCTTCAGGACAATGCAATCAAACATCATTAAGCATAGTGTGTGAACACGTAGTTTGGTTGAGTGCTGCCTGTCAGCCTGATGGTGTGTGAAGTCAGTGAGCCAAATGGAGTTGTTCTCCCACAAGAACCACTCGGCTGATTCTTCTTCAATATGCAATGCAGCAACATGCAGTGTTGCTTGATGGAATTAGCTCTTACAGCCACATCTGCGTCTAGAGCCTTTGTATTTAGGGCTAGCTGAATGTGGCTTTGGCGCTCAAGTGGTTTCTGAATGTGGAGTTGGTGGCATGTGAAACCTGCCTGTGGAGCCTTCGTTTGTGTGGGATGCTCACCAAGCTGCCCTTCAGGACAATGCACTCAAATGGCATTAAGCATAGTGTGTGAACACGTAGTTTGCTTGAGAGCTGCCTGTCAGCCTGCTGGTGTGTGAAATCAGTGAGCCAAATGGAGTTGTTCTCCCACAAGAACCACTCAGCTGATTCTTCTTCAATATGCAATGCAGCAACATGCAGTGTTGCTTGATGGAATTAGCTCTTACAGCAACATCTGCGTCTAGAGCCTTTGTATTTAGGGCTAGCTGAAAACGGCTTTGGCGCTGAAGTGGTTTCTGAATGTGGAGTTGGTGGCATGTGAAACCTGCCTGTGGAGCCTTCGTTTGTGTGGGATATTCACCAAGCTGCCCTTCAGGACAATGCACTCAAACGGCATTAAGCATAGTGTGTGAAAACGTAGTTTGCTTGAGAGCTTCCTGTCAGCCTGATGGTGTGTGAAGTCAGTGAGCCAAATGGAGTTGTTCTCCCACAAGAACCACTCGGCTGATTCTTCTTCAATATGCAATTCAGCAACATGCAGTGTTGCTTGATGGAATTAGCTCTTACAGCCACATCTGCGTCTAGAGCCTTTGTATTTAGGGCTAGCTGAAAACGGCTTTGGCGCTGAAGTGGTTTCTGAATGTGGAGTTGGTGGCATGTGAAACCCGCCTGTGGAGCCTTCGTTTGTGTGGGATGCTCACCAAGCTGCCCTTCAGGACAATGCACTCAAATGCATTAGGCATAGTGTGTGAACACGTAGTTTGCTTGAGAGCTGCCTGTCAGCCTGATGGTGTGTGAAGTCAGTGAGCCAAATGGAGTTGTTCTCCCACAAGAACCACTCAGCTGATTCTTCTTCAATATGCAATGCAGCAACATGCAGTGTTGCTTGATGGAATTAGCTCTTACAGCCACATCTGCGTCTAGAGCCTTTGTATTTAGGGCTAGCTGAAAACGGCTTTGGCGCTGAAGTGGTTTCTGAATGTGGAGTTGGTGGCATGTGAAACCCGCCTGTGGGGCCTTCGTTTGTGTGGGATGCTCACCAAGCTGCCCTTAAGGACAATGCACTCAAACGGCATTAAGCATAGTGTGTGAAAACGTAGTTTGCTTGAGAGCTTCCTGTCAGCCTGATGGTGTGTGAAGTCAGTGAGCCAAATGGAGTTGTTCTCCCACAAGAACCACTCGGCTGATTCTTCTTCAATATGCAATGCAGCAACATGCAGTGTTGCTTGATGGAATTAGCTCTTACAGCAACATCTGCGTCTAGAGCCTTTGTATTTAGGGCTAGCTGAAAACGGCTTTGGCGCTGAAGTGGTTTCTGAATGTGGAGTTGGTGGCATGTGAAACCCGCCTGTGGAGCCTTCGTTTGTGTGGGATGCTCACCCACCTGCCCTTCAGGACAATGCACTCAAACGACATTAAGCATAGTGTGTGAACACGTAGTTTGCTTGAGAGCTGCCTGTCAGCCTGATGGTGTGTGAAGTCAGTGAGCCAAATGGAGTTGTTCTCCCACAAGAACCACTCGGCTGATTCTTCTTCAATATGCAATGCAGCAACATGCAGTGTTGCTTGATGGAATTAGCTCTTACAGCCACATCTCCGTCTAGAGCCTTTGTATTTAGGGCTAGCTGAAAACGGCTTTGGCGCTTAAGTGGTTTCTGAATGTGGAGTTGGTGGCATGTGAAACCCGCCTGTGGAGCCTTCGTTAGTGTGGGATGCTCACCAAGCTGCCCTTCAGGACAATGCACTCAAACGACATTAAGCATAGTGTGTGAACACGTAGTTTGCTTGAGAGCTGCCTGTCAGCCTGATGGTGTGTGAAGTCAGTGAGCCAAATGGAGTTGTTCTCCCACAAGAACCACTCGGCTGATTCTTCTTCAATATGCAATGCAGGAACATGCAGTGTTGCTTGATGGAATTAGCTCTTACAGCAACATCTGCGTCTAGAGCCTTTGTAGTTAGGGCTAGCTGAAAACGGCTTTGGCGCTGAAGTGGTTTCTGAATGTGGAGTTGGTGGCATGTGAAACCTGCCTGTGGAGCCTTCGTTTGTGTGGGAGCTCACCAAGCTGCCCTTCAGGACAATGCACTCAAATGGCATTAAGCATAGTGTGTGAACACGTAGTTTGCTTGAGAGCTGCCTGTCAGCCTGCTGGTGTGTGAAGTCAGTGAGCCAAATGGAGTTGTTCTCCCACAAGAACCACTCGGCTGATTCTTCTTCAATATGCAATTCAGCAACATGCAGTGTTGCTTGATGGAATTAGCTCTTACAGCCACATCTGCGTCTAGAGCCTTTGTATTTAGGGCTAGCTGAAAACGGCTTTGGCGCTGAAGTGGTTTCTGAATGTGGAGTTGGTGGCATGTGAAACCCGCGTGTGGAGCCTTCGTTTGTGTGGGATGCTCAACAAGCTGCCCTTCAGGACAATGCACTCAAATGCATTAGGCATAGTGTGTGAACACGTAGTTTGCTTGAGAGCTGCCTGTCAGCCTGATGGTGTGTGAAGTCAGTGAGCCAAATGGAGTTGTTCTCCCACAAGAACCACTCAGCTGATTCTTCTTCAATATGCAATTCAGCAACATGCAGTGTTGCTTGATGGAATTAGCTCTTACAGCCACATCTCCGTCTAGAGCCTTTGTATTTATGGCTAGCTGAAAACGGCTTTGGCGCTGAAGTGGTTTCTGAATGTGGAGTTGGTGGCATGTGAAACCCGCCTGTGGAGCCTTCGTTTGTGTGGGATGCTCACCAAGCTGCCCTTCAGGACAATGCACTCAAATGGCATTAAGCATAGTGTGTGAACACGTAGTTTGCTTGAGAGCTGCCTGTTAGCCTGATGGTGTGTGAAGTCAGTGAGCCAAATGGAGTTGTTCTCCCACAAGAACCACTCGGCTGATTCTTCTTCAATATGCAATGCAGCAACATGCAGTGTTGCTTGATGGAATTAGCTCTTACAGCAACATCTGCGTCTAGAGTCTTTGTATTTAGGGCTAGCTGAATGTGGCTTTAGCGCTGAAGTGGTTTCTGAATGTGGAGTTGGTGGCGTGTGAAACCTGCCTGTGGAGGCTTCGTTTGTGTGGGATGCTCACCAAGCTGCCCTTCAGGACAATGCACTCAAACGGCATTAAGCATAGTGTGTGAGCACGTAGTTTGCTTGAGAGCTGCCTGTCAGCCTGATGGTGTGTGAAGTCAGTGAGCCAAATGGAGTTGTTCTCCCACAAGAACCACTCGGCTGATTCTTCTTCAATATGCAATTCAGCAACATGCAGTGTTGCTTGATGGAATTAGCTCTTACAGCAACATCTGCGTCTAGAGCCTTTGTATTTAGGGCTAGCTGAAAACGGCTTTGGCGCTGAAGTGGTTTCTGAATGTGGAGTTGGTGGCATGTGAAACCCGCGTGTGGAGCCTTCGTTTGTGTGGGATGCTCACCAAGCTGCCCTTCAGGACAATGCACTCAAAGGGCATTAAGCATAGTGTGTGAACACGTAGTTTGCTTGAGAGCTGCCTGTCAGCCTGATGGTGTGTGAAGTCAGTGAGCCAAATGGAGTTGTTCTCCCACAAGAACCACTCGGCTGATTCTTCTTCAATATGCAATGCAGCAACATGCAGTGTTGCTTGATGGAATTAGCTCTTACAGCAACATCGGCGTCTAGAGCCTTTGTAGTTAGGGCTAGCTGAAAACGGCTTTGGCGCTGAAGTGGTTTCTGAATGTGGAGTTGGTGGCATGTGAAACCTGCCTGTGGAGCCTTCGTTTGTGTGGGAGCTCACCAAGCTGCCCTTCAGGACAATGCACTCAAATGGCATTAAGCATAGTGTGTGAACACGTAGTTTGCTTGAGAGCTGCCTGTCAGCCTGCTGGTGTGTGAAGTCAGTGAGCCAAATGGAGTTGTTCTCCCACAAGAACCACTCGGCTGATTCTTCTTCAATATGCAATTCAGCACCATGCAGTGTTGCTTGATGGAATTAGCTCTTACAGCCACATCTGCGTCTAGAGCCTTTGTATTTAGGGCTAGCTGAAAACGACTTTGGCGCTGAAGTGGTTTGTGAATGTGGAGTTGGTGGCATGTGAAACCCGCGTGTGGAGCCTTCGTTTGTGTGGGATGCTCAACAAGCTGCCCTTAAGGAAAATGCACTCAAATGCATTAGGCATAGTGTGTGAACACGTAGTTTGCTTGAGAGCTGCCTGTCAGCCTGATGGTGTGTGAAGTCAGTGAGCCAAATGGAGTTGTTCTCCCACAAGAACCACTCGGCTGATTCTTCTTCAATATGCAATGCAGCAACATGCAGTGTTGCTTGATGGAATTAGCTCTTACAGCAACATCGGCGTCTAGAGCCTTTGTATTTAGGGCTAGCTGAAAACGGCTTTGGCGCTGAAGTGGTTTCTGAATGTGGAGTTGGTGGCATGTGAAACCCGCCTGTGGAGCCTTCGTTTGTGTGGGATGCTCACCAACCTGCCCTTCAGGACAATGCACTCAAACATCATTAAGCATAGTGTGTGAACACGTAGTTTGCTTGAGAGCTGCCTGTCAGCCTGCTGCTGTGTGAAGTCAGTGAGCCAAATGGAGTTGTTCTCCCACAAGAACCACTCGGCTGATTCTTCTTCAATATGCAATGCAGCAACATGCAGTGTTGCTTGATGGAATTAGCTCTTACAGCCACATCTGCGTCTAGAGCCTTTGTATTTAGGGCTAGCTGAAAACGGCTTTGGCGCTGAAGTGGTTTCTCAATGTGGAGTTGGTGGCATGTGAAGCCCGCCTGTGGAGCCTTCGTTTGTGTGGGATGCTCACCAAGCTGCCCTTCAGGACAATGCACTCAAACGGCATTAGGCATAGTGTGTGAACACGTAGTTTGCTTGAGAGCTGCCTGTCAGCCTGATGGTGTGTGAAGTCAGTGAGCCAAATGGAGTTGTTCTCCCACAAGAACCACTCGGCTGATTCTTCTTCAATATGCAATTCAGCAACATGCAGTGTTGCTTGATGGAATTAGCTCTTACAGCAAGATCTGCGTCTAGAGCCTTTGTATTTAGGGCTAGCTGAAAACGGCTTTGGCGCTGAAGTGGTTTCTGAATGTGGAGTTGGTGGCATGTGAAACCCGCCTGTGGAGCCTTCGTTTGTGTGGGATGCTCACCAAGCTGCCCTTCAGGACAATGCACTCAAACGACATTAAGCATAGTGTGTGAACACGTAGTTTGCTTGAGAGCTGCCTGTCAGCCTGCTGCTGTGTGAAGTCAGTGAGCCAAATGGAGTTGTTCTCCCACAGGAACCACTCAGCTGATTCTTCTTCAATATGCAATGCAGCAACATGCAGTGTTGCTTGATGGAATTAGCTCTTACAGCAACATCTGCGTCTAGAGCCTTTGTATTTATGGCTAGCTGAAAACGGCTTTGGCGCTGAAGTGGTTTCTGAATGTGGAGTTGGTGGCATGTGAAATCCGCCTGTGCAGCCTTCGTTTGTGTGGGATGCTCACCAACCTGCCCTTCAGGACAATGCACTCAAGCGACATTAAGCATAGTGTGTGAACACGTAGTTTGCTTGAGAGCTTCCTGTCAGCCTGATGGTGTGTGAAGTCAGTGAGCCAAATGGAGTTGTTCTCCCACAAGAACCACTCGGCTGATTCTTCTTCAATATGCAATGCAGCAACATGCAGTGTTGCTTGATGGAATTAGCTCTTACAGCAACATCTGCGTCTAGAGCCTTTGTATTTAGGGCTAGCTGAAAACGGCTTTGGCGCTGAAGTGGTTTCTGAATGTGGAGTTGGTGGCATGTGAAACCCGCCTGTGGAGCCTTCGTTTGTGTGGGATGCTCACCCACCTGCCCTTCAGGACAATGCACTCAAACGACATTAAGCATAGTGTGTGAACACGTAGTTTGCTTGAGAGCTGCCTGTCAGCCTGATGGTGTGTGAAGTCAGTGAGCCAAATGGAGTTGTTCTCCCACAAGAACCACTCGGCTGATTCTTCTTCAATATGCAATGCAGCAACATGCAGTGTTGCTTGATGGAATTAGCTCTTACAGCCACATCTCCGTCTAGAGCCTTTGTATTTAGGGCTAGCTGAAAACGGCTTTTCCGCTGAAGTGGTTTCTGAATGTGGAGTTGGTGGCATGTGAAACCCGCCTGTGGAGCCTTCGTTTGTGTGGGATGCTCACCAAGCTGCCCTTCAGGACAATGCACTCAAATGGCATTAAGCATAGTGTGTGAACACGTAGTTTGCTTGAGAGCTGCCTGTCAGCCTGCTGGTGTGTGAAGTCAGTGAGCCAAATGGAGTTGTTCTCCCACAAGAACCACTCGGCTGATTCTTCTTCAATATGCAATGCAGCAACATGCAGTGTTGCTTGATGGAATTAGCTCTTACAGCAACATCTGCGTTTAGAGCCTTTGTATTTTGGGCTAGCCGAAAACGGCTTTGGCGCTGAAGTGGTTTCTAAATGTGGAGTTGGTGGCATGTGAAACCCGCCTGTGGAGCCTTCGTTTGTGTGGGATGCTCACCAAGCTGCCCTTCAGGACAATGCACTCAAACGACATTAAGCATAGTGTGTGAACACGTAGTTTGCTTGAGAGCTGCCTGTCAGCCTGATGGTGTGTGAAGTCAGTGAGCCAAATGGAGTTGTTCTCCCACAAGAACCACTCGGCTGATTCTTCTTCAATATGCAATGCAGCAACATGCAGTGTTGCTTGATGGAATTAGCTCTTACAGCCACATCTGCGTCTAGAGCCTTTGTATTTAGGGCTAGCTGAAAACGGCTTTGGCGCTGAAGTGGTTTCTGAATGTGGAGTTGGTGGCATGTGAAACCCGCCTGTGGAGCCTTCGTTTGTGTGGGAATGTCACCAACCTGCCCTTCAGGACAATGCACTCAAACGGCATTAGGCATAGTGTGTGAACACGTAGTTTGCTTGAGAGCTTCCTGTTAGCCTGATGGAGTGTGAAGTCAGTGAGCCAAATGGAGTTGTTCTCCCACAAGAACCACTCGGCTGATTCTTCTTCAATATGCAATTCAGCAACATGCAGTGTTGCTTGATGGAATTAGCTCTTACAGCAACATCTGCGTCTAGAGTCTTTGTATTTAGGGCTAGCTGAAAACGGCTTTGGCACTGAAGTGGTTTCTCAATGTGGAGTTGGTGGCATGTGAAGCCCGCCTGTGGAGCCTTCGTTTGTGTGGGATGCTCACCAAGCTGCCCTTCAGGACAATGCACTCAAACGGCATTAGGCATAGTGTGTGAACACGTAGTTTGCTTGAGAGCTGCCTGTCAGCCTGATGGTGTGTGAAGTCAGTGAGCCAAATGGAGTTGTTCTCCCACAAGAACCACTCGGCTGATTCTTCTTCAATATGCAATTCAGCAACATGCAGTGTTGCTTGATGGAATTAGCTCTTACAGCAAGATCTGCGTCTAGAGCCTTTGTATTTAGGGCTAGCTGAAAACGGCTTTTCCGCTGAAGTGGTTTCTGAATGTGGAGTTGGTGGCATGTGAAACCCGCCTGTGGAGCCTTCGTTTGTGTGGGATGCTCACCAAGCTGCCCTTCAGGACAATGCACTCAAACGACATTAAGCATAGTGTGTGAACACGTAGTTTGCTTGAGAGCTGCCTGTCAGCCTGCTGCTGTGTGAAGTCAGTGAGCCAAATGGAGTTGTTCTCCCACAGGAACCACTCAGCTGATTCTTCTTCAATATGCAATGCAGCAACATGCAGTGTTGCTTGATGGAATTAGCTCTTACAGCCACATCTGCGTCTAGAGCCTTTGTATTTAGGGCTAGCTGAAAACGGCTTTGGCGCTGAAGTGGTTTCTGAATGTGGAGTTGGTGGCATGTGAAATCCGCCTGTGCAGCCTTCGTTTGTGTGGGATGCTCACCAACCTGCCCTTCAGGACAATGCACTCAAGCGACATTAAGCATAGTGTGTGAACACGTAGTTTGCTTGAGAGCTTCCTGTCAGCCTGATGGTGTGTGAAGTCAGTGAGCCAAATGGAGTTGTTCTCCCACAAGAACCACTCGGCTGATTCTTCTTCAATATGCAATGCAGCAACATGCAGTGTTGCTTGATGGAATTAGCTCTTACAGCAACATCTGCGTCTAGAGCCTTTGTATTTAGGGCTAGCTGAAAACGGCTTTGGCGCTGAAGTGGTTTCTGAATGTGGAGTTGGTGGCATGTGAAACCCGCCTGTGGAGCCTTCGTTTGTGTGGGATGCTCACCAAGCTGCCCTTCAGGACAATGCACTCAAACGACATTAAGCATAGTGTGTGAACACGTAGTTTGCTTGAGAGCTGCCTGTCAGCCTGATGGTGTGTGAAGTCAGTGAGCCAAATGGAGTTATTCTCCCACAGGAACCACTCAGCTGATTCTTCTTCAATATGCAATGCAGCAACATGCAGTGTTGCTTGATGGAATTAGCTCTTACAGCCACATCTGCGTCTAGAGCCTTTGTATTTAGGGCTAGCTGAAAACTGCTTTGGCGCTGAAGTGGTTTGTGAATGTGGAGTTGGTGGCATGTGAAACCCGCCTGTGGAGCCTTCGTTTGTGTGGGATGCTCACCAACCTGCCCTTCAGGACAATGCACTCAAGCGACATTAAGCATAGTGTGTGAACACGTAGTTTGCTTGAGAGCTTCCTGTCAGCCTGATGGTGTGTGAAGTCAGTGAGCCAAATGGAGTTGTTCTCCCACAAGAACCACTCGGCTGATTCTTCTTCAATATGCAATGCAGCAACATGCAGTGTTGCTTGATGGAATTAGCTCTTACAGCAACATCTGCGTCTAGAGCCTTTGTATTTAGGGCTAGCTGAAAACGGCTTTGGCGCTGAAGTGGTTTCTGAATGTGGAGTTGGTGGCATGTGAAACCCGCCTGTGGAGCCTTCGTTTGTGTGGGATGCTCACCCACCTGCCCTTCAGGACAATGCACTCAAACGACATTAAGCATAGTGTGTGAACACGTAGTTTGCTTGAGAGCTGCCTGTCAGCCTGATGGTGTGTGAAGTCAGTGAGCCAAATGGAGTTGTTCTCCCACAAGAACCACTCGGCTGATTCTTCTTCAATATGCAATGCAGCAACATGCAGTGTTGCTTGATGGAATTAGCTCTTACAGCAACATCTGCGTCTAGAGTCTTTGTATTTAGGGCTAGCTGAAAACGGCTTTGGCACTGAAGTGGTTTCTCAATGTGGAGTTGGTGGCATGTGAAGCCCGCCTGTGGAGCCTTCGTTTGTGTGGGATGCTCACCAAGCTGCCCTTCAGGACAATGCACTCAAACGGCATTAGGCATAGTGTGTGAACACGTAGTTTGCTTGAGAGCTGCCTGTCAGCCTGATGGTGTGTGAAGTCAGTGAGCCAAATGGAGTTGTTCTCCCACAAGAACCACTCGGCTGATTCTTCTTCAATATGCAATGCAGCAACATGCAGTGTTGCTTGATGTAATTAGCTCTTACAGCAAGATCTGCGTCTAGAGCCTTTGTATTTAGGGCTAGCTGAAAACGGCTTTGGCGCTGAAGTGGTTTCTGAATGTGGAGTTGGTGGCATGTGAAACCCGCCTGTGGAGCCTTCGTTTGTGTGGGATGCTCACCAACCTGCCCTTCAGGACAATGCACTCAAACGGCATTAGGCATAGTGTGTGAACACGTAGTTTGCTTGAGAGCTTCCTGTTAGCCTGATGGAGTGTGAAGTCAGTGAGCCAAATGGAGTTGTTCTCCCACAAGAACCACTCGGCTGATTCTTCTTCAATATGCAATGCAGCAACATGCAGTGTTGCTTGATGGAATTAGCTCTTACAGCAACATCTGCGTCTAGAGTCTTTGTATTTAGGGCTAGCTGAAAACGGCTTTGGCACTGAAGTGGTTTCTCAATGTGGAGTTGGTGGCATGTGAAGCCCGCCTGTGGAGCCTTCGTTTGTGTGGGATGCTCACCAAGCTGCCCTTCAGGACAATGCACTCAAACGGCATTAGGCATAGTGTGTGAACACGTAGTTTGCTTGAGAGCTGCCTGTCAGCCTGATGGTGTGTGAAGTCAGTGAGCCAAATGGAGTTGTTCTCCCACAAGAACCACTCGGCTGATTCTTCTTCAATATGCAATTCAGCAACATGCAGTGTTGCTTGATGTAATTAGCTCTTACAGCAAGATCTGCGTCTAGAGCCTTTGTATTTAGGGCTAGCTGAAAACGGCTTTGGCGCTGAAGTGGTTTCTGAATGTGGAGTTGGTGGCATGTGAAACCCGCCTGTGGAGCCTTCGTTTGTGTGGGATGCTCACCAAGCTGCCCTTCAGGACAATGCACTCAAACGACATTAAGCATAGTGTGTGAACACGTAGTTTGCTTGAGAGCTGCCTGTCAGCCTGATGGTGTGTGAAGTCAGTGAGCCAAATGGAGTTGTTCTTCCACAAGAACCACTCGGCTGATTCTTTTTCAATATGCAATGCAGCAACTTACAGTGTTGCTTGATGGAATTAGCTCTTACAGCCACATCTGCGTCTAGAGCCTTTGTATTTAGGGCTAGCTGAAAACGGCTTTGGCGCTGAAGTGGTTTCTGAATGTGGAGTTGGTGGCATGTGAAACCCGACTGTGGAGCCTTCGTTTGTGTGGGATGCTCACCCACCTGCCCTTCAGGACAATGCACTCAAACGGCATTAAGCATAGTGTGTGAACACGTAGTTTGCTTGAGAGCTGCCTGTCAGCCTGATGGTGTGTGAAGTCAGTGAGCCAAATGGAGTTGTTCTCCCACAAGAACCACTCGGCTGATTCTTCTTCAATATGCAATTCAGCAACATTCAGTGTTGCTTGATGGAATTAGCTCTTACAGCAACATCTGCGTCTAGAGCCTTTGTGTTTAGGGCTAGCTGAAAACGGCTTTGGCGCTGAAGTGGTTTCTGAATGTGGAGATGGTGGCATGTGAAACCTGCCTGTGGAGCCTTCGTTTGTGTGGGAGCTCACCAAGCTGCCCTTCAGGACAATGCACTCAAATGGCATTAAGCATAGTGTGTGAACACGTAGTTTGCTTGAGAGCTGCCTGTCAGCCTGCTGGTGTGTGAAGTCAGTGAGCCAAATGGAGTTGTTCTCCCACAAGAACCACTCGGCTGATTCTTCTTCAATATGCAATGCAGCAACATGCAGTGTTGCTTGATGGAATTAGCTCTTACAGCCACATCTGCGTCTAGAGCCTTTGTATTTAGGGCTAGCTGAAAACGGCTTTGGCGCTGAAGTGGTTTCTGAATGTGGAGTTGGTGGCATGTGAAACCCGCCTGTGGAGCCTTCGTTTGTGTGGGAATGTCACCAACCTGCCCTTCAGGACAATGCACTCAAACGGCATTAGGCATAGTGTGTGAACACGTAGTTTGCTTGAGAGCTTCCTGTTAGCCTGATGGAGTGTGAAGTCAGTGAGCCAAATGGAGTTGTTCTCCCACAAGAACCACTCGGCTGATTCTTCTTCAATATGCAATGCAGCAACATGCAGTGTTGCTTGATGGAATTAGCTCTTACAGCAACATCTGCGTCTAGAGTCTTTGTATTTAGGGCTAGCTGAAAACGGCTTTGGCACTGAAGTGGTTTCTCAATGTGGAGTTGGTGGCATGTGAAGCCCGCCTGTGGAGCCTTCGTTTGTGTGGGATGCTCACCAAGCTGCCCTTCAGGACAATGCACTCAAACGGCATTAGGCATAGTGTGTGAACACGTAGTTTGCTTGAGAGCTGCCTGTCAGCCTGATGGTGTGTGAAGTCAGTGAGCCAAATGGAGTTGTTCTCCCACAAGAACCACTCGGCTGATTCTTCTTCAATATGCAATTCAGCAACATGCAGTGTTGCTTGATGGAATTAGCTCTTACAGCAAGATCTGCGTCTAGAGCCTTTGTATTTAGGGCTAGCTGAAAACGGCTTTGGCGCTGAAGTGGTTTCTGAATGTGGAGTTGGTGGCATGTGAAACCCGCCTGTGGAGCCTTCGTTTGTGTGGGATGCTCACCAAGCTGCCCTTCAGGACAATGCACTCAAACGACATTAAGCATAGTGTGTGAACACGTAGTTTGCTTGAGAGCTGCCTGTCAGCCTGCTGCTGTGTGAAGTCAGTGAGCCAAATGGAGTTGTTCTCCCACAGGAACCACTCAGCTGATTCTTCTTCAATATGCAATGCAGCAACATGCAGTGTTGCTTGATGGAATTAGCTCTTACAGCAACATCTGCGTCTAGAGCCTTTGTATTTATGGCTAGCTGAAAACGGCTTTGGCGCTGAAGTGGTTTCTGAATGTGGAGTTGGTGGCATGTGAAATCCGCCTGTGCAGCCTTCGTTTGTGTGGGATGCTCACCAACCTGCCCTTCAGGACAATGCACTCAAGCGACATTAAGCATAGTGTGTGAACACGTAGTTTGCTTGAGAGCTTCCTGTCAGCCTGAAGGTGTGTGAAGTCAGTGAGCCAAATGGAGTTGTTCTCCCACAAGAACCACTCGGCTGATTCTTCTTCAATATGCAATGCAGCAACATGCAGTGTTGCTTGATGGAATTAGCTCTTACAGCAACATCTGCGTCTAGAGCCTTTGTATTTAGGGCTAGCTGAAAACGGCTTTGGCGCTGAAGTGGTTTCTGAATGTGGAGTTGGTGGCATGTGAAACCCGCCTGTGGAGCCTTCGTTTGTGTGGGATGCTCACCAAGCTGCCCTTCAGGACAATGCACTCAAACGACATTAAGCATAGTGTGTGAACACGTAGTTTGCTTGAGAGCTGCCTGTCAGCCTGATGGTGTGTGAAGTCAGTGAGCCAAATGGAGTTATTCTCCCACAGGAACCACTCAGCTGATTCTTCTTCAATATGCAATGCAGCAACATGCAGTGTTGCTTGATGGAATTAGCTCTTACAGCCACATCTGCGTCTAGAGCCTTTGTATTTAGGGCTAGCTGAAAAGGGCTTTGGCGCTGAAGTGGTTTGAGAATGTGGAGTTGGTGGCATGTGAAACCCGCCTGTGGAGCCTTCGTTTGTGTGGGATGCTCACCAAGCTGCCCTTCAGGACAATGCACTCAAGCGACATTAAGCATAGTGTGTGAACACGTAGTTTGCTTGAGAGCTTCCTGTCAGCCTGATGGTGTGTGAAGTCAGTGAGCCAAATGGAGTTGTTCTCCCACAAGAACCACTCGGCTGATTCTTCTTCAATATGCAATGCAGCAACATGCAGTTTTGCTTGATGGAATTAGCTCTTACAGCAACATCTGCGTCTAGAGCCTTTGTATTTAGGGCTAGCTGAAAAGGGCTTTGGCGCTGAAGTGGATTCTGAATGTGGAGTTGGTGGCATGTGAAACCCGCCTGTGGAGCCTTCGTTTGTGTGGGATGCTCACCCACCTGCAATTCAGGACAATGCACTCAAACGACATTAAGCATAGTGTGTGAACACGTAGTTTGCTTGAGAGCTGCCTGTCAGCCTGATGGTGTGTGAAGTCAGTGAGCCAAATGGAGTTGTTCTCCCACAAGAACCACTCGGCTGATTCTTCTTCAATATGCAATTCAGCAACATGCAGTGTTGCTTGATGGAATTAGCTCTTACAGCCACATCTCCGTCTAGAGCCTTTGTATTTAGGGCTAGCTGAAAACGGCTTTTCGGCTGAAGTGGTTTCTGAATGTGGAGTTGGTGGCATGTGAAACCCGCCTGTGGAGCCTTCGTTTGTGTGGGATGCTCACCAAGCTGCCCTTCAGGACAATGCACTCAAATGGCATTAAGCATAGTGTGTGAACACGTAGTTTGCTTGAGAGCTGCCTGTCAGCCTGCTGGTGTGTGAAGTCAGTGAGCCAAATGGAGTTGTTCTCCCACAAGAACCACTCGGCTGATTCTTCTTCAATATGCAATGCAGCAACATGCAGTGTTGCTTGATGGAATTAGCTCTTACAGCCACATCTGCGTCTAGAGCCTTTGTATTTAGGGCTAGCTGAAAACGGCTTTGGCGCTGAAGTGGTTTCTGAATGTGGAGTTGGTGGCATGTGAAACCCGCCTGTGGAGCCTTCGTTTGTGTGGGAATGTCACCAACCTGCCCTTCAGGACAATGCACTCAAACGGCATTAGGCATAGTGTGTGAACACGTAGTTTGCTTGAGAGCTTCCTGTTAGCCTGATGGAGTGTGAAGTCAGTGAGCCAAATGGAGTTGTTCTCCCACAAGAACCACTCGGCTGATTCTTCTTCAATATGCAATGCAGCAACATGCAGTGTTGCTTGATGGAATTAGCTCTTACAGCAACATCTGCGTCTAGAGTCTTTGTATTTAGGGCTAGCTGAAAACGGCTTTGGCACTGAAGTGGTTTCTCAATGTGGAGTTGGTGGCATGTGAAGCCCGCCTGTGGAGCCTTCGTTTGTGTGGGATGCTCACCAAGCTGCCCTTCAGGACAATGCACTCAAACGGCATTAGGCATAGTGTGTGAACACGTAGTTTGCTTGAGAGCTGCCTGTCAGCCTGATGGTGTGTGAAGTCAGTGAGCCAAATGGAGTTGTTCTCCCACAAGAACCACTCGGCTGATTCTTCTTCAATATGCAATTCAGCAACATGCAGTGTTGCTTGATGGAATTAGCTCTTACAGCAAGATCTGCGTCTAGAGCCTTTGTATTTAGGGCTAGCTGAAAACGGCTTTGGCGCTGAAGTGGTTTCTGAATGTGGAGTTGGTGGCATGTGAAACCCGCCTGTGGAGCCTTCGTTTGTGTGGGAATGTCACCAACCTGCCCTTCAGGACAATGCACTCAAACGGCATTAGGCATAGTGTGTGAACACGTAGTTTGCTTGAGAGCTTCCTGTTAGCCTGATGGAGTGTGAAGTCAGTGAGCCAAATGGAGTTGTTCTCCCACAAGAACCACTCGGCTGATTCTTCTTCAATATGCAATGCAGCAACATGCAGTGTTGTTTGATGGAATTAGCTCTTACAGCAACATCTGCGTCTAGAGTCTTTGTATTTAGGGCTAGCTGAAAACGGCTTTGGCACTGAAGTGGTTTCTCAATGTGGAGTTGGTGGCATGTGAAGCCCGCCTGTGGAGCCTTCGTTTGTGTGGGATGCTCACCAAGCTGCCCTTCAGGACAATGCACTCAAACGGCATTAGGCATAGTGTGTGAACACGTAGTTTGCTTGAGAGCTGCCTGTCAGCCTGATGGTGTGTGAAGTCAGTGAGCCAAATGGAGTTGTTCTCCCACAAGAACCACTCGGCTGATTCTTCTTCAATATGCAATTCAGCAACATGCAGTGTTGCTTGATGGAATTAGCTCTTACAGCAAGATCTGCGTCTAGAGCCTTTGTATTTAGGGCTAGCTGAAAACGGCTTTGGCGCTGAAGTGGTTTCTGAATGTGGAGTTGGTGGCATGTGAAACCCGCCTGTGGAGCCTTCGTTTGTGTGGGATGCTCACCAAGCTGCCCTTCAGGACAATGCACTCAAACGACATTAAGCATAGTGTGTGAACACGTAGTTTGCTTGAGAGCTGCCTGTCAGCCTGCTGCTGTGTGAAGTCAGTGAGCCAAATGGAGTTGTTCTCCCACAGGAACCACTCAGCTGATTCTTCTTCAATATGCAATGCAGCAACATGCAGTGTTGCTTGATGGAATTAGCTCTTACAGCAACATCTGCGTCTAGAGCCTTTGTATTTATGGCTAGCTGAAAACGGCTTTGGCGCTGAAGTGGTTTCTGAATGTGGAGTTGGTGGCATGTGAAATCCGCCTGTGCAGCCTTCGTTTGTGTGGGATGCTCACCAACCTGCCCTTCAGGACAATGCACTCAAGCGACATTAAGCATAGTGTGTGAACACGTAGTTTGCTTGAGAGCTGCCTGTCAGCCTGATGGTGTGTGAAGTCAGTGAGCCAAATGGAGTTGTTCTCCCACAAGAACCACTCGGCTGATTCTTCTTCAATATGCAATGCAGCAACATGCAGTGTTGCTTGATGGAATTAGCTCTTACAGCAACATCTGCGTCTAGAGCCTTTGTATTTAGGGCTAGCTGAAAACGGCTTTGGCGCTGAAGTGGTTTCTGAATGTGGAGTTGGTGGCATGTGAAACCCGCCTGTGGAGCCTTCGTTTGTGTGGGATGCTCACCAAGCTGCCCTTCAGGACAATGCACTCAAACGACATTAAGCATAGTGTGTGAACACGTAGTTTGCTTGAGAGCTGCCTGTCAGCCTGATGGTGTGTGAAGTCAGTGAGCCAAATGGAGTTATTCTCCCACAGGAACCACTCAGCTGATTCTTCTTCAATATGCAATGCAACAACATGCAGTGTTGCTTGATGGAATTAGCTCTTACAGCCACATCTGCGTCTAGAGCCTTTGTATTTAGGGCTAGCTGAAAACGGCTTTGGCGCTGAAGTGGTTTCTGAATGTGGAGTTGGTGGCATGTGAAACCCGCCTGTGGAGCCTTCGTTTGTGTGGGATGCTCACCAACCTGCCCTTCAGGACAATGCACTCAAGCGACATTAAGCATAGTGTGTGAACACGTAGTTTGCTTGAGAGCTTCCTGTCAGCCTGATGGTGTGTGAAGTCAGTGAGCCAAATGGAGTTGTTCTCCCACAAGAACCACTCGGCTGATTCTTCTTCAATATGCAATGCAGCAACATGCAGTGTTGCTTGATGGAATTAGCTCTTACAGCAACATCTGCGTCTAGAGCCTTTGTATTTAGGGCTAGCTGAAAACGGCTTTGGCGCTGAAGTGGTTTCTGAATGTGGAGTTGGTGGCATGTGAAACCCGCCTGTGGAGCCTTCGTTTGTGTGGGATGCTCACCAAGCTGCCCTTCAGGACAATGCACTCAAACGACATTAAGCATAGTGTGTGAACACGTAGTTTGCTTGAGAGCTGCCTGTCAGCCTGATGGTGTGTGAAGTCAGTGAGCCAAATGGAGTTGTTCTCCCACAAGAACCACTCGGCTGATTCTTCTTCAATATGCAATTCAGCAACATGCAGTGTTGCTTGATGGAATTAGCTCTTACAGCAAGATCTGCGTCTAGAGCCTTTGTATTTAGGGCTAGCTGAAAACGGCTTTGGCGCTGAAGTGGTTTCTGAATGTGGAGTTGGTGGCATGTGAAACCCGCCTGTGGAGCCTTCGTTTGTGTGGGAATGTCACCAACCTGCCCTTCAGGACAATGCACTCAAACGGCATTAGGCATAGTGTGTGAACACGTAGTTTGCTTGAGAGCTTCCTGTTAGCCTGATGGAGTGTGAAGTCAGTGAGCCAAATGGAGTTGTTCTCCCACAAGAACCACTCGGCTGATTCTTCTTCAATATGCAATGCAGCAACATGCAGTGTTGTTTGATGGAATTAGCTCTTACAGCAACATCTGCGTCTAGAGTCTTTGTATTTAGGGCTAGCTGAAAACGGCTTTGGCACTGAAGTGGTTTCTCAATGTGGAGTTGGTGGCATGTGAAGCCCGCCTGTGGAGCCTTCGTTTGTGTGGGATGCTCACCAAGCTGCCCTTCAGGACAATGCACTCAAACGGCATTAGGCATAGTGTGTGAACACGTAGTTTGCTTGAGAGCTGCCTGTCAGCCTGATGGTGTGTGAAGTCAGTGAGCCAAATGGAGTTGTTCTCCCACAAGAACCACTCGGCTGATTCTTCTTCAATATGCAATTCAGCAACATGCAGTGTTGCTTGATGGAATTAGCTCTTACAGCAAGATCTGCGTCTAGAGCCTTTGTATTTAGGGCTAGCTGAAAACGGCTTTGGCGCTGAAGTGGTTTCTGAATGTGGAGTTGGTGGCATGTGAAACCCGCCTGTGGAGCCTTCGTTTGTGTGGGATGCTCACCAAGCTGCCCTTCAGGACAATGCACTCAAACGACATTAAGCATAGTGTGTGAACACGTAGTTTGCTTGAGAGCTGCCTGTCAGCCTGCTGCTGTGTGAAGTCAGTGAGCCAAATGGAGTTGTTCTCCCACAGGAACCACTCAGCTGATTCTTCTTCAATATGCAATGCAGCAACATGCAGTGTTGCTTGATGGAATTAGCTCTTACAGCAACATCTGCGTCTAGAGCCTTTGTATTTATGGCTAGCTGAAAACGGCTTTGGCGCTGAAGTGGTTTCTGAATGTGGAGTTGGTGGCATGTGAAATCCGCCTGTGCAGCCTTCGTTTGTGTGGGATGCTCACCAACCTGCCCTTCAGGACAATGCACTCAAGCGACATTAAGCATAGTGTGTGAACACGTAGTTTGCTTGAGAGCTGCCTGTCAGCCTGATGGTGTGTGAAGTCAGTGAGCCAAATGGAGTTGTTCTCCCACAAGAACCACTCGGCTGATTCTTCTTCAATATGCAATGCAGCAACATGCAGTGTTGCTTGATGGAATTAGCTCTTACAGCAACATCTGCGTCTAGAGCCTTTGTATTTAGGGCTAGCTGAAAACGGCTTTGGCGCTGAAGTGGTTTCTGAATGTGGAGTTGGTGGCATGTGAAACCCGCCTGTGGAGCCTTCGTTTGTGTGGGATGCTCACCAAGCTGCCCTTCAGGACAATGCACTCAAACGACATTAAGCATAGTGTGTGAACACGTAGTTTGCTTGAGAGCTGCCTGTCAGCCTGATGGTGTGTGAAGTCAGTGAGCCAAATGGAGTTATTCTCCCACAGGAACCACTCAGCTGATTCTTCTTCAATATGCAATGCAGCAACATGCAGTGTTGCTTGATGGAATTAGCTCTTACAGCCACATCTGCGTCTAGAGCCTTTGTATTTAGGGCTAGCTGAAAACGGCTTTGGCGCTGAAGTGGTTTCTGAATGTGGAGTTGGTGGCATGTGAAACCCGCCTGTGGAGCCTTCGTTTGTGTGGGATGCTCACCAACCTGCCCTTCAGGACAATGCACTCAAGCGACATTAAGCATAGTGTGTGAACACGTAGTTTGCTTGAGAGCTTCCTGTCAGCCTGATGGTGTGTGAAGTCAGTGAGCCAAATGGAGTTGTTCTCCCACAAGAACCACTCGGCTGATTCTTCTTCAATATGCAATGCAGCAACATGCAGTGTTGCTTGATGGAATTAGCTCTTACAGCAACATCTGCGTCTAGAGCCTTTGTATTTAGGGCTAGCTGAAAACGGCTTTGGCGCTGAAGTGGTTTCTGAATGTGGAGTTGGTGGCATGTGAAACCCGCCTGTGGAGCCTTCGTTTGTGTGGGATGCTCACCAAGCTGCCCTTCAGGACAATGCACTCAAACGACATTAAGCATAGTGTGTGAACACGTAGTTTGCTTGAGAGCTGCCTGTCAGCCTGATGGTGTGTGAAGTCAGTGAGCCAAATGGAGTTGTTCTCCCACAAGAACCACTCGGCTGATTCTTCTTCAATATGCAATGCAGCAACATGCAGTGTTGCTTGATGGAATTAGCTCTTACAGCCACATCTCCGTCTAGAGCCTTTGTATTTAGGGCTAGCTGAAAACGGCTTTTCCGCTGAAGTGGTTTCTGAATGTGGAGTTGGTGGCATGTGAAACCCGCCTGTGGAGCCTTCGTTTGTGTGGGAATGTCACCAACCTGCCCTTCAGGACAATGCACTCAAACGGCATTAGGCATAGTGTGTGAACACGTAGTTTGCTTGAGAGCTGCCTGTCAGCCTGATGGTGTGTGAAGTCAGTGAGCCAAATGGAGTTGTTCTCCCACAAGAACCACTCGGCTGATTCTTCTTCAATATGCAATTCAGCAACATGCAGTGTTGCTTGATGGAATTAGCTCTTACAGCAAGATCTGCGTCTAGAGCCTTTGTATTTAGGGCTAGCTGAAAAGGGCTTTGGCGCTGAAGTGGTTTCTGAATGTGGAGTTGGTGGCATGTGAAACCCGCCTGTGGAGCCTTCGTTTGTGTGGGAATGTCACCAACCTGCCCTTCAGGACAATGCACTCAAACGGCATTAGGCATAGTGTGTGAACACGTAGTTTGCTTGAGAGCTTCCTGTTAGCCTGATGGAGTGTGAAGTCAGTGAGCCAAATGGAGTTGTTCTCCCACAAGAACCACTCGGCTGATTCTTCTTCAATATGCAATGCAGCAACATGCAGTGTTGCTTGATGGAATTAGCTCTTACAGCAACATCTGCGTCTAGAGTCTTTGTATTTAGGGCTAGCTGAAAACGGCTTTGGCACTGAAGTGGTTTCTGAATGTGGAGTTGGTGGCATGTGAAACCCGCCTGTGGAGCCTTCGTTTGTGTGGGATGCTCACCAAGCTGCCCTTCAGGACAATGCACTCAAACGGCATTAGGCATAGTGTGTGAACACGTAGTTTGCTTGAGAGCTGCCTGTCAGCCTGATGGTGTGTGAAGTCAGTGAGCCAAATGGAGTTGTTCTCCCACAAGAACCACTCGGCTGATTCTTCTTCAATATGCAATTCAGCAACATGCAGTGTTGCTTGATGGAATTAGCTCTTACAGCAAGATCTGCGTCTAGAGCCTTTGTATTTAGGGCTAGCTGAAAACGGCTTTGGCACTGAAGTGGTTTCTGAATGTGGAGTTGGTGGCATGTGAAACCCGCCTGTGGAGCCTTCGTTTGTGTGGGATGCTCACCAAGCTGCCCTTCAGGACAATGCACTCAAACGACATTAAGCATAGTGTGTGAACACGTAGTTTGCTTGAGAGCTGCCTGTCAGCCTGCTGCTGTGTGAAGTCAGTGAGCCAAATGGAGTTGTTCTCCCACAGGAACCACTCAGCTGATTCTTCTTCAATATGCAATGCAGCAACATGCAGTGTTGCTTGATGGAATTAGCTCTTACAGCAACATCTGCGTCTAGAGCCTTTGTATTTAGGGCTAGCTGAAAACGGCTTTGGCGCTGAAGTGGTTTCTGAATGTGGAGTTGGTGGCATGTGAAATCCGCCTGTGCAGCCTTCGTTTGTGTGGGATGCTCACCAACCTGCCCTTCAGGACAATGCACTCAAGCGACATTAAGCATAGTGTGTGAACACGTAGTTTGCTTGAGAGCTTCCTGTCAGCCTGATGGTGTGTGAAGTCAGTGAGCCAAATGGAGTTGTTCTCCCACAAGAACCACTCGGCTGATTCTTCTTCAATATGCAATGCAGCAACATGCAGTGTTGCTTGATGGAATTAGCTCTTACAGCAACATCTGCGTCTAGAGCCTTTGTATTTAGGGCTAGCTGAAAACGGCTTTGGCGCTGAAGTGGTTTCTGAATGTGGAGTTGGTGGCATGTGAAACCCGCCTGTGGAGCCTTCGTTTGTGTGGGATGCTCACCAAGCTGCCCTTCAGGACAATGCACTCAAACGACATTAAGCATAGTGTGTGAACACGTAGTTTGCTTGAGAGCTGCCTGTCAGCCTGATGGTGTGTGAAGTCAGTGAGCCAAATGGAGTTATTCTCCCACAGGAACCACTCAGCTGATTCTTCTTCAATATGCAATGCAGCAACATGCAGTGTTGCTTGATGGAATTAGCTCTTACAGCAACATCTGCGTCTAGAGTCTTTGTATTTAGGGCTAGCTGAAAACGGCTTTGGCACTGAAGTGGTTTCTCAATGTGGAGTTGGTGGCATGTGAAACCCGCCTGTGGAGCCTTCGTTTGTGTGGGATGCTCACCAAGCTGCCCTTCAGGACAATGCACTCAAACGGCATTAGGCATAGTGTGTGAACACGTAGTTTGCTTGAGAGCTGCCTGTCAGCCTGATGGTGTGTGAAGTCAGTGAGCCAAATGGAGTTGTTCTCCCACAAGAACCACTCGGCTGATTCTTCTTCAATATGCAATTCAGCAACATGCAGTGTTGCTTGATGGAATTAGCTCTTACAGCAAGATCTGCGTCTAGAGCCTTTGTATTTAGGGCTAGCTGAAAACGGCTTTGGCGCTGAAGTGGTTTCTGAATGTGGAGTTGGTGGCATGTGAAACCCGCCTGTGGAGCCTTCGTTTGTGTGGGATGCTCACCAAGCTGCCCTTCAGGACAATGCACTCAAACGACATTAAGCATAGTGTGTGAACACGTAGTTTGCTTGAGAGCTGCCTGTCAGCCTGATGGTGTGTGAAGTCAGTGAGCCAAATGGAGTTATTCTCCCACAGGAACCACTCAGCTGATTCTTCTTCAATATGCAATGCAGCAACATGCAGTGTTGCTTGATGGAATTAGCTCTTACAGCAACATCTGCGTCTAGAGTCTTTGTATTTAGGGCTAGCTGAAAACGGCTTTGGCACTGAAGTGGTTTCTCAATGTGGAGTTGGTGGCATGTGAAACCCGCCTGTGGAGCCTTCGTTTGTGTGGGATGCTCACCAAGCTGCCCTTCAGGACAATGCACTCAAACGGCATTAGGCATAGTGTGTGAACACGTAGTTTGCTTGAGAGCTGCCTGTCAGCCTGATGGTGTGTGAAGTCAGTGAGCCAAATGGAGTTGTTCTCCCACAAGAACCACTCGGCTGATTCTTCTTCAATATGCAATTCAGCAACATGCAGTGTTGCTTGATGGAATTAGCTCTTACAGCAAGATCTGCGTCTAGAGCCTTTGTATTTAGGGCTAGCTGAAAACGGCTTTGGCGCTGAAGTGGTTTCTGAATGTGGAGTTGGTGGCATGTGAAACCCGCCTGTGGAGCCTTCGTTTGTGTGGGAATGTCACCAACCTGCCCTTCAGGACAATGCACTCAAACGGCATTAGGCATAGTGTGTGAACACGTAGTTTGCTTGAGAGCTTCCTGTTAGCCTGATGGAGTGTGAAGTCAGTGAGCCAAATGGAGTTGTTCTCCCACAAGAACCACTCGGCTGATTCTTCTTCAATATGCAATGCAGCAACATGCAGTGTTGTTTGATGGAATTAGCTCTTACAGCAACATCTGCGTCTAGAGTCTTTGTATTTAGGGCTAGCTGAAAACGGCTTTGGCACTGAAGTGGTTTCTCAATGTGGAGTTGGTGGCATGTGAAGCCCGCCTGTGGAGCCTTCGTTTGTGTGGGATGCTCACCAAGCTGCCCTTCAGGACAATGCACTCAAACGGCATTAGGCATAGTGTGTGAACACGTAGTTTGCTTGAGAGCTGCCTGTCAGCCTGATGGTGTGTGAAGTCAGTGAGCCAAATGGAGTTGTTCTCCCACAAGAACCACTCGGCTGATTCTTCTTCAATATGCAATTCAGCAACATGCAGTGTTGCTTGATGGAATTAGCTCTTACAGCAAGATCTGCGTCTAGAGCCTTTGTATTTAGGGCTAGCTGAAAACGGCTTTGGCGCTGAAGTGGTTTGAGAATGTGGAGTTGGTGGCATGTGAAACCCGCCTGTGGAGCCTTCGTTTGTGTGGGATGCTCACCAAGCTGCCCTTCAGGACAATGCACTCAAACGACATTAAGCATAGTGTGTGAACACGTAGTTTGCTTGAGAGCTGCCTGTCAGCCTGCTGCTGTGTGAAGTCAGTGAGCCAAATGGAGTTGTTCTCCCACAGGAACCACTCAGCTGATTCTTCTTCAATATGCAATGCAGCAACATGCAGTGTTGCTTGATGGAATTAGCTCTTACAGCAACATCTGCGTCTAGAGCCTTTGTATTTATGGCTAGCTGAAAACGGCTTTGGCGCTGAAGTGGTTTCTGAATGTGGAGTTGGTGGCATGTGAAATCCGCCTGTGCAGCCTTCGTTTGTGTGGGATGCTCACCAACCTGCCCTTCAGGACAATGCACTCAAGCGACATTAAGCATAGTGTGTGAACACGTAGTTTGCTTGAGAGCTTCCTGTCAGCCTGATGGTGTGTGAAGTCAGTGAGCCAAATGGAGTTGTTCTCCCACAAGAACCACTCGGCTGATTCTTCTTCAATATGCAATGCAGCAACATGCAGTGTTGCTTGATGGAATTAGCTCTTACAGCAACATATGCGTCTAGAGCCTTTGTATTTAGGGCTAGCTGAAAACGGCTTTGGCGCTGAAGTGGTTTCTGAATGTGGAGTTGGTGGCATGTGAAACCCGCCTGTGGAGCCTTCGTTTGTGTGGGATGCTCACCAAGCTGCCCTTCAGGACAATGCACTCAAACGACATTAAGCATAGTGTGTGAACACGTAGTTTGCTTGAGAGCTGCCTGTCAGCCTGATGGTGTGTGAAGTCAGTGAGCCAAATGGAGTTATTCTCCCACAGGAACCACTCAGCTGATTCTTCTTCAATATGCAATGCAGCAACATGCAGTGTTGCTTGATGGAATTAGCTCTTACAGCCACATCTGCGTCTAGAGCCTTTGTATTTAGGGCTAGCTGAAAACGGCTTTGGCGCTGAAGTGGTTTCTGAATGTGGAGTTGGTGGCATGTGAAACCCGCCTGTGGAGCCTTCGTTTGTGTGGGATGCTCACCAACCTGCCCTTCAGGACAATGCACTCAAGCGACATTAAGCATAGTGTGTGAACACGTAGTTTGCTTGAGAGCTTCCTGTCAGCCTGATGGTGTGTGAAGTCAGTGAGCCAAATGGAGTTGTTCTCCCACAAGAACCACTCGGCTGATTCTTCTTCAATATGCAATGCAGCAACATGCAGTGTTGCTTGATGGAATTAGCTCTTACAGCAACATCTGCGTCTAGAGCCTTTGTATTTAGGGCTAGCTGAAAAGGGCTTTGGCGCTGAAGTGGTTTCTGAATGTGGAGTTGGTGGCATGTGAAACCCGCCTGTGGAGCCTTCGTTTGTGTGGGAATGTCACCAACCTGCCCTTCAGGACAATGCACTCAAACGGCATTAGGCATAGTGTGTGAACACGTAGTTTGCTTGAGAGTTTCCTGTTAGCCTGATGGAGTGTGAAGTCAGTGAGCCAAATGGAGTTGTTCTCCCACAAGAACCACTCGGCTGATTCTTCTTCAATATGCAATGCAGCAACATGCAGTGTTGCTTGATGGAATTAGCTCTTACAGCAACATCTGCGTCTAGAGTCTTTGTATTTAGGGCTAGCTGAAAACGGCTTTGGCACTGAAGTGGTTTCTGAATGTGGAGTTGGTGGCATGTGAAACCCGCCTGTGGAGCCTTCGTTTGTGTGGGATGCTCACCAAGCTGCCCTTCAGGACAATGCACTCAAACGGCATTAGGCATAGTGTGTGAACACGTAGTTTGCTTGAGAGCTGCCTGTCAGCCTGATGGTGTGTGAAGTCAGTGAGCCAAATGGAGTTGTTCTCCCACAAGAACCACTCGGCTGATTCTTCTTCAATATGCAATTCAGCAACATGCAGTGTTGCTTGATGGAATTAGCTCTTACAGCAAGATCTGCGTCTAGAGCCTTTGTATTTAGGGCTAGCTGAAAACGGCTTTGGCACTGAAGTGGTTTCTGAATGTGGAGTTGGTGGCATGTGAAACCCGCCTGTGGAGCCTTCGTTTGTGTGGGATGCTCACCAAGCTGCCCTTCAGGACAATGCACTCAAACGACATTAAGCATAGTGTGTGAACACGTAGTTTGCTTGAGAGCTGCCTGTCAGCCTGCTGCTGTGTGAAGTCAGTGAGCCAAATGGAGTTGTTCTCCCACAGGAACCACTCAGCTGATTCTTCTTCAATATGCAATGCAGCAACATGCAGTGTTGCTTGATGGAATTAGCTCTTACAGCAACATCTGCGTCTAGAGCCTTTGTATTTAGGGCTAGCTGAAAACGGCTTTGGCGCTGAAGTGGTTTCTGAATGTGGAGTTGGTGGCATGTGAAATCCGCCTGTGCAGCCTTCGTTTGTGTGGGATGCTCACCAACCTGCCCTTCAGGACAATGCACTCAAGCGACATTAAGCATAGTGTGTGAACACGTAGTTTGCTTGAGAGCTTCCTGTCAGCCTGATGGTGTGTGAAGTCAGTGAGCCAAATGGAGTTGTTCTCCCACAAGAACCACTCGGCTGATTCTTCTTCAATATGCAATGCAGCAACATGCAGTGTTGCTTGATGGAATTAGCTCTTACAGCAACATCTGCGTCTAGAGCCTTTGTATTTAGGGCTAGCTGAAAACGGCTTTGGCGCTGAAGTGGTTTCTGAATGTGGAGTTGGTGGCATGTGAAACCCGCCTGTGGAGCCTTCGTTTGTGTGGGATGCTCACCAAGCTGCCCTTCAGGACAATGCACTCAAACGACATTAAGCATAGTGTGTGAACACGTAGTTTGCTTGAGAGCTGCCTGTCAGCCTGATGGTGTGTGAAGTCAGTGAGCCAAATGGAGTTGTTCTCCCACAAGAACCACTCGGCTGATTCTTCTTCAATATGCAATGCAGCAACATGCAGTGTTGCTTGATGGAATTAGCTCTTACAGCCACATCTCCGTCTAGAGCCTTTGTATTTAGGGCTAGCTGAAAACGGCTTTTCCGCTGAAGTGGTTTCTGAATGTGGAGTTGGTGGCATGTGAAACCCGCCTGTGGAGCCTTCGTTTGTGTGGGAATGTCACCAACCTGCCCTTCAGGACAATGCACTCAAACGGCATTAGGCATAGTGTGTGAACACGTAGTTTGCTTGAGAGCTTCCTGTTAGCCTGATGGAGTGTGAAGTCAGTGAGCCAAATGGAGTTGTTCTCCCACAAGAACCACTCGGCTGATTCTTCTTCAATATGCAATGCAGCAACATGCAGTGTTGCTTGATGGAATTAGCTCTTACAGCAACATCTGCGTCTAGAGTCTTTGTATTTAGGGCTAGCTGAAAACGGCTTTGGCACTGAAGTGGTTTCTCAATGTGGAGTTGGTGGCATGTGAAGCCCGCCTGTGGAGCCTTCGTTTGTGTGGGATGCTCACCAAGCTGCCCTTCAGGACAATGCACTCAAACGGCATTAGGCATAGTGTGTGAACACGTAGTTTGCTTGAGAGCTGCCTGTCAGCCTGATGATGTGTGAAGTCAGTGAGCCAAATGGAGTTGTTCTCCCACAAGAACCACTCGGCTGATTCTTCTTCAATATGCAATGCAGCAACATGCAGTGTTGCTTGATGGAATTAGCTCTTACAGCAACATCTGCGTCTAGAGCCTTTGTATTTAGGGCTAGCTGAAAACGGCTTTGGCGCTGAAGTGGTTTCTGAATGTGGAGTTGGTGGCATGTGAAACCCGCCTGTGGAGCCTTCGTTTGTGTGGGATGCTCACCAAGCTGCCCTTCAGGACAATGCACTCAAACGACATTAAGCATAGTGTGTGAACACGTAGTTTGCTTGAGAGCTGCCTGTCAGCCTGATGGTGTGTGAAGTCAGTGAGCCAAATGGAGTTGTTCTCCCACAAGAACCACTCGGCTGATTCTTCTTCAATATGCAATGCAGCAACATGCAGTGTTGCTTGATGGAATTAGCTCTTACAGCCACATCTGCGTCTAGAGCCTTTGTATTTAGGGCTAGCTGAAAACGGCTTTGGCGCTGAAGTGGTTTCTGAATGTGGAGTTGGTGGCATGTGAAACCCGCCTGTGGAGCCTTCGTTTGTGTGGGAATGTCACCAACCTGCTCTTCAGGACAATGCACTCAAACGGCATTAGGCATAGTGTGTGAACACGTAGTTTGCTTGAGAGCTTCCTGTTAGCCTGATGGAGTGTGAAGTCAGTGAGCCAAATGGAGTTGTTCTCCCACAAGAACCACTCGGCTGATTCTTCTTCAATATGCAATGCAGCAACATGCAGTGTTGCTTGATGGAATTAGCTCTTACAGCAACATCTGCGTCTAGAGTCTTTGTATTTAGGGCTAGCTGAAAACGGCTTTGGCACTGAAGTGGTTTCTCAATGTGGAGTTGGTGGCATGTGAAGCCCGCCTGTGGAGCCTTCGTTTGTGTGGGATGCTCACCAAGCTGCCCTTCAGGACAATGCACTCAAACGGCATTAGGCATAGTGTGTGAACACGTAGTTTGCTTGAGAGCTGCCTGTCAGCCTGATGGTGTGTGAAGTCAGTGAGCCAAATGGAGTTGTTCTCCCACAAGAACCACTAGGCTGATTCTTCTTCAATATGCAATTCAGCAACATGCAGTGTTGCTTGATGGAATTAGCTCTTACAGCAAGATCTGCGTCTAGAGCCTTTGTATTTAGGGCTAGCTGAAAACGGCTTTGGCGCTGAAGTGGTTTCTGAATGTGGAGTTGGTGGCATGTGAAACCCGCCTGTGGAGCCTTCGTTTGTGTGGGATGCTCACCAAGCTGCCCTTCAGGACAATGCACTCAAACGACATTAAGCATAGTGTGTGAACACGTAGTTTGCTTGAGAGCTGCCTGTCAGCCTGATGGTGTGTGAAGTCAGTGAGCCAAATGGAGTTGTTCTTCCACAAGAACCACTCGGCTGATTCTTTTTCAATATGCAATGCAGCAACTTACAGTGTTGCTTGATGGAATTAGCTCTTACAGCCACATCTGCGTCTAGAGCCTTTGTATTTAGGGCTAGCTGAAAACGGCTTTGGCGCTGAAGTGGTTTCTGAATGTGGAGTTGGTGGCATGTGAAACCCGACTGTGGAGCCTTCGTTTGTGTGGGATGCTCACCCACCTGCCCTTCAGGACAATGCACTCAAACGACATTAAGCATAGTGTGTGAACACGTAGTTTGCTTGAGAGCTGCCTGTCAGCCTGATGGTGTGTGAAGTCAGTGAGCCAAATGGAGTTGTTCTCCCACAAGAACCACTCGGCTGATTCTTCTTCAATATGCAATTCAGCAACATGCAGTGTTGCTTGATGGAATTAGCTCGTACAGCCACATCTCCGTCTAGAGCCTTTGTATTTAGTGCTAGCTGAATGTGGCTTTGGCGCTGAAGTGGTTTCTGAATGTGGAGTTGGTGGCATGTGAAACCCGCCTGTGGAGCCTTCGTTTGTGTGGGATGCTCACCAAGCTGCCCTTCAGGACAATGCACTCAAACGGCATTAGGCATAGTGTGTGAACACGTAGTTTGCTTGAGAGCTGCCTGTCAGCCTGATGGTGTGGGAAGTCAGTGAGCCAAATGGAGTTGTTCTCCCACAAGAACCACTCGGCTGATTCTTCTTCAATATGCAATGCAGCAACATGCAGTGTTGCTTGATGGAATTAGCTCTAACAGCAACATCTGCGTCTAGAGCCTTTGTATTTAGGGCTAGCTGAAAACGGCTTTGGTGCTGAAGTGGTTTCTGAATGTGGAGTTGGTGGCATGTGAAACCCGCCTGTGGAGCCTTCGTTTGTGTGGGATGCTCACCAAGATGCCCTTCAGGACAATGCACTCAAAGAGCATTAAGCCTAGTGTGTGAACACGTAGTTTGCTTGAGAGCTGCCTGTCAGCCTGATGGTGTGTGAAGTCAGTGAGCCAAATGGAGTTGTTCTCCCACAAGAACCACTCGGCTGATTCTTCTTCAATATGCAATTCAGCAACATTCAGTGTTGCTTGATGGAATTAGCTCTTACAGCAACATCTGCGTCTAGAGCCTTTGTGTTTAGGGCTAGCTGAAAACGGCTTTGGCGCTGAAGTGGTTTCTGAATGTGGAGATGGTGGCATATGAAACCTGCCTGTGGAGACTTCGTTTGTGTGGGAGCTCACCAAGCTGCCCTTCAGGACAATGCACTCAAACGACATTAAGCATAGTGTGTGAACACGTAGTTTGCTTGAGAGCTGCCTGTCAGCCTGATGGTGTGTGAAGTCAGTGAGCCAAATGGAGTTATTCTCCCACAGGAACCACTCAGCTGATTCTTCTTCAATATGCAATGCAGCAACATGCAGTGTTGCTTGATGGAATTAGCTCTTACAGCCACATCTGCGTCTAGAGCCTTTGTATTTAGGGCTAGCTGAAAACTGCTTTGGCGCTGAAGTGGTTTGTGAATGTGGAGTTGGTGGCATGTGAAACCCGCCTGTGGAGCCTTCGTTTGTGTGGGATGCTCACCAACCGGCCCTTCAGGACAATGCACTCAAGCGACATTAAGCATAGTGTGTGAACACGTAGTTTGCTTGAGAGCTTCCTGTCAGCCTGATGGTGTGTGAAGTCAGTGAGCCAAATGGAGTTGTTCTCCCACAAGAACCACTCGGCTGATTCTTCTTCAATATGCAATGCAGCAACATGCAGTGTTGCTTGATGGAATTAGCTCTTACAGCAACATCTGCGTCTAGAGCCTTTGTATTTAGGGCTAGCTGAAAACGGCTTTGGCGCTGAAGTGGTTTCTGAATGTGGAGTTGGTGGCATGTGAAACCCGCCTGTGGAGCCTTCGTTTGTGTGGGATGCTCACCAAGCTGCCCTTCAGGACAATGCACTCAAACGACATTAAGCATAGTGTGTGAACACGTAGTTTGCTTGAGAGCTGCCTGTCAGCCTGATGGTGTGTGAAGTCAGTGAGCCAAATGGAGTTGTTCTCCCACAAGAACCACTCGGCTGATTCTTCTTCAATATGCAATGCAGCAACATGCAGTGTTGCTTGATGGAATTAGCTCTTACAGCCACATCTCCGTCTAGAGCCTTTGTATTTAGGGCTAGCTGAAAACGGCTTTTCCGCTGAAGTGGTTTCTGAATGTGGAGTTGGTGGCATGTGAAACCCGCCTGTGGAGCCTTCGTTTGTGTGGGAATGTCACCAACCTGCCCTTCAGGACAATGCACTCAAACGGCATTAGGCATAGTGTGTGAACACGTAGTTTGCTTGAGAGCTGCCTGTCAGCCTGATGGTGTGTGAAGTCAGTGAGCCAAATGGAGTTGTTCTCCCACAAGAACCACTCGGCTGATTCTTCTTCAATATGCAATGCAGCAACATGCAGTGTTGCTTGATGGAATTAGCTCTTACAGCAAGATCTGCGTCTAGAGCCTTTGTATTTAGGGCTAGCTGAAAACGGCTTTGGCGCTGAAGTGGTTTCTGAATGTGGAGTTGGTGGCATGTGAAACCCGCCTGTGGAGCCTTCGTTTGTGTGGGATGCTCACCAAGCTGCCCTTCAGGACAATGCACTCAAACGACATTAAGCATAGTGTGTGAACACGTAGTTTGCTTGAGAGCTGCCTGTCAGCCTGCTGCTGTGTGAAGTCAGTGAGCCAAATGGAGTTGTTCTCCCACAGGAACCACTCAGCTGATTCTTCTTCAATATGCAATGCAGCAACATGCAGTGTTGCTTGATGGAATTAGCTCTTACAGCAACATCTGCGTCTAGAGCCTTTGTATTTATGGCTAGCTGAAAACGGCTTTGGCGCTGAAGTGGTTTCTGAATGTGGAGTTGGTGGCATGTGAAATCCGCCTGTGCAGCCTTCGTTTGTGTGGGATGCTCACCAACCTGCCCTTCAGGACAATGCACTCAAGCGACATTAAGCATAGTGTGTGAACACGTAGTTTGCTTGAGAGCTGCCTGTCAGCCTGATGGTGTGTGAAGTCAGTGAGCCAAATGGAGTTGTTCTCCCACAAGAACCACTCGGCTGATTCTTCTTCAATATGCAATGCAGCAACATGCAGTGTTGCTTGATGGAATTAGCTCTTACAGCAACATCTGCGTCTAGAGCCTTTGTATTTAGGGCTAGCTGAAAACGGCTTTGGCGCTGAAGTGGTTTCTGAATGTGGAGTTGGTGGCATGTGAAACCCGCCTGTGGAGCCTTCGTTTGTGTGGGATGCTCACCAAGCTGCCCTTCAGGACAATGCACTCAAACGACATTAAGCATAGTTTGTGAACACGTAGTTTGCTTGAGAGCTGCCTGTCAGCCTGATGGTGTGTGAAGTCAGTGAGCCAAATGGAGTTATTCTCCCACAGGAACCACTCAGCTGATTCTTCTTCAATATGCAATGCAGCAACATGCAGTGTTGCTTGATGGAATTAGCTCTTACAGCCACATCTGCGTCTAGAGCCTTTGTATTTAGGGCTAGCTGAAAACTGCTTTGGCGCTGAAGTGGTTTGTGAATGTGGAGTTGGTGGCATGTGAAACCCGCCTGTGGAGCCTTCGTTTGTGTGGGATGCTCACCAACCTGCCCTTCAGGACAATGCACTCAAGCGACATTAAGCATAGTGTGTGAACACGTAGTTTGCTTGAGAGCTTCCTGTCAGCCTGATGGTGTGTGAAGTCAGTGAGCCAAATGGAGTTGTTCTCCCACAAGAACCACTCGGCTGATTCTTCTTCAATATGCAATGCAGCAACATGCAGTGTTGCTTGATGGAATTAGCTCTTACAGCAACATCTGCGTCTAGAGCCTTTGTATTTAGGGCTAGCTGAAAACGGCTTTGGCGCTGAAGTGGTTTCTGAATGTGGAGTTGGTGGCATGTGAAACCCGCCTGTGGAGCCTTCGTTTGTGTGGGATGCTCACCAAGCTGCCCTTCAGGACAATGCACTCAAACATCATTAAGCATAGTGTGTGAACACGTAGTTTGCTTGAGAGCTGCCTGTCAGCCTGATGGTGTGTGAAGTCAGTGAGCCAAATGGAGTTGTTCTCCCACAAGAACCACTCGGCTGATTCTTCTTCAATATGCAATGCAGCAACATGCAGTGTTGCTTGATGGAATTAGCTCTTACAGCCACATCTCCGTCTAGAGCCTTTGTATTTAGGGCTAGCTGAAAACGGCTTTTCCGCTGAAGTGGTTTGTGAATGTGGAGTTGGTGGCATGTGAAACCCGCCTGTGGAGCCTTCGTTTGTGTGGGAATGTCACCAACCTGCCCTTCAGGACAATGCACTCAAACGGCATTAGGCATAGTGTGTGAACACGTAGTTTGCTTGAGAGCTGCCTGTCAGCCTGATGGTGTGTGAAGTCAGTGAGCCAAATGGAGTTGTTCTCCCACAAGAACCACTCGGCTGATTCTTCTTCAATATGCAATTCAGCAACATGCAGTGTTGCTTGATGGAATTAGCTCTTACAGCAAGATCTGCGTCTAGAGCCTTTGTATTTAGGGCTAGCTGAAAACGGCTTTGGCGCTGAAGTGGTTTCTGAATGTGGAGTTGGTGGCATGTGAAACCCGCCTGTGGAGCCTTCGTTTGTGTGGGATGCTCACCAAGCTGCCCTTCAGGACAATGCACTCAAACGACATTAAGCATAGTGTGTGAACACGTAGTTTGCTTGAGAGCTGCCTGTCAGCCTGCTGCTGTGTGAAGTCAGTGAGCCAAATGGAGTTGTTCTCCCACAGGAACCACTCAGCTGATTCTTCTTCAATATGCAATGCAGCAACATGCAGTGTTGCTTGATGGAATTAGCTCTTACAGCAACATCTGCGTCTAGAGCCTTTGTATTTATGGCTAGCTGAAAACGGCTTTGGCGCTGAAGTGGTTTCTGAATGTGGAGTTGGTGGCATGTGAAATCCGCCTGTGCAGCCTTCGTTTGTGTGGGATGCTCACCAACCTGCCCTTCAGGACAATGCACTCAAGCGACATTAAGCATAGTGTGTGAACACGTAGTTTGCTTGAGAGCTGCCTGTCAGCCTGATGGTGTGTGAAGTCAGTGAGCCAAATGGAGTTGTTCTCCCACAAGAACCACTCGGCTGATTCTTCTTCAATATGCAATGCAGCAACATGCAGTGTTGCTTGATGGAATTAGCTCTTACAGCAACATCTGCGTCTAGAGCCTTTGTATTTAGGGCTAGCTGAAAACGGCTTTGGCGCTGAAGTGGTTTCTGAATGTGGAGTTGGTGGCATGTGAAACCCGCCTGTGGAGCCTTCGTTTGTGTGGGATGCTCACCAAGCTGCCCTTCAGGACAATGCACTCAAACGACATTAAGCATAGTGTGTGAACACGTAGTTTGCTTGAGAGCTGCCTGTCAGCCTGATGGTGTGTGAAGTCAGTGAGCCAAATGGAGTTATTCTCCCACAGGAACCACTCAGCTGATTCTTCTTCAATATGCAATGCAGCAACATGCAGTGTTGCTTGATGGAATTAGCTCTTACAGCCACATCTGCGTCTAGAGCCTTTGTATTTAGGGCTAGCTGAAAACTGCTTTGGCGCTGAAGTGGTTTGTGAATGTGGAGTTGGTGGCATGTGAAACCCGCCTGTGGAGCCTTCGTTTGTGTGGGAATGTCACCAACCTGCTCTTCAGGACAATGCACTCAAACGGCATTAGGCATAGTGTGTGAACACGTAGTTTGCTTGAGAGCTTCCTGTTAGCCTGATGGAGTGTGAAGTCAGTGAGCCAAATGGAGTTGTTCTCCCACAAGAACCACTCGGCTGATTCTTCTTCAATATGCAATGCAGCAACATGCAGTGTTGCTTGATGGAATTAGCTCTTACAGCAACATCTGCGTCTAGAGTCTTTGTATTTAGGGCTAGCTGAAAACGGCTTTGGCACTGAAGTGGTTTCTCAATGTGGAGTTGGTGGCATGTGAAGCCCGCCTGTGGAGCCTTCGTTTGTGTGGGATGCTCACCAAGCTGCCCTTCAGGACAATGCACTCAAACGGCATTAGGCATAGTGTGTGAACACGTAGTTTGCTTGAGAGCTGCCTGTCAGCCTGATGGTGTGTGAAGTCAGTGAGCCAAATGGAGTTGTTCTCCCACAAGAACCACTAGGCTGATTCTTCTTCAATATGCAATTCAGCAACATGCAGTGTTGCTTGATGTAATTAGCTCTTACAGCAAGATCTGCGTCTAGAGCCTTTGTATTTAGGGCTAGCTGAAAACGGCTTTGGCGCTGAAGTGGTTTCTGAATGTGGAGTTGGTGGCATGTGAAACCCGCCTGTGGAGCCTTCGTTTGTGTGGGATGCTCACCAAGCTGCCCTTCAGGACAATGCACTCAAACGACATTAAGCATAGTGTGTGAACACGTAGTTTGCTTGAGAGCTGCCTGTCAGCCTGATGGTGTGTGAAGTCAGTGAGCCAAATGGAGTTGTTCTTCCACAAGAACCACTCGGCTGATTCTTTTTCAATATGCAATGCAGCAACTTACAGTGTTGCTTGATGGAATTAGCTCTTACAGCCACATCTGCGTCTAGAGCCTTTGTATTTAGGGCTAGCTGAAAACGGCTTTGGCGCTGAAGTGGTTTCTGAATGTGGAGTTGGTGGCATGTGAAACCCGACTGTGGAGCCTTCGTTTGTGTGGGATGCTCACCCACCTGCCCTTCAGGACAATGCACTCAAACGACATTAAGCATAGTGTGTGAACACGTAGTTTGCTTGAGAGCTGCCTGTCAGCCTGATGGTGTGTGAAGTCAGTGAGCCAAATGGAGTTGTTCTCCCACAAGAACCACTCGGCTGATTCTTCTTCAATATGCAATTCAGCAACATGCAGTGTTGCTTGATGGAATTAGCTCGTACAGCCACATCTCCGTCTAGAGCCTTTGTATTTAGTGCTAGCTGAATGTGGCTTTGGCGCTGAAGTGGTTTCTGAATGTGGAGTTGGTGGCATGTGAAACCCGCCTGTGGAGCCTTCGTTTGTGTGGGATGCTCACCAACCTGCCCTTCAGGACAATGCACTCAAACGGCATTAGGCATAGTGTGTGAACACGTAGTTTGCTTGAGAGCTGCCTGTCAGCCTGATGGTGTGGGAAGTCAGTGAGCCAAATGGAGTTGTTCTCCCACAAGAACCACTCGGCTGATTCTTCTTCAATATGCAATGCAGCAACATGCAGTGTTGCTTGATGGAATTAGCTCTAACAGCAACATCTGCGTCTAGAGCCTTTGTATTTAGGGCTAGCTGAAAACGGCTTTGGTGCTGAAGTGGTTTCTGAATGTGGAGTTGGTGGCATGTGAAACCCGCCTGTGGAGCCTTCGTTTGTGTGGGATGCTCACCAAGATGCCCTTCAGGACAATGCACTCAAACAGCATTAAGCCTAGTGTGTGAACACGTAGTTTGCTTGAGAGCTGCCTGTCAGCCTGATGGTTTGTGAAGTCAGTGAGCCAAATGGAGTTGTTCTCCCACAAGAACCACTCGGCTGATTCTTCTTCAATATGCAATTCAGCAACATTCAGTGTTGCTTGATGGAATTAGCTCTTACAGCAACATCTGCGTCTAGAGCCTTTGTGTTTAGGGCTAGCTGAAAACGGCTTTGGCGCTGAAGTGGTTTCTGAATGTGGAGATGGTGGCATATGAAACCTGCCTGTGGAGACTTCGTTTGTGTGGGAGCTCACCAAGCTGCCCTTCAGGACAATGCACTCAAATGGCATTAAGCATAGTGTGTGAACACGTAGTTTGCTTGAGAGCTGCCTGTCAGCCTGATGCTGTGTGAAGTCAGTGAGCCAAATGGAGTTGTTCTCCCACAAGAACCACTCGGCTGATTCTTCTTCAATATGCCATTCAGCAACATGCAGTGTTGCTTGATGGAATTAGCTCTTACAGCAACATCTGCGTCTAGAGCCTTTGTATTTAGGGCTAGCTGAAAAGGGCTTTGGCGCTCAAGTGGATTCTGAATGTGGAGTTGGTGGCATGTGAAACCCGCCTGTGGAGCCTTCGTTTGTGTGGGATGCTCACCAAGCTGCCCTTCAGGACAATGCACTCAAACGGCATTAAGCATAGTGTGTGAACACATAGTTTGCTTGAGAGCTGCCTGTCAGCCTGATGGTGTGTGAAGTCAGTGAGCCAAATGGAGTTGTTCTCCCACAAGAACCACTCGGCTGATTCTTCTTCAATATGCAATGCAGCAACATGCAGTGTTGCTTGATGGAATTAGCTCTTACAGCAACATCTGCGTCTAGAGCCTTTGTATTTAGTGCTAGCTGAAAAGGGCTTTGGCACTGAAGTGGTTTCTGAATGTGGAGTTGGTGGCATGTGAAACCCGCCTGTGGAGCCTTCGTTTGTGTGGGATGCTCACCAAGCTGCCCTTCAGGACAATGCACTCAAACGGCATTAGGCATAGTGTGTGAACACGTAGTTTGCTTGAGAGCTGCCTGTCAGCCTGATGGTGTGTGAAGTCAGTGAGCCAAATGGAGTTGTTCTCCCACAAGAACCACTCGGCTGATTCTTCTTCAATATGCAATGCAGCAACATGCAGTGTTGCTTGATGGAATTAGCTCTTACAGCAACATCTGCGTCTAGAGCCTTTGTGTTTAGGGCTAGCTGAAAACGGCTTTGGCGCTGAAGTGGTTTCTGAATGTGGAGATGGTGGCATGTGAAACCCGCCTGCGGAGCCTTCGTTTGTGTGGGAGCTCACCAAGCTGCCCTTCAGGACAATGCACTCAAATGGCATTAAGCATAGTGTGTGAACACGTAGTTTGCTTGAGAGCTGCCTGTCAGCCTGCTGGTGTGTGAAGTCAGTGAGCCAAATGGAGTTGTTCTCCCACAAGAACCACTCGACTGATTCTTCTTCAATATGCCATTCAGCAACATGCAGTGTTGCTTGATGGAATTAGCTCTTACAGCAACATCTGCGTCTAGAGCCTTTGTATTTAGGGCTAGCTGAAAACGGCTTTGGCGCTCAAGTGGATTCTGAATGTGGAGTTGCTGGCATGTGAAACCCGCCTGTGGAGCCTTCGTTTGTGTGGGATGCTCACCAAGCTGCCCTTCAGGACAATGCACTCAAACGGCATTAAGCATAGTGTGTGAACACGTAGTTTGCTTGAGAGCTGCCTGTCAGCCTGATGGTGTGTGAAGTCAGTGAGCCAAATGGAGTTGTTCTCCCACAAGAACCACTCGGCTGATTCTTCTTCAATATGCAATGCAGCAACATGCAGTGTTGCTTGATGGAATTAGCTCTTACAGCCACATCTGCGTCTAGAGCCTTTGTATTTAGGGCTAGCTGAAAACGGCTTTGGCGCTGAAGTGGTTTCTGAATGTGGAGTTGGTGGCATGTGAAACCCGCCTGTGGAGCCTTCGTTTGTGTGGGATGCTCACCAAGCTGCCCTTCAGGACAATGCACTCAAACGGCATTAAGCATAGTGTGTGAACACGTAGTTTGCTTGAGTGCTGCCTGTCAGCCTGATGGTGTGTGAAGTCAGTGAGCCAAATGGAGTTGTTCTCCCACAAGAACCACTCGGCTGATTCTTCTTCAATATGCAATGCAGCAACATGCAGTGTTGCTTGATGGAATTAGCTCTTACAGCAACATCTGCGTCTAGAGCCTTTGTATTTAGGGCTAGCTGAAAACGGCTTTGGCGCTGAAGTGGTTTCTGAATGTGGAGTTGGTGGCATGTGAAACCCGCGTGTGGAGCCTTCGTTTGTGTGGGATGCTCACCAAGATGCCCTTCAGGACAATGCATTCAAACGGCATTAAGCCTAGTGTGTGAACACGTAGTTTGCTTGAGAGCTGCCTGTCAGCCTGATGGTGTGTGAAGTCAGTGAGCCAAATGGAGTTGTTCTCCCACAAGAACCACTCGGCTGATTCTTCTTCAATATGCAATTCAGCAACATGCAGTGTTGCTTGATGGAATTAGCTCTTACAGCAACATCTGCGTCTAGAGCCTTTGTATTTAGGGCTAGCTGAAAACAGCTTTGGCGCTGAAGTGGTTTCTGAATGTGGAGTTGGTGGCATGTGAAACCCGCCTGTGGAGCCTTCGTTTGTGTGGGATGCTCAAAAAGCTGCCCTTCAGGACAATGCACTCAAACGGCATTAAGCATAGTGTGTGAACATGTAGTTTGCTTGAGAGCTGCCTGTCAGCCTGATGGTGTGTGAAGTCAGTGAGCCAAATGGAGTTGTTCTCCCACAAGAACCACTCGGCTGATTCTTCTTCATTATGCAATTCAGCAACATGCAGTGTTGCTTGATGGAATTAGCTCTTACAGCCACATCTGCGTCTAGAGCCTTTGTATTTAGGGTTAGCTGAAAACGGCTTTGGCGCTGAAGTGGTTTCTGAATGTGGAGTTGGTGGCATGTGAAACCCGCCTGTGGAGCCTTCGTTTGTGTGGGATGCTCACCAAGCTGCCCTTCAGGACAATGCACTCAAACGGCATTAAGCATAGTGTGCTAACACCTAGTTTGCTTGAGAGCTGCCTGTCAGGCTGATGGTGTGTGAAGTCATTGAGCCAAATGGAGTTGTTCTCCCACAAGAACCACTCGGCTGATTCTTCTTCAATATGCAATTCAGCACCATGCAGTGTTGCTTGATGGAATTAGCTCTTACAGCAACATTGCGTCTAGAGCCTTTGTATTTAGGGCTAGCTGAAAACGGCTTTGGCGCTGAAGTGGTTTCTGAATGTGGAGTTGGTGGCATGTGAAACCCGCCTGCGGAGCCTTCGTTTGTGTGGGATGCTCACCAAGCTGCCCTTCAGGACAATGCACTCAAACGGCATTAAGCATAGTGTGTGAACCCGTAGTTTGCTTGAGAGCTGCCTGTCAGCCTGATGGTGTGTGAAGTCAGTGAGCCAAATGGCGTTGTTCTCCCACAAGAACCACTCGGCTGATTCTTCTTCATTATGCCATTCAGCAACATGCAGTGTTGCTTGATGGAATTAGCTCTTACAGCAACATCTGCGTCTAGACCCTTTGTATTTAGGGCTAGCTGAAAACGGCTTTGGCGCTGAGGTGGTTTCTGAATGTGGAGTTGGTGGCATGTGAAACCCGCTTGTGGAGCCTTCGTTTGTGTGGGATGCTCACCAAGCTGCCCTTCAGGACAATGCACTCAAACGGCATTAAGCATAGTGTGTGAACACGTAGTTTCCTTGAGAGCTGCCTGTCAGCCTGATGGTGTGTGAAGTCAGTGAGCCAAATGGAGTTGTTCTCCCACAAGAACCACTCGGCTGATTCTTCAATATGCCATTCAGCAACATGCAGTGTTGTTTGATGGAATTAGCTCTTACAGCAACATCTGCGTCTAGAGCCTTTGTATTTAGGGCTAGCTGAAAACGGCTTTGGCGCTGAGGTGGTTTCTGAATGTGGAGTTGGTGGCATGTGAAACCCGCCTGTGGAGCCTTCGTTTGTGTGGGATGCTCACCAAGTTGCCCTTCAGGACAATGCACTCAAACGGCATTAAGCATAGTGTGTGAACATGTAGTTTGCTTGAGAGCTGCCTGTCAGCCTGATGGTGTGTGAAGTCAGTGAGCCAAATGGAGTTGTTCTCCCACAAGAACCACTTGGCTGATTCTTCTTCATTATGCCATTCAGCAACATGCAGTGTTGCTTGATGGAATTAGCTCTTACAGCAACATCTGCGTCTAGAGCCTTTGTATTTAGGGCTAGCTGAAAACGGCTTTGGCGCTGAAGTGGTTTCTGAATGTGGAGTTGGTGGCATGTGAAACCCGCCTGTGGAGCCTTCGTTTGTGTGGGATGCTCACCAAGCTGCCCTTCAGGACAATGCACTCAAACGGCATTAAGCATAGTGTGTGAACATGTAGTTTGCTTGAGAGCTGCCTGTCAGCCTGATGGTGTGTGAAGTCAGTGAGGCAAATGAAGCTGTTCTCCCACAAGAACCACTCGGCTGATTCTTCTTCAATATGCAATTCAGCAACATGCGGTGTTGCTTGTTGGAATTGGCTCTTACAGCAACATCTGTGTCTAGAGCCTTTGTATTTAGGGCTAGCTGAAAACGGCTTTGGCGCTGAAGTGGTTTCTGAATGTGGAGTTGGTGGCATGTGAAACCCGCCTGTGGAGCCTTCGTTTGTGTGGGATGCTCACCAAGCTGCCCTTCAGGACAATGCACTCAAACGGCATTAAGCATAGTGTGTGAACCCGTAGTTAGCTTGAGAGCTGCCTGTCAGCCTGATGGTGTGTGAAGTCAGTGAGCCAAATGGAGTTGTTCTCCCACAAGAACCACTCGGCTGATTCTTCTTCAATGTGCAATGCAGCAACATGCAGTGTTGTTTGATGAAATTAGCTCTTACAGCAACATCTGCGTCTAGAGCCTTTGTATTTAGGGCTAGCTGAAAAGGGCTTTGGCGCTGAAGTGGTTTGTGAATGTGGAGTTGGTGGCATGTGAAACCCGCCTGTGGAGCCTTCGTTTGTGTGGGATGCTCACCAAGCTGCCCTTCAGGACAATGCACTCAAACGGCATTAAGCATAGTGTGTGAACACGTAGTTTGCTTGAGAGCTGCCTGTCAGCCTGATGGTGTGTGAAGTCAGTGAGCCAAATGGAGTTGTTCTCCCACAAGAACCACTCGGCTGATTCTTCTTCAATATGCAATTCAGCATCGTGCAGTGTTGCTTCATGGAATTAGCTCTTACAGCAACATCTGCGTCTAGAGCCTTTGTATTTAGGGCTAGCTGAAAACGGCTTTGGCGCTGAAGTGGTTTCTGAATGTGGAGTTGGTGGCATGTGAAACCCGCCTGTGGAGCCTTCATTTGTGTGGGATGCTCACCAAGCTGCCCTTCAGGACAATGCACTCAAACGGCATTAAGCATAGTGTGTGAACACGTAGTTTGCTTGAGAGCTGCCTGTCAGCCTGATGGTGTGTGAAGTCATTGAGCCAAATGGAGTTGTTCTACCACAAGAACCACTCGGCTGATTCTTCTTCAATGTGCAATGCAGCAACATGCAGTGTTGCTTGATGGAATTAGCTCTTACAGCAACATCTGCGTCTAGAGCCTTTGTATTTAGGGCTAGCTGAAAATGGCTTTGGCGCTGAAGTGGTTTCTGAATGTGGAGTTGGTGGCATGTGAAACCCGCCTGTGGAGCCTTCGTTTGTGTGGGATGCTCACCAACCTGCCCTTCAGGACAATGCACTCAAATGGCATTAAACATAGTGTGTGAACCCGTAGTTTGCTTGAGAGTTGCCTGTCAGCCTGATGGTGTGTGAAGTCATTGAGCCAAATGGAGTTGTTCTCCCACAAGAACCACTCGGCTGATTCTTCTTCAATATGCAATTCAGCACCATGCAGTGTTGCTTGATGGAATTAGCTCTTACAGCAACATTGCGTCTAGAGCCTTTGTATTTAGGGCTAGCTGAAAACGGCTTTGGCGCTGAAGTGGTTTCTGAATGTGGAGTTGGTGGCATGTGAAACCCGCCTGTGGAGCCTTCGTTTGTGTGGGATGCTCACCAAGCTGCCCTTCAGGACAATGCACTCAAACGGCATTAAGCATAGTGTGTGAACCCGTAGTTAGCTTGAGAGCTGCCTGTCAGCCTGATGGTGTGTGAAGTCAGTGAGCCAAATGGAGTTGTTCTCCCACAAGAACCACTCGGCTGATTCTTCTTCAATGTGCAATGCAGCAACATGCAGTGTTGCTTGATGGAATTAGCTCTTACAGCAACATCTGGGTCTAGAGCCTTTGTATTTAGGGCTAGCTGAAAAGGGCTTTGGCGCTGAAGTGGATTGTGAATGTGGAGTTGGTGGCATGTGAAACCCGCCTGTGGAGCCTTCGTTTGTGTGGGATGCTCACCAACCTGCCCTTCAGGACAATGCACTCAAACGGCATTAAGCATAGTGTGTGAACACGTAGTTTGCTTGAGAGCTGCCTGTGAGCCTGATGGTGTGTGAAGCCAGTGAGCCAAATGGAGTTGTTCTCCCACAAGAACCACTCGGCTGATTCTTCTTCAATGTGCAATGCAGCAACATGCAGTGTTGTTTGATGAAATTAGCTCTTACAGCCACATCTGCGTCTAGAGCCTTTGTATTTAGGGCTAGCTGAAAACGGCTTTGGCGCTGAAGTGGTTTGTGAATGTGGAGTTGGTGGCATGTGAAACCCGCCTGTGGAGCCTTCGTTTGTGTGGGATGCTCACCAAGCTGCCCTTCAGGACAATGCACTCAAACGGCATTAAGCATAGTGTGTGAACACGTAGTTTGCTTGAAAGCTGCCTGTCAGCCTGATGGTGTGTGAAGTCATTGAGCCAAATGGAGTTGTTCTACCACAAGAACCACTCGGCTGATTCTTCTTCAATGTGCAATGCAGCAACATGCAGTTTTGCTTGATGGAATTAGCTCTTACAGCAACATCTGCGTCTAGAGCCTTTGTATTTAGGGCTAGCTGAAAATGGCTTTGGCGCTGAAGTGGTTTCTGAATGTGGAGTTGGTGGCATGTGAAACCCGCGTGTGGAGCCTTCGTTTGTGTGGGATGCTCACCAACCTGCCCTTCAGGACAATGCACTCAAATGGCATTAAACATAGTGTGTGAACCCGTAGTTTGCTTGAGAGTTGCCTGTCAGCCTGATGGTGTGTGAAGTCATTGAGCCAAATGGAGTTGTTCTCCCACAAGAACCACTCGGCTGATTCTTCTTCAATATGCAATTCAGCACCATGTAGTGTTGCTTGATGGAATTAGCTCTTACAGCAACATTGCGTCTAGAGCCTTTGTATTTAGGGCTAGCTGAAAACGGCTTTGGCGCTGAAGTGGTTTCTGAACGTGGAGTTGGTGGCATGTGAAACCCGCCTGTGGAGCCTTCGTTTGTGTGGGATGCTCACCAAGCTGCCCTTCAGGACAATGCACTCAAACGGCATTAAGCATAGTGTGTGAACCCGTAGTTAGCTTGAGAGCTGCCTGTCAGCCTGATGGTGTGTGAAGTCAGTGAGCCAAATGGAGTTGTTCTCCCACAAGAACCACTCGGCTGATTCTTCTTCAATGTGCAATGCAGCAACATGCAGTGTTGCTTGATGGAATTAGCTCTTACAGCAACATCTGCGTCTAGAGCCTTTGTATTTAGGGCTAGCTGAAAAGGGCTTTGGCGCTGAAGTGGATTGTGAATGTGGAGTTGGTGGCATGTGAAACCCGCCTGTGGAGCCTTCGTTTGTGTGGGATGCTCACCAACCTGCCCTTCAGGACAATGCACTCAAACGGCATTAAGCATAGTGTGTGAACACGTAGTTTGCTTGAGAGCTGCCTGTCAGCCTGATGGTGTGTGAAGCCAGTGAGCCAAATGGAGTTGTTCTCCCACAAGAACCACTCGGCTGATTCTTCTTCAATGTGCAATGCAGCAACATGCAGTGTTGCTTGATGGAATTAGCTCTTACAGCAACATCTGCGTCTAGAGCCTTTGTATTTAGGGCTAGCTGAAAACGGCTTTGGCACTGAAGTGGTTTCTGAATGTGGAGTTGGTGGCATGTGAAACCCACCTGTGGAGCCTTCGTTTGTGTGGGATGCTCACCAACAGGCTGCCCTTCAGGACAATGCACTCAAATGGCATTAAACATAGTGTGTGAACCCGTAGTTTGCTTGAGAGCTGCCTGTCAGCCTGATGGTGTGTGAAGTCATTGAGCCAAATGGAGTTGTTCATTCACAAGAACCACTCGGCTGATTCTTCTTCAATATGCAATTCAGCAACATGCTCTGCTGCTTGATGGAATTAGCTCTTACAGCCACATCTGCGTCTAGAGCCTTTGTATTTAGGGCTAGCTGAAAATGGCTTTGGCGCTGAAGTGGTTTCTGAATGTGGAGTTGGTGGCATGTGAAACCCGCCTGTGGAGCCTTCGTTTGTGTGGGATGCTCACCAACCTGCCCTTCAGGACAATGCACTCAAACGGCATTAAGCATAGTGTGTGAACACGTAGTTTGCTTGAGAGCTGCCTGTCAGCCTGATGGTGTGTGAAGTCAGTGAGCCAAATGGAGTTGTTCTCCCACAAGAACCACTTGGCTGATTCTTCTTCAATATGCAATTCAGTAACATGCAGTGTTGCTTGATGGAATTAGCTCTTACAGCAACATCTGCGTCTAGAGCCTTTGTATTTAGGGCTAGCTGAAAAGGGCTTTGGCGCTGAAGTGGTTTCTGAATGTGGAGTTGGTGGCATGTGAAACCCGCCTGTGGAGCCTTCGTTTGTGTGGGATGCTCACCAACCTGCCCTTCAGGACAATGCACTCAAACGGCATTAAGCATAGTGTGTGAACACGTAGTTTGCTTGAGAGCTGCCTGTCAGGCTGATGGTGTGTGAAGTCATTGAGCCAAATGGAGTTGTTCTCCCACAAGAACCACTCGGCTGATACTTCTTCAATATGCAATTCAGCAACATGCAGTGTTGCTTGATGGAATTAGCTCTTACAGCAACATCTGCGTCTAGAGCATTTGTATTTAGGGCTAGCTGAAAACAGCTTTGGCGCTGAAGTGGTTTCTGAATGTGGAGTTGGTGGCATGTGAAACCCGCCTGTGGAGCCTTCGTTTGTGTGGGATGCTCACCAACCTGCCCTTCAGGACAATGCACTCAAACGGCATTAAGCATAGTGTGTGAACCCGTAGTTAGCTTGAGAGCTGCCTGTCAGCCTGCTGGTGTGTGAAGTCAGTGAGCCAAATGGAGTTGTTCTCCCACAAGAACCACTCGGCTGATTCTTCTTCAATGTGCAATGCAGCAACATGCAGTGTTGCTGGATGGAATTAGCTCTTACAGCAACATCTGCGTCTAGAGCCTTTGTATTTAGGGCTAGCTGAAAAGGGCTTTGGCGCTGAAGTGGATTGTGAATGTGGAGTTGGTGGCATGTGAAACCCGCCTGTGGAGCCTTCGTTTGTGTGGGATGCTCACCAAGCTGCCCTTCAGGACAATGCACTCAAACGGCATTAAGCATAGTGTGTGAACATGTAGTTTGCTTGAGAGCTGCCTGTCAGCCTGATGGTGTGTGAAGTCAGTGCGCAAATGAAGCTGTTCTCCCACAAGAACCACTCGGCTGATTCTTCTTCAATATGCAATTCAGCAACATGCGGTGTTGCTTGTTGGAATTAGCTCTTACAGCAACATCTGCGTCTAGAGCCTTTGTATTTAGGGCTAGCTGAAAACGGCTTTGGCGCTGAAGTGGTTTCTGAATGTGGAGTTGGTGGCATGTGAAACCCGCCTGTGGAGCCTTCGTTTGTGTGGGATGCTCACCAAGCTGCCCTTCAGGACAATGCACTCAAACGGCATTAAGCATAGTGTGTGAACCCGTAGTTAGCTTGAGAGCTGCCTGTCAGCCTGATGGTGTGTGAAGTCAGTGAGCCAAATGGAGTTGTTCTCCCACAAGAACCACTCGGCTGATTCTTCTTCAATGTGCAATGCAGCAACATGCAGTGTTGTTTGATGAAATTAGCTCTTACAGCCACATCTGCGTTTAGAGCCTTTGTATTTAGGGCTAGGTGAAAACGGCTTTGGCGCTGAAGTGGTTTCTGAATGTGGAGTTGGTGGCATGTGAAACCCGCCTGTGGAGCCTTCGTTTGTGTGGGATGCTCACCAAGCTGCCCTTCAGGACAATGCACTCAAACGGCATTAAGCATAGTGTGTGAACACGTAGTTTGCTTGAGAGCTGCCTGTCAGCCTGATGGTGTGTGAAGTCAGTGAGCCAAATGGAGTTGTTCTCCCACAAGAACCACTCGGCTGATTCTTCTTCAATATGCAATGCAGCAACATGCAGTGTTGCTTGATGGAATTAGCTCTTACAGCAACATCTGCGTCTAGAGCCTTTGTATTTAGGGCTAGCTGAAAACGGCTTTGGCGCTGAGGTGGTTTCTGAATGTGGAGTTGGTGGCATGTGAAACCCGCCTGTGGAGCCTTCGTTTGTGTGGGATGCTCACCAAGTTGCCCTTCAGGACAATGCACTCAAACGGCATTAAGCATAGTGTGTGAACATGTAGTTTGCTTGAGAGCTGCCTGTCAGCCTGATGGTGTGTGAAGTCAGTGAGCCAAATGGAGTTGTTCTCCCACAAGAACCACTCGGCTGATTCTTCTTCATTATGCCATTCAGCAACATGCAGTGTTGCTTCATGTAATTAGCTCTTACAGCAACATCTGCGTCTAGAGCCTTTGTATTTAGGGCTAGCTGAAAACGGCTTTGGCGCTGAAGTGGTTTCTGAATGTGGAGTTGGTGGCATGTGAAACCCGCGTGTGGAGCCTTCGTTTGTGTGGGATGCTCACCAAGCTGCCCTTCAGGACAATGCACTCAAACGGCATTAAGCATAGTGTGTGAACCCGTAGTTAGCTTGAGAGCTGCCTGTCAGCCTGATGGTGTGTGAAGTCAGTGAGCCAAATGGAGTTGTTCTCCCACAAGAACCACTCGGTTGATTCTTCTTCAATGTGCAATGCAGCAACATGCAGTGTTGCTTGATGGAATTAGCTCTTACAGCAACATCTGGGTCTAGAGCCTTTGTATTTAGGGCTAGCTGAAAAGGGCTTTGGCGCTGAAGTGGTTTCTGAATGTGGAGTTGGTGGCATGTGAAACCCGCCTGTGGAGCCTTCGTTTGTGTGGGATGCTCACCAACCTGCCCTTCAGGACAATGCACTCAAACGGCATTAAGCATAGTGTGTGAACACGTAGTTTGCTTGAGAGCTGCCTGTCAGCCTGATGGTGTGTGAAGCCAGTGAGCCAAATGGAGTTGTTCTCCCACAAGAACCACTCGGCTGATTCTTCTTCAATGTGCAATGCAGCAACATGCAGTGTTGCTTGATGGAATTAGCTCTTACAGCAACATCTGCGTCTAGAGCCTTTGTATTTAGGGCTAGCTGAAAACGGCTTTGGCACTGAAGTGGTTTCTGAATGTGGAGTTGGTGGCATGTGAAACCCACCTGTGGAGCCTTCGTTTGTGTGGGATGCTCACCAACAGGCCCTTCAGGACAATGCACTCAAATGGCATTAAACATAGTGTATGAACCCGTAGTTTGCTTGAGAGCTGCCTGTCAGCCTGATGGTGTGTGAAGTCATTGAGCCAAATGGAGTTGTTCTCCCACAAGAACCACTCGGCTGATTCTTCTTCAATATGCAATTCAGTAACAGGCAGTGTTGCTTGATGGAATTAGTTCTTACAGCATCATCTGCGTCTAGAGCCTTTGTATTTAGGGCTAGCTGAAAACGGCTTTGGCGCTGAAGTGGTTTCTGAATGTGGAGTTGGTGGCATGTGAAACCAGCCTGTGGAGCCTTCGTTTGTGTGGGATGCTCACCAACCTGCCCTTCAGGACAATGCACTCAAACGGCATTAAGCATAGTGTGTGAACACGTAGTTTGCTTGAGAGCTGCCTGTCCGCCTGATGGTGTGTGAAGTCATTGAGCCAAATGGAGTTGTTCTCCCACAAGAACCACTCGGCTGATACTTCTTCAATATGCAATTCAGCAACATGCAGTGTTGCTTGATGGAATTAGCTCTTACAGCAACATCTGCGTCTAGAGCCTTTGTATTTAGGGCTAGCTGAAAACGGCTTTGGCGCTGAAGTGGTTTCTGAATGTGGAGTTGGTGGCATGTGAAACCCGCCTGTGGAGCCTTCGTTTGTGTGGGATGCTCACCAACCTGCCCTTCAGGACAATGCACTCAAACGGCATTAAGCATAGTGTGTGAACACGTAGTTTGCTTGAGAGCTGCCTGTCAGCCTGATGGTGTGTGAAGCCAGTGAGCCAAATGGAGTTGTTCTCCCACAAGAACCACTCGGCTGATTCTTCTTCAATGTGCAATGCAGCAACATGCAGTGTTGCTTGATGGAATTAGCTCTTACAGCAACATCTGCGTCTAGAGCCTTTGTATTTAAGGCTAGCTGAAAACGGCTTTGGCGCTGAGGTGGTTTCTGAATGTGGAGTTGGTGGCATGTGAAACCCGCCTGTGGAGCCTTCGTTTGTGTGGGATGCTCAACAAGCTTCCCTTCAGGACAATGCACTCAAATTGCTTTAAACATAGTGTGTGAACCCGTAGTTTGCTTGAGAGCTGCCTGTCAGCCTGATGGTGTGTGAAGTCAGTGAGCCAAATGGCGTTGTTCTCCCACAAGAACCACTCGGCTGATTCTTCTTCATTATGCCATTCAGCAACATGCAGTGTTGCTTGATGGAATTAGCTCTAACAGCCACATCTGCGTCTAGAGCCTTTGTATTTAGGGCTAGCTGAAAACGGCTTTGGCGCTGAAGTGGTTTCTGAATGTGGAGTTGGTGGCATGTGAAACCCGCCTGTGGAGCCTTCGTTTGTGTGGGATGCTCACCAAGCTGCCCTTCAGGACAATGCACTCAAACATCATTAAGCATATTGTTTGAACACGTAGTTTGCTTGAGAGCTGCCTGTCAGCCTGATGGTGTGTGAAGTCAGTGAGGCAAATGAAGCTGTTCTCCCACAAGAACAACTCGGCTGATTCTTCTTCAATATGCAATTCAGCAACATGCAGTGTTGCTTGTTGGAATTAGCTCTTACAGCAACATCTGCGTCTAGAGCCTTTGTATTTAGGGCTAGCTGAAAAGGGCTTTGGCGCTGAAGTGGTTTCTGAATGTGGAGTTGGTGGCATGTGAAACCCGCCTGTGGAGCCTTCGTTTGTGTGGGATGCTCACCAAGCTGCCCTTCAGGACAATGTACTCAAACGGCATTAGGCATAGTGTGTGAACAGGTAGTTTGCTTGAGAGCTGCCTGTCAGCCTGATGGTGTGTGAAGTCAGTGAGCCAAATGGAGTTGTTCTCCCACAAGAACCACTCGGCTGATTCTTCTTCAATATGCCATTCAGCAACATGCAGTGTTGCTTGATGGAATTAGCTCTTACAGCAACATCTGCGTCTAGACCCTTTGTATTTACGGCTAGCTGAAAACGGCTTTGGCGCTGAAGTGGTTTCTGAATGTGGAGTTGGTGGCATGTGAAACCCGCCTGTGGAGCCTTCGTTTGTGTGGGATGCTCACCAAGTTGCCCTTCAGGACAATGCACTCAAACGGCATTAAGCATAGTGTGTGAACCCGTAGTTAGCTTGAGAGCTGCCTGTCAGCCTGATGGTGTGTGAAGTCAGTGAGCCAAATGGAGTTGTTCTCCCACAAGAACCACTCGGCTGATTCTTCTTCAATGTGCAATGCAGCAACATGCAGTGTTGCTTGATGGAATTAGCTCTTACAGCAACATCTGGGTCTAGAGCCTTTGTATTTAGGGCTAGCTGAAAAGGGCTTTGGCGCTGAAGTGGATTGTGAATGTGGAGTTGGTGGCATGTGAAACCCGCCTGTGGAGCCTTCGTTTGTGTGGGATGCTCACCAACCTGCCCTTCAGGACAATGCACTCAAACGGCATTAAACATAGTGTGTGAACCCGTAGTTTGCTTGAGAGCTGCCTGTCAGCCTGATGGTGTGTGAAGTCATTGAGCCAAATGGCGTTGTTCTCCCACAAGAACCACTCGGCTGATTCTTCTTCATTATGCCATTCAGCAACATGCAGTGTTGCTTGATGGAATTAGCTCTTACAGCAACATCTGCGTCTAGAGCCTTTGTATTTAGGGCTAGCTGAAAACGGCTTTGGCGCTGAAGTGGTTTCTGAATGTGGAGTTGGTGGCATGTGAAACCCGCCTGTGGAGCCTTCGTTTTTGTGGGATGCTCACCAAGCTGCCCTTCAGGACAATGCACTCAAACATCATTAAGCATATTGTTTGAACACGTAGTTTGCTTGAGAGCTGCCTGTCAGCCTGATGGTGTGTGAAGTCTGTGAGGCAAATGGAGCTGTTCCCCCACAAGAACAACTCGGCTGATTCTTCTTCAATATGCAATTCAGCAACATGCAGTGTTGCTTGTTGGAATTAGCTCTTACAGCAACATCTGCGTCTAGAGCCTTTGTATTTAGGGCTAGTTGAAAACGGCTTTGGCGCTGAAGTGGTTTCTGAATGTGGAGTTGGTGGCATGTGAAACCCGCCTGTGGAGCCTTCGTTTGTGTGGGATGCTCACCAAGCTGCCCTTCAGGACAATGCACTCAAACGGCATTAAGCATAGTGTGTGAACACGTAGTTTGCTTGAGAGCTGCCTGTCAGCCTGATGGTGTGTGAAGTCAGTGAGCCAAATGGAGTTGTTCTCCCACAAGAACCACTCGGCTGATTCTTCTTCAATATGCAATTCAGCAACATGCAGTGTTGCTTGATGGAATTAGCTCTTACAGCAACATCTGCGTCTAGAGCCTTTGTATTTAGGGCTAGCTGAAAACGGCTTTGGCGCTGAAGTGGTTTCTGAATGTGGAGTTGGTGGCATGTGAAACCCGCCTGTGGAGCCTTCGTTTGTGTGGGATGCTCACCAACCTGCCCTTCAGGACAATGCACTCAAACGGCATTAAGTATAGTGTGTGAACACGTAGTTTGCTTGAGAGCTGCCTGTCAGCCTGATGGTGTGTGAAGTCAGTGAGCCAAATGGAGTTGTTCTCCCACAAGAACCACTCGGCTGATTCTTCTTCAATGTGCAATGCAGCAACATGCAGTGTTGCTTGATGGAATTAGCTCTTACAGCAACATCTGCGTCTAGAGCCTTTGTATTTAGGGCTAGCTGAAACGGCTTTGGCGCTGAAGTGGTTTCTGAATGTGGAGTTGGTGGCATGTGAAACCCGCCTGTGGAGCCTTCGTTTGTGTGGGATGCTCACCAAGCTGCCCTTCAGGACAATGCACTCAAATTGCATTAAACATAGTGTGTGAACCCGTAGTTTGCTTGAGAGCTGCCTGTCAGCCTGATGGTGTGTGAAGTCAGTGAGCCAAATGGCGTTGTTCTCCCACAAGAACCACTCGGCTGATTCTTCTTCATTATGCCATTCAGCAACATGCAGTGTTGCTTGATGGAATTAGCTCTTACAGCAACATCTGCGTCTAGAGCCTTTGTATTTAGGGCTAGCTGAAAACGGCTTTGGCGCTGAAGTGGTTTCTGAATGTGGAGTTGGTGGCATGTGAAACCCGCCTGTGGAGCCTTCGTTTGTGTGGGATGCTCACCAAGCTGCCCTTCAGGACAATGCACTCCAACATCATTAAGCATATTGTTTGAACACGTAGTTTGCTTGAGAGCTGCCTGTCAGCCTGATGGTGTGTGAAGTCAGTGAGGCAAATGAAGCTGTTCTCCCACAAGAACAACTCGGCTGATTCTTCTTCAATATGCAATTCAGCAACATGCAGTGTTGCTTGTTGGAATTAGCTCTTACAGCAACATCTCCGTCTAGAGCCTTTGTATTTAGGGCTAGTTGAAAACGGCTTTGGCGCTGAAGTGGTTTCTGAATGTGGAGTTGGTGGCATGTGAAACCCGCCTGTGGAGCCTTCGTTTGTGTGGGATGCTCACCAACCTGCCCTTCAGGACAATGCACTCAAACGGCATTAAGCATAGTGTGTGAACACGTAGTTTGCTTGAGAGCTGCCTGTCAGCCTGATGGTGTGTGAAGTCAGTGAGCCAAATGGAGTTGTTCTCCCACAAGAACCACTCGGCTGATTCTTCTTCAATATGCAATTCAGCAACATGCAGTGTTGCTTGATGGAATTAGCTCTTACAGCAACATCTGCGTCTAGAGCCTTTGTATTTAGGGCTAGCTGAAAACGGCTTTGGCGCTGAAGTGGTTTCTGAATGTGGAGTTGGTGGCATGTGAAACCCGCCTGTGGAGCCTTCGTTTGTGTGGGATGCTCACCAAGCTGCCCTTCAGGACAATGCACTCAAATTGCATTAAACATAGTGTGTGAACCCGTAGTTTGCTTGAGAGCTGCCTGTCAGCCTGATGGTGTGTGAAGTCAGTGAGCCAAATGGCGTTGTTCTCCCACAAGAACCACTCGGCTGATTCTTCTTCATTATGCCATTCAGCAACATGCAGTGTTGCTTGATGGAATTAGCTCTTACAGCAACATCTGCGTCTAGAGCCTTTGTATTTAGGGCTAGCTGAAAACGGCTTTGGCGCTGAAGTGGTTTCTGAATGTGGAGTTGGTGGCATGTGAAACCCGCCTGTGGAGCCTTCGTTTGTGTGGGATGCTCACCAAGCTGCCCTTCAGGACAATGCACTCAAACGGCATTAGGCATAGTGTGTGAACAGGTAGTTTGCTTGAGAGCTGCCTGTCAGCCTGATGGTGTGTGAAGTCAGTGAGCCAAATGGAGTTGTTCTCCCACAAGAACCACTCGGCTGATTCTTCTTCAATATGCCATTCAGCAACATGCAGTGTTGTTTGATGGAATTAGCTCTTTCAGCAACATCTGCGTCTAGACCCTTTGTATTTAGGGCTAGCTGAAAACGGCTTTGGCGCTGAGGTGGTTTCTGAATGTGGAGTTGGTGGCATGTGAAACCCGCCTGTGGAGCCTTCGTTTGTGTGGGATGCTCACCAAGTTGCCCTTCAGGACAATGCACTCAAACGGCATTAAGCATAGTGTGTGAACCCGTAGTTAGCTTGAGAGCTGCCTGTCAGCCTGATGGTGTGTGAAGTCAGTGAGCCAAATGGAGTTGTTCTCCCACAAGAACCACTCGGCTGATTCTTCTTCAATATGCAATTCAGCAACATGCAGTGTTGCTTGATGGAATTAGCTCTTACAGCAACATCTGGGTCTAGAGCCTTTGTATTTAGGGCTAGCTGAAAAGGGCTTTGGCGCTAAATGGATTGTGAATGTGGAGTTGGTGGCATGTGAAACCCGCCTGTGGAGCCTTCGTTTGTGTGGGATGCTCACCAACCTGCCCTTCAGGACAATGCACTCAAACGGCATTAAGCATAGTGTGTGAACCCGTAGTTAGCTTGAGAGCTGCCTGTCAGCCTGATGGTGTGTGAAGCCAGTGAGCCAAATGGAATTGTTCTCCCACAAGAACCACTCGGCTGATTCTTCTTCAATGTGCAATGCAACAACATGCAGTGTTGCTTGATGGAATTACCTCTTACAGCAACATCTGCGTCTAGAGCCTTTGTATTTAGGGCTAGCTGAAACGGCTTTGGCGCTGAAGTGGTTTCTGAATGTGGAGTTGGTGGCATGTGAAACCCGCCTGTGGAGCCTTCGTTTGTGTGGGATGCTCACCAAGCTGCCCTTCAGGACAATGCACTCAAATTGCATTAAACATAGTGTGTGAACCCGTAGTTTGCTTGAGAGCTGCCTGTCAGCCTGATGGTGTGTGAAGTCAGTGAGCCAAATGGAGTTGTTCTCCCACAAGAACCACTCGGCTGATTCTTCTTCATTATGCCATTCAGCAACATGCAGTGTTGCTTGATGGAATTAGCTCTTACAGCAACATCTGCGTCTAGAGCCTTTGTATTTAGGGCTAGCTGAAAACGGCTTTGGCGCTGAAGTGGTTTCTGAATGTGGAGTTGGTGGCATGTGAAACCCGCCTGTGGAGCCTTCGTTTGTGTGGGATGCTCACCAAGCTGCCCTTCAGGACAATGCACTCAAACATCATTAAGCATATTGTTTGAACACGTAGTTTGCTTGAGAGCTACCTGTCAGCCTGATGGTGTGTGAAGTCAGTGAGGCAAATGAAGCTGTTCTCCCACAAGAACCACTCGGCTGATTCTTCTTCAATATGCAATTCAGCAACATGCAGTGTTGCTTGTTGGAATTAGCTCTTACAGCAACATCTGCGTCTAGAGCCTTTGTATTTAGGGCTAGCTGAAAACGGCTTTGGCGCTGAAGTGGTTTCTGAATGTGGAGTTGGTGGCATGTGAAACCCGCCTGTGGAGCCTTCGTTTGTGTGGGATGCTCACCAAGCTGCCCTTCAGGACAATGCACTCAAACGGCATTAAGCATAGTGTGTGAACACGTAGTTTGCTTGAGAGCTGCCTGTCAGCCTGATGGTGTGTGAAGTCAGTGAGCCAAATGGAGTTGTTCTCCCACAAGAACCACTCGGCTGATTCTTCTTCAATATGCAATTCAGCAACATGCAGTGTTGCTTGATGGAATTAGCTCTTACAGCAACATCTGCGTCTAGAGCCTTTGTATTTAGGGCTAGCTGAAAAGGGCTTTGGCGCTGAAGTGGTTTCTGAATGTGGAGTTGGTGGCATGTGAAACCCGCCTGTGGAGCCTTCGTTTGTGTGGGATGCTCACCAAGTTACCCTTCAGGACAATGCACTCAAACGGCATTAAGCATAGTGTGTGAACACGTAGTTTGCTTGAGAGCTGCCTGTCAGCCTGATGGTGTGTGAAGTCAGTGAGCCAAATGGAGTTGTTCTCCCACAAGAACCACTCGGCTGATTCTTCTTCAATATGCAATTCAGCAACATGCAGTGTTGCTTGATGGAATTAGCTCTTACAGCCATATCTGCGTCTAAAGCCTTTGTATTTAGGGTTAGCTGAAAACGGCTTTGGCGCTGAAGTGGTTTCTGAATGTGGAGTTGGTGGCATGTGAAACCCGCCTGTGGAGCCTTCGTTTGTGTGGGATGCTCACCAAGCTGCCCTTCAGGACAATGCACTCAAACGGCATTAAGCATAGTGTGTGAACACGTAGTTTGCTTGAGAGCTGCCTGTCAGCCTGATGGTGTGTGAAGCCAGTGAGCCAAATGGAGTTGTTCTCCCACAAGAACCACTCGGCTGATTCTTCTTCAATGTGCAATGCAGCAACATGCAGTGTTGCTTGATGGAATTAGCTCTTACAGCAACATCTGCGTCTAGAGCCTTTGTATTTAGGGCTAGCTGAAACGGCTTTGGCGCTGAAGTGGTTTCTGAATGTGGAGTTGGTGGCATGTGAAACCCGCCTGTGGAGCCTTCGTTTGTGTGGGATGCTCACCAACCTGCCCTTCAGGACAATGCACTCAAATTGCATTAAACATAGTGTGTGAACCCGTAGTTTGCTTGAGAGCTGCCTGTCAGCCTGATGGTGTGTGAAGTCAGTGAGCCAAATGGCGTTGTTCTCCCACAAGAACCACTCGGCTGATTCTTCTTCATTATGCCATTCAGCAACATGCAGTGTTGCTTGATGGAATTAGCTCTTACAGCAACATCTGCGTCTAGAGCCTTTGTATTTAGGGCTAGCTGAAAACGGCTTTGGCGCTGAAGTGGTTTCTGAATGTGGAGTTGGTGGCATGTGAAACCCGCCTGTGGAGCCTTCGTTTGTGTGGGATGCTCACCAAGCTGCCCTTCAGGACAATGCACTCAAACATCATTAAGCATAATGTTTGAACACGTAGTTTGCTTGAGAGCTACCTGTCAGCCTGATGGTGTGTGAAGTCAGTGAGGCAAATGAAGCTGTTCTCCCACAAGAACAACTCGGCTGATTCTTCTTCAATATGCAATTCAGCAACATGCAGTGTTGCTTGTTGGAATTAGCTCTTACAGCAACATCTGCGTCTAGAGCCTTTGTATTTAGGGCTAGCTGAAAACGGCTTTGGCGCTGAAGTGGTTTCTGAATGTGGAGTTGGTGGCATGTGAAACCCGCCTGTGGAGCCTTCGTTTGTGTGGGATGCTCACCAACCGGCCCTTCAGGACAATGCACTCAAACGGCATTAAGCATAGTGTGTGAACACGTAGTTTGCTTGAGAGCTGCCTGTCAGCCTGATGGTGTGTGAAGTCAGTGAGCCAAATGGAGTTGTTCTCCCACAAGAACCACTCGGCTGATTCTTCTTCAATATGCAATTCAGCAACATGCAGTGTTGCTTGATGGAATTAGCTCTTACAGCAACATCTGGGTCTAGAGCCTTTGTATTTAGGGCTAGCTGAAAGGGCTTTGGCGCTGAAGTGGTTTCTGAATGTGGAGTTGGTGGCATGTGAAACCCGCCTGTGGAGCCTTCGTTTGTGTGGGATTCTCACCAAGTTACCCTTCAGGACAATGCACTCAAACGGCATTAAGCATAGTGTGTGAACACGTAGTTTGCTTGAGAGCTGCCTGTCAGCCTGATGGTGTGTGAAGTCAGTGAGCCAAATGGAGTTGTTCTCCCACAAGAACCACTCGGCTGATTCTTCTTCAATATGCAATTCAGCAACATGCAGTGTTGCTTGATGGAATTAGCTCTTACAGCCATATCTGCGTCTAAAGCCTTTGTATTTAGGGTTAGCTGAAAACGGCTTTGGCGCTGAAGTGGTTTCTGAATGTGGAGTTGGTGTCATGTGAAACCCGCCTGTGGAGCCTTCGTTTGTGTGGGATGCTCACCAAGCTGCCCTTCAGGACAATGCACTCAAACGGCATTAAGCATAGTGTGTGAACACGTAGTTTGCTTGAGAGCTGCCTGTCAGCCTGATGGTGTGTGAAGTCAGTGAGCCAAATGGAGTTGTTCTCCCACAAGAACCACTCGGCTGATTCTTCTTCAATATGCAATTCAGCAACATGCAGTGTTGCTTGATGGAATTAGCTCTTACAGCAACATCTGCGTCTAGAGCCTTTGTATTTAGGGCTAGCTGAAAAGGGCTTTGGCGCTGAAGTGGTTTCTGAATGTGGAGTTGGTGGCATGTGAAACCTGCCTGTGGAGCCTTCGTTTGTGTGGGATGCTCACCAAGCTGCCCTTCAGGACAATGCACTCAAACGGCATTAAGCATATTGTTTGAACACGTAGTTTGCTTGAGAGCTGCCTGTCAGCCTGATGGTGTGTGAAGTCATTGAGCCAAATGGAGTTGTTCTCCCACAAGAACCACTCGGCTGATTCTTCTTCAATGTGCAATGCAGCAACATGCAGTGTTGCTTGATGGAATTAGCTCTTACAGCAACATCGGCGTCTAGAGCCTTTGTATTTAGGGCTAGCTGAAAACGGCTTTGGCGCTGAAGTGGTTTCTGAATGTGGAGTTGGTGGCATGTGAAACCCGCCTGTGGAGCCTTCGTTTGTGTGGGATGCTCACCAAGTTGCCCTTCAGGACAATGCACTCAAACGGCATTAAGCATAGTGTGTGAACCCGTAGTTAGCTTGAGAGCTGCCTGTCAGCCTGATGGTGTGTGAAGTCAGTGAGCCAAATGGAGTTGTTCTCCCACAAGAACCACTCGGCTGATTCTTCTTCAATATGCAATTCAGCAACATGCAGTGTTGCTTGATGGAATTAGCTCTTACAGCAACATCTGGGTCTAGAGCCTTTGTATTTAGGGCTAGCTGAAAAGGGCTTTGGCGCTGAAGTGGATTGTGAATGTGGAGTTGGTGGCATGTGAAACCCGCCTGTGGAGCCTTCGTTTGTGTGGGATGCTCACCAAGCTGCCCTTCAGGACAATGCACTCAAACGGCATTAAGCATAGTGTGTGAACCCGTAGTTAGCTTGAGAGCTGCCTGTCAGCCTGATGGTGTGTGAAGCCAGTGAGCCAAATGGAATTGTTCTCCCACAAGAACCACTCGGCTGATTCTTCTTCAATGTGCAATGCAGCAACATGCAGTGTTGCTTGATGGAATTACCTCTTACAGCAACATCTGCGTCTAGAGCCTTTGTATTTAGGGCTAGCTGAAACGGCTTTGGCGCTGAAGTGGTTTCTGAATGTGGAGTTGGTGGCATGTGAAACCCGCCTGTGGAGCCTTCGTTTGTGTGGGATGCTCACCAAGCTGCCCTTCAGGACAATGCACTCAAATTGCATTAAACATAGTGTGTGAACCCGTAGTTTGCTTGAGAGCTGCCTGTCAGCCTGATGGTGTGTGAAGTCAGTGAGCCAAATGGCGTTGTTCTCCCACAAGAACCACTCGGCTGATTCTTCTTCATTATGCCATTCAGCAACATGCAGTGTTGCTTGATGGAATTAGCTCTTACAGCAACATCTGCGTCTAGAGCCTTTGTATTTAGGGCTAGCTGAAAACGGCTTTGGCGCTGAAGTGGTTTCTGAATGTGGAGTTGGTGGCATGTGAAACCCGCCTGTGGAGCCTTCGTTTGTGTGGGATGCTCACCAAGCTGCCCTTCAGGACAATGCACTCAAACATCATTAAGCATATTGTTTGAACACGTAGTTTGCTTGAGAGCTACCTGTCAGCCTGATGGTGTGTGAAGTCAGTGAGGCAAATGAAGCTGTTCTCCCACAAGAACCACTCGGCTGATTCTTCTTCAATATGCAATTCAGCAACATGCAGTGTTGCTTGTTGGAATTAGCTCTTACAGCAACATCTGCGTCTAGAGCCTTTGTATTTAGGGCTAGCTGAAAACGGCTTTGGCGCTGAAGTGGTTTCTGAATGTGGAGTTGGTGGCATGTGAAACCCGCCTGTGGAGCCTTCGTTTGTGTGGGATGCTCACCAACCGGCCCTTCAGGACAATGCACTCAAACGGCATTAAGCATAGTGTGTGAACACGTAGTTTGCTTGAGAGCTGCCTGTCAGCCTGATGGTGTGTGAAGTCAGTGAGCCAAATGGAGTTGTTCTCCCACAAGAACCACTCGGCTGATTCTTCTTCAATATGCAATTCAGCAACATGCAGTGTTGCTTGATGGAATTAGCTCTTACAGCAACATCTGCGTCTAGAGCCTTTGTATTTAGGGCTAGCTGAAAAGGGCTTTGGCGCTGAAGTGGTTTCTGAATGTGGAGTTGGTGGCATGTGAAACCCGCCTGTGGAGCCTTCGTTTGTGTGGGATGCTCACCAAGTTACCCTTCAGGACAATGCACTCAAACGGCATTAAGCATAGTGTGTGAACACGTAGTTTGCTTGAGAGCTGCCTGTCAGCCTGATGGTGTGTGAAGTCAGTGAGCCAAATGGAGTTGTTCTCCCACAAGAACCACTCGGCTGATTCTTCTTCAATATGCAATTCAGCAACATGCAGTGTTGCTTGATGGAATTAGCTCTTACAGCCATATCTGCGTCTAAAGCCTTTGTATTTAGGGTTAGCTGAAAACGGCTTTGGCGCTGAAGTGGTTTCTGAATGTGGAGTTGGTGGCATGTGAAACCCGCCTGTGGAGCCTTCGTTTGTGTGGGATGCTCACCAAGCTGCCCTTCAGGACAATGCACTCAAACGGCATTAAGCATAGTGTGTGAACACGTAGTTTGCTTGAGAGCTGCCTGTCAGCCTGATGGTGTGTGAAGCCAGTGAGCCAAATGGAGTTGTTCTCCCACAAGAACCACTCGGCTGATTCTTCTTCAATGTGCAATGCAGCAACATGCAGTGTTGCTTGATGGAATTAGCTCTTACAGCAACATCTGCGTCTAGAGCCTTTGTATTTAGGGCTAGCTGAAACGGCTTTGGCGCTGAAGTGGTTTCTGAATGTGGAGTTGGTGGCATGTGAAACCCGCCTGTGGAGCCTTCGTTTGTGTGGGATGCTCACCAACCTGCCCTTCAGGACAATGCACTCAAATTGCATTAAACATAGTGTGTGAACCCGTAGTTTGCTTGAGAGCTGCCTGTCAGCCTGATGGTGTGTGAAGTCAGTGAGCCAAATGGCGTTGTTCTCCCACAAGAACCACTCGGCTGATTCTTCTTCATTATGCCATTCAGCAACATGCAGTGTTGCTTGATGGAATTAGCTCTTACAGCAACATCTGCGTCTAGAGCCTTTGTATTTAGGGCTAGCTGAAAACGGCTTTGGCGCTGAAGTGGTTTCTGAATGTGGAGTTGGTGGCATGTGAAACCCGCCTGTGGAGCCTTCGTTTGTGTGGGATGCTCACCAAGCTGCCCTTCAGGACAATGCACTCAAACATCATTAAGCATAATGTTTGAACACGTAGTTTGCTTGAGAGCTACCTGTCAGCCTGATGGTGTGTGAAGTCAGTGAGGCAAATGAAGCTGTTCTCCCACAAGAACAACTCGGCTGATTCTTCTTCAATATGCAATTCAGCAACATGCAGTGTTGCTTGTTGGAATTAGCTCTTACAGCAACATCTGCGTCTAGAGCCTTTGTATTTAGGGCTAGCTGAAAACGGCTTTGGCGCTGAAGTGGTTTCTGAATGTGGAGTTGGTGGCATGTGAAACCCGCCTGTGGAGCCTTCGTTTGTGTGGGATGCTCACCAACCGGCCCTTCAGGACAATGCACTCAAACGGCATTAAGCATAGTGTGTGAACACGTAGTTTGCTTGAGAGCTGCCTGTCAGCCTGATGGTGTGTGAAGTCAGTGAGCCAAATGGAGTTGTTCTCCCACAAGAACCACTCGGCTGATTCTTCTTCAATATGCAATTCAGCAACATGCAGTGTTGCTTGATGGAATTAGCTCTTACAGCAACATCTGGGTCTAGAGCCTTTGTATTTAGGGCTAGCTGAAAAGGGCTTTGGCGCTGAAGTGGTTTCTGAATGTGGAGTTGGTGGCATGTGAAACCCGCCTGTGGAGCCTTCGTTTGTGTGGGATTCTCACCAAGTTACCCTTCAGGACAATGCACTCAAACGGCATTAAGCATAGTGTGTGAACACGTAGTTTGCTTGAGAGCTGCCTGTCAGCCTGATGGTGTGTGAAGTCAGTGAGCCAAATGGAGTTGTTCTCCCACAAGAACCACTCGGCTGATTCTTCTTCAATATGCAATTCAGCAACATGCAGTGTTGCTTGATGGAATTAGCTCTTACAGCCATATCTGCGTCTAAAGCCTTTGTATTTAGGGTTAGCTGAAAACGGCTTTGGCGCTGAAGTGGTTTCTGAATGTGGAGTTGGTGTCATGTGAAACCCGCCTGTGGAGCCTTCGTTTGTGTGGGATGCTCACCAAGCTGCCCTTCAGGACAATGCACTCAAACGGCATTAAGCATAGTGTGTGAACACGTAGTTTGCTTGAGAGCTGCCTGTCAGCCTGATGGTGTGTGAAGTCATTGAGCCAAATGGAGTTGTTCTCCCACAAGAACCACTCGGCTGATTCTTCTTCAATGTGCAATGCAGCAACATGCAGTGTTGCTTGATGGAATTAGCTCTTACAGCAACATCTGCGTCTAGAGCCTTTGTATTTAGGGCTAGCTGAAACGGCTTTGGCGCTGAAGTGGTTTCTGAATGTGGAGTTGGTGGCATGTGAAACCCGCCTGTGGAGCCTTCGTTTGTGTGGGATGCTCACCAACCTGCCCTTCAGGACAATGCACTCAAATTGCATTAAACATAGTGTGTGAACCCGTAGTTTGCTTGAGAGCTGCCTGTCAGCCTGATGGTGTGTGAAGTCAGTGAGCCAAATGGCGTTGTTCTCCCACAAGAACCACTCGGCTGATTCTTCTTCATTATGCCATTCAGCAACATGCAGTGTTGCTTGATGGAATTAGCTCTTACAGCAACATCTGCGTCTAGAGCCTTTGTATTTAGGGCTAGCTGAAAACGGCTTTGGCGCTGAAGTGGTTTCTGAATGTGGAGTTGGTGGCATGTGAAACCCGCCTGTGGAGCCTTCGTTTGTGTGGGATGCTCACCAAGCTGCCCTTCAGGACAATGCACTCAAACATCATTAAGCATAATGTTTGAACACGTAGTTTGCTTGAGAGCTACCTGTCAGCCTGATGGTGTGTGAAGTCAGTGAGGCAAATGAAGCTGTTCTCCCACAAGAACAACTCGGCTGATTCTTCTTCAATATGCAATTCAGCAACATGCAGTGTTGCTTGTTGGAATTAGCTCTTACAGCAACATCTGCGTCTAGAGCCTTTGTATTTAGGGCTAGCTGAAAACGGCTTTGGCGCTGAAGTGGTTTCTGAATGTGGAGTTGGTGGCATGTGAAACCCGCCTGTGGAGCCTTCGTTTGTGTGGGATGCTCACCAACCGGCCCTTCAGGACAATGCACTCAAACGGCATTAAGCATAGTGTGTGAACACGTAGTTTGCTTGAGAGCTGCCTGTCAGCCTGATGGTGTGTGAAGTCAGTGAGCCAAATGGAGTTGTTCTCCCACAAGAACCACTCGGCTGATTCTTCTTCAATATGCAATTCAGCAACATGCAGTGTTGCTTGATGGAATTAGCTCTTACAGCAACATCTGGGTCTAGAGCCTTTGTATTTAGGGCTAGCTGAAAGGGCTTTGGCGCTGAAGTGGTTTCTGAATGTGGAGTTGGTGGCATGTGAAACCCGCCTGTGGAGCCTTCGTTTGTGTGGGATTCTCACCAAGTTACCCTTCAGGACAATGCACTCAAACGGCATTAAGCATAGTGTGTGAACACGTAGTTTGCTTGAGAGCTGCCTGTCAGCCTGATGGTGTGTGAAGTCAGTGAGCCAAATGGAGTTGTTCTCCCACAAGAACCACTCGGCTGATTCTTCTTCAATATGCAATTCAGCAACATGCAGTGTTGCTTGATGGAATTAGCTCTTACAGCCATATCTGCGTCTAAAGCCTTTGTATTTAGGGTTAGCTGAAAACGGCTTTGGCGCTGAAGTGGTTTCTGAATGTGGAGTTGGTGTCATGTGAAACCCGCCTGTGGAGCCTTCGTTTGTGTGGGATGCTCACCAAGCTGCCCTTCAGGACAATGCACTCAAACGGCATTAAGCATAGTGTGTGAACACGTAGTTTGCTTGAGAGCTGCCTGTCAGCCTGATGGTGTGTGAAGTCAGTGAGCCAAATGGAGTTGTTCTCCCACAAGAACCACTCGGCTGATTCTTCTTCAATATGCAATTCAGCAACATGCAGTGTTGCTTGATGGAATTAGCTCTTACAGCAACATCTGCGTCTAGAGCCTTTGTATTTAGGGCTAGCTGAAAAGGGCTTTGGCGCTGAAGTGGTTTCTGAATGTGGAGTTGGTGGCATGTGAAACCTGCCTGTGGAGCCTTCGTTTGTGTGGGATGCTCACCAAGCTGCCCTTCAGGACAATGCACTCAAACGGCATTAAGCATATTGTTTGAACACGTAGTTTGCTTGAGAGCTGCCTGTCAGCCTGATGGTGTGTGAAGTCATTGAGCCAAATGGAGTTGTTCTCCCACAAGAACCACTCGGCTGATTCTTCTTCAATGTGCAATGCAGCAACATGCAGTGTTGCTTGATGGAATTAGCTCTTACAGCAACATCGGCGTCTAGAGCCTTTGTATTTAGGGCTAGCTGAAAACGGCTTTGGCGCTGAAGTGGTTTCTGAATGTGGAGTTGGTGGCATGTGAAACCCGCCTGTGGAGCCTTCGTTTGTGTGGGATGCTCACCAACCTGCCCTTCAGGACAATGCACTCAAACGGCATTAGGCATAGTGTGTGAACACGTAGTTTGCTTGAGAGCTGCCAGTCAGCCTGATGGTGTGTGAAGTCAGTGAGCCAAATGGAGTTGTTCTCCCACAAGAACCACTCGGCTGATTCTTCTTCAATATGCCATTCAGCAACATGCAGTGTTGCTTGATGGAATTAGCTCTTACAGCCACATCTGCGTCTACAGCGTTTGTATTTAGGGCTAGCTGAAAACGGCTTTGGCGCTGAAGTGGTTTCTGAATGTGGAGTTGGTGGCATGTGAAACCCGCCTGTGGAGCCTTCGTTTGTGTGGGATGCTCACCAAGCTGCCCTTCAGGACAATGCACTCAAACGGCATTAAGCATAGTGTGTGAACACGTAGTTTGCTTGAGAGCTGCCTGTCAGCCTGATGGTGTGTGAAGTCAGTGAGCCAAATGGAGTTGTTCTCCCGCAAGAACCATTCGGCTGATTCTTCTTCAATATGCAATTCAGCAACATGCAGTGTTGCTTGATGGAATTAGCTCTTACAGCAACATCTGCGTCTAGAGCCTTTGTATTTAGGGTTAGCTGAAAACGGCTTTTGCGTTGAAGTGGTTTCTGAATGTGGATTTGGTGGCATGTGAAACCTGCCTGTGGAGCCTTCGTTTGTGTGGGATGCTCACCAAGCTGCCCTTCAGGACAATGCACTCAAACATCATTAAGCATATTGTTTGAACACGTAGTTTGCTTGAGAGCTGCCTGTCAGCCTGATGGTGTGTGAAGTCAGTGAGGCAAATGAAGCTGTTCTCCCACAAGAACAACTCGGCTGATTCTTCTTCAATATGCAATTCAGCAACATGCAGTGTTGTTTGATGGAATTAGCTCTTTCAGCAACATCTGCGTCTAGACCCTTTGTATTTACGGCTAGCTGAAAACGGCTTTGGCGCTGAGGTGGTTTCTGAATGTGGAGTTGGTGGCATGTGAAACCCGCCTGTGGAGCCTTCGTTTGTGTGGGATGCTCACCAAGTTGCCCTTCAGGACAATGCACTCAAACGGCATTAAGCATAGTGTGTGAACCCGTAGTTAGCTTGAGAGCTGCCTGTCAGCCTGATGGTGTGTGAAGTCAGTGAGCCAAATGGAGTTGTTCTCCCACAAGAACCACTCGGCTGATTCTTCTTCAATATGCAATTCAGCAACATGCAGTGTTGCTTGATGGAATTAGCTCTTACAGCAACATCTGGGTCTAGAGCCTTTGTATTTAGGGCTAGCTGAAAAGGGCTTTGGCGCTGAAGTGGATTGTGAATGTGGAGTTGGTGGCATGTGAAACCCGCCTGTGGAGCCTTCGTTTGTGTGGGATGCTCACCAACCTGCCCTTCAGGACAATGCACTCAAACGGCATTAAGCATAGTGTGTGAACCCGTAGTTAGCTTGAGAGCTGCCTGTCAGCCTGATGGTGTGTGAAGCCAGTGAGCCAAATGGAATTGTTCTCCCACAAGAACCACTCGGCTGATTCTTCTTCAATGTGCAATGCAGCAACATGCAGTGTTGCTTGATGGAATTACCTCTTACAGCAACATCTGCGTCTAGAGCCTTTGTATTTAGGGCTAGCTGAAACGGCTTTGGCGCTGAAGTGGTTTCTGAATGTGGAGTTGGTGGCATGTGAAACCCGCCTGTGGAGCCTTCGTTTGTGTGGGATGCTCACCAAGCTGCCCTTCAGGACAATGCACTCAAATTGCATTAAACATAGTGTGTGAACCCGTAGTTTGCTTGAGAGCTGCCTGTCAGCCTGATGGTGTGTGAAGTCAGTGAGCCAAATGGCGTTGTTCTCCCACAAGAACCACTCGGCTGATTCTTCTTCATTATGCCATTCAGCAACATGCAGTGTTGCTTGATGGAATTAGCTCTTACAGCAACATCTGCGTCTAGAGCCTTTGTATTTAGGGCTAGCTGAAAACGGCTTTGGCGCTGAAGTGGTTTCTGAATGTGGAGTTGGTGGCATGTGAAACCCGCCTGTGGAGCCTTCGTTTGTGTGGGATGCTCACCAAGCTGCCCTTCAGGACAATGCACTCAAACATCATTAAGCATATTGTTTGAACACGTAGTTTGCTTGAGAGCTACCTGTCAGCCTGATGGTGTGTGAAGTCAGTGAGGCAAATGAAGCTGTTCTCCCACAAGAACCACTCGGCTGATTCTTCTTCAATATGCAATTCAGCAACATGCAGTGTTGCTTGTTGGAATTAGCTCTTACAGCAACATCTGCGTCTAGAGCCTTTGTATTTAGGGCTAGCTGAAAACGGCTTTGGCGCTGAAGTGGTTTCTGAATGTGGAGTTGGTGGCATGTGAAACCCGCCTGTGGAGCCTTCGTTTGTGTGGGATGCTCACCAACCGGCCCTTCAGGACAATGCACTCAAACGGCATTAAGCATAGTGTGTGAACACGTAGTTTGCTTGAGAGCTGCCTGTCAGCCTGATGGTGTGTGAAGTCAGTGAGCCAAATGGAGTTGTTCTCCCACAAGAACCACTCGGCTGATTCTTCTTCAATATGCAATTCAGCAACATGCAGTGTTGCTTGATGGAATTAGCTCTTACAGCAACATCTGCGTCTAGAGCCTTTGTATTTAGGGCTAGCTGAAAAGGGCTTTGGCGCTGAAGTGGTTTCTGAATGTGGAGTTGGTGGCATGTGAAACCCGCCTGTGGAGCCTTCGTTTGTGTGGGATGCTCACCAAGTTACCCTTCAGGACAATGCACTCAAACGGCATTAAGCATAGTGTGTGAACACGTAGTTTGCTTGAGAGCTGCCTGTCAGCCTGATGGTGTGTGAAGTCAGTGAGCCAAATGGAGTTGTTCTCCCACAAGAACCACTCGGCTGATTCTTCTTCAATATGCAATTCAGCAACATGCAGTGTTGCTTGATGGAATTAGCTCTTACAGCCATATCTGCGTCTAAAGCCTTTGTATTTAGGGTTAGCTGAAAACGGCTTTGGCGCTGAAGTGGTTTCTGAATGTGGAGTTGGTGGCATGTGAAACCCGCCTGTGGAGCCTTCGTTTGTGTGGGATGCTCACCAAGCTGCCCTTCAGGACAATGCACTCAAACGGCATTAAGCATAGTGTGTGAACACGTAGTTTGCTTGAGAGCTGCCTGTCAGCCTGATGGTGTGTGAAGCCAGTGAGCCAAATGGAGTTGTTCTCCCACAAGAACCACTCGGCTGATTCTTCTTCAATGTGCAATGCAGCAACATGCAGTGTTGCTTGATGGAATTAGCTCTTACAGCAACATCTGCGTCTAGAGCCTTTGTATTTAGGGCTAGCTGAAACGGCTTTGGCGCTGAAGTGGTTTCTGAATGTGGAGTTGGTGGCATGTGAAACCCGCCTGTGGAGCCTTCGTTTGTGTGGGATGCTCACCAACCTGCCCTTCAGGACAATGCACTCAAATTGCATTAAACATAGTGTGTGAACCCGTAGTTTGCTTGAGAGCTGCCTGTCAGCCTGATGGTGTGTGAAGTCAGTGAGCCAAATGGCGTTGTTCTCCCACAAGAACCACTCGGCTGATTCTTCTTCATTATGCCATTCAGCAACATGCAGTGTTGCTTGATGGAATTAGCTCTTACAGCAACATCTGCGTCTAGAGCCTTTGTATTTAGGGCTAGCTGAAAACGGCTTTGGCGCTGAAGTGGTTTCTGAATGTGGAGTTGGTGGCATGTGAAACCCGCCTGTGGAGCCTTCGTTTGTGTGGGATGCTCACCAAGCTGCCCTTCAGGACAATGCACTCAAACATCATTAAGCATAATGTTTGAACACGTAGTTTGCTTGAGAGCTACCTGTCAGCCTGATGGTGTGTGAAGTCAGTGAGGCAAATGAAGCTGTTCTCCCACAAGAACAACTCGGCTGATTCTTCTTCAATATGCAATTCAGCAACATGCAGTGTTGCTTGTTGGAATTAGCTCTTACAGCAACATCTGCGTCTAGAGCCTTTGTATTTAGGGCTAGCTGAAAACGGCTTTGGCGCTGAAGTGGTTTCTGAATGTGGAGTTGGTGGCATGTGAAACCCGCCTGTGGAGCCTTCGTTTGTGTGGGATGCTCACCAACCGGCCCTTCAGGACAATGCACTCAAACGGCATTAAGCATAGTGTGTGAACACGTAGTTTGCTTGAGAGCTGCCTGTCAGCCTGATGGTGTGTGAAGTCAGTGAGCCAAATGGAGTTGTTCTCCCACAAGAACCACTCGGCTGATTCTTCTTCAATATGCAATTCAGCAACATGCAGTGTTGCTTGATGGAATTAGCTCTTACAGCAACATCTGGGTCTAGAGCCTTTGTATTTAGGGCTAGCTGAAAAGGGCTTTGGCGCTGAAGTGGTTTCTGAATGTGGAGTTGGTGGCATGTGAAACCCGCCTGTGGAGCCTTCGTTTGTGTGGGATTCTCACCAAGTTACCCTTCAGGACAATGCACTCAAACGGCATTAAGCATAGTGTGTGAACACGTAGTTTGCTTGAGAGCTGCCTGTCAGCCTGATGGTGTGTGAAGTCAGTGAGCCAAATGGAGTTGTTCTCCCACAAGAACCACTCGGCTGATTCTTCTTCAATATGCAATTCAGCAACATGCAGTGTTGCTTGATGGAATTAGCTCTTACAGCCATATCTGCGTCTAAAGCCTTTGTATTTAGGGTTAGCTGAAAACGGCTTTGGCGCTGAAGTGGTTTCTGAATGTGGAGTTGGTGTCATGTGAAACCCGCCTGTGGAGCCTTCGTTTGTGTGGGATGCTCACCAAGCTGCCCTTCAGGACAATGCACTCAAACGGCATTAAGCATAGTGTGTGAACACGTAGTTTGCTTGAGAGCTGCCTGTCAGCCTGATGGTGTGTGAAGTCATTGAGCCAAATGGAGTTGTTCTCCCACAAGAACCACTCGGCTGATTCTTCTTCAATGTGCAATGCAGCAACATGCAGTGTTGCTTGATGGAATTAGCTCTTACAGCAACATCGGCGTCTAGAGCCTTTGTATTTAGGGCTAGCTGAAAACGGCTTTGGCGCTGAAGTGGTTTCTGAATGTGGAGTTGGTGGCATGTGAAACCCGCCTGTGGAGCCTTCGTTTGTGTGGGATGCTCACCAAGTTACCCTTCAGGACAATGCACTCAAACGGCATTAAGCATAGTGTGTGAACACGTAGTTTGCTTGAGAGCTGCCTGTCAGCCTGATGGTGTGTGAAGTCAGTGAGCCAAATGGAGTTGTTCTCCCACAAGAACCACTCGGCTGATTCTTCTTCAATATGCAATTCAGCAACATGCAGTGTTGCTTGATGGAATTAGCTCTTACAGCCATATCTGCGTCTAAAGCCTTTGTATTTAGGGTTAGCTGAAAACGGCTTTGGCGCTGAAGTGGTTTCTGAATGTGGAGTTGGTGGCATGTGAAACCCGCCTGTGGAGCCTTCGTTTGTGTGGGATGCTCACCAAGCTGCCCTTCAGGACAATGCACTCAAACGGCATTAAGCATAGTGTGTGAACACGTAGTTTGCTTGAGAGCTGCCTGTCAGCCTGATGGTGTGTGAAGCCAGTGAGCCAAATGGAGTTGTTCTCCCACAAGAACCACTCGGCTGATTCTTCTTCAATGTGCAATGCAGCAACATGCAGTGTTGCTTGATGGAATTAGCTCTTACAGCAACATCTGCGTCTAGAGCCTTTGTATTTAGGGCTAGCTGAAACGGCTTTGGCGCTGAAGTGGTTTCTGAATGTGGAGTTGGTGGCATGTGAAACCCGCCTGTGGAGCCTTCGTTTGTGTGGGATGCTCACCAACCTGCCCTTCAGGACAATGCACTCAAATTGCATTAAACATAGTGTGTGAACCCGTAGTTTGCTTGAGAGCTGCCTGTCAGCCTGATGGTGTGTGAAGTCAGTGAGCCAAATGGCGTTGTTCTCCCACAAGAACCACTCGGCTGATTCTTCTTCATTATGCCATTCAGCAACATGCAGTGTTGCTTGATGGAATTAGCTCTTACAGCAACATCTGCGTCTAGAGCCTTTGTATTTAGGGCTAGCTGAAAACGGCTTTGGCGCTGAAGTGGTTTCTGAATGTGGAGTTGGTGGCATGTGAAACCCGCCTGTGGAGCCTTCGTTTGTGTGGGATGCTCACCAAGCTGCCCTTCAGGACAATGCACTCAAACATCATTAAGCATAATGTTTGAACACGTAGTTTGCTTGAGAGCTACCTGTCAGCCTGATGGTGTGTGAAGTCAGTGAGGCAAATGAAGCTGTTCTCCCACAAGAACAACTCGGCTGATTCTTCTTCAATATGCAATTCAGCAACATGCAGTGTTGCTTGTTGGAATTAGCTCTTACAGCAACATCTGCGTCTAGAGCCTTTGTATTTAGGGCTAGCTGAAAACGGCTTTGGCGCTGAAGTGGTTTCTGAATGTGGAGTTGGTGGCATGTGAAACCCGCCTGTGGAGCCTTCGTTTGTGTGGGATGCTCACCAACCGGCCCTTCAGGACAATGCACTCAAACGGCATTAAGCATAGTGTGTGAACACGTAGTTTGCTTGAGAGCTGCCTGTCAGCCTGATGGTGTGTGAAGTCAGTGAGCCAAATGGAGTTGTTCTCCCACAAGAACCACTCGGCTGATTCTTCTTCAATATGCAATTCAGCAACATGCAGTGTTGCTTGATGGAATTAGCTCTTACAGCAACATCTGGGTCTAGAGCCTTTGTATTTAGGGCTAGCTGAAAAGGGCTTTGGCGCTGAAGTGGTTTCTGAATGTGGAGTTGGTGGCATGTGAAACCCGCCTGTGGAGCCTTCGTTTGTGTGGGATTCTCACCAAGTTACCCTTCAGGACAATGCACTCAAACGGCATTAAGCATAGTGTGTGAACACGTAGTTTGCTTGAGAGCTGCCTGTCAGCCTGATGGTGTGTGAAGTCAGTGAGCCAAATGGAGTTGTTCTCCCACAAGAACCACTCGGCTGATTCTTCTTCAATATGCAATTCAGCAACATGCAGTGTTGCTTGATGGAATTAGCTCTTACAGCCATATCTGCGTCTAAAGCCTTTGTATTTAGGGTTAGCTGAAAACGGCTTTGGCGCTGAAGTGGTTTCTGAATGTGGAGTTGGTGTCATGTGAAACCCGCCTGTGGAGCCTTCGTTTGTGTGGGATGCTCACCAAGCTGCCCTTCAGGACAATGCACTCAAACGGCATTAAGCATAGTGTGTGAACACGTAGTTTGCTTGAGAGCTGCCTGTCAGCCTGATGGTGTGTGAAGTCATTGAGCCAAATGGAGTTGTTCTCCCACAAGAACCACTCGGCTGATTCTTCTTCAATGTGCAATGCAGCAACATGCAGTGTTGCTTGATGGAATTAGCTCTTACAGCAACATCGGCGTCTAGAGCCTTTGTATTTAGGGCTAGCTGAAAACGGCTTTGGCGCTGAAGTGGTTTCTGAATGTGGAGTTGGTGGCATGTGAAACCCGCCTGTGGAGCCTTCGTTTGTGTGGGATGCTCACCAACCTGCCCTTCAGGACAATGCACTCAAACGGCATTAGGCATAGTGTGTGAACACGTAGTTTGCTTGAGAGCTGCCAGTCAGCCTGATGGTGTGTGAAGTCAGTGAGCCAAATGGAGTTGTTCTCCCACAAGAACCACTCGGCTGATTCTTCTTCAATATGCCATTCAGCAACATGCAGTGTTGCTTGATGGAATTAGCTCTTACAGCCACATCTGCGTCTACAGCGTTTGTATTTAGGGCTAGCTGAAAACGGCTTTGGCGCTGAAGTGGTTTGTGAATGTGGAGTTGGTGGCATGTGAAACCCGCCTGTGGAGCCTTCGTTTGTGTGGGATGCTCACCAAGCTGCCCTTCAGGACAATGCACTCAAACGGCATTAAGCATAGTGTGTGAACACGTAGTTTGCTTGAGAGCTGCCTGTCAGCCTGATGGTGTGTGAAGTCAGTGAGCCAAATGGAGTTGTTCTCCCGCAAGAACCATTCGGCTGATTCTTCTTCAATATGCAATTCAGCAACATGCAGTGTTGCTTGATGGAATTAGCTCTTACAGCAACATCTGCGTCTAGAGCCTTTGTATTTAGGGTTAGCTGAAAACGGCTTTTGCGTTGAAGTGGTTTCTGAATGTGGATTTGGTGGCATGTGAAACCTGCCTGTGGAGCCTTCGTTTGTGTGGGATGCTCACCAAGCTGCCCTTCAGGACAATGCACTCAAACATCATTAAGCATATTGTTTGAACACGTAGTTTGCTTGAGAGCTGCCTGTCAGCCTGATGGTGTGTGAAGTCAGTGAGGCAAATGAAGCTGTTCTCCCACAAGAACAACTCGGCTGATTCTTCTTCAATATGCAATTCAGCAACATGCAGTGTTGCTTGTTGGAATTAGCTCTTACAGCAACATCTGCGTCTAGAGCCTTTGTATTTAGGGCTAGCTGAAAACGGCTTTGGCGCTGAAGTGGTTTCTGAATGTGGAGTTGGTGGCATGTGAAACCCGCCTGTGGAGCCTTCGTTTGTGTGGGATGTTCACCAAGTTACCCTTCAGGACAATGCACTCAAACGGCATTAAGCATAGTGTGTGAACCCGTAGTTAGCTTGAGAGCTGCCTGTCAGCCTGATGGTGTGTGAAGTCAGTGAGCCAAATGGAGTTGTTCTCCCACAAGAACCACTCGGCTGATTCTTCTTCAATATGCAATGCAGCAACATGCAGTGTTGCTTGATGGAATTAGCTCTTACAGCCACATCTGCGTCTAGAGCGTTTGTATTTAGGGCTAGCTGAAAAGGGCTTAGGCGCTGAAGTGGATTGTGAATGTGGAGTTGGTGGCATGTGAAACCCGCCTGTGGAGCCTTCGTTTGTGTGGGATGCTCACCAAGCTGCCCTTCAGGACAATGCACTCAAACGGCATTAAGCATAGTGTGTGAACACGTAGTTTGCTTGAGAGATGCCTGTCAGCCTGATGGTGTGTGAAGCCAGTGAGCCAAATGGAGTTGTTCTCCCACAAGAACCACTCGGCTGATTCTTCTTCAATGTGCAATGCAGCAACATGCAGTGTTGATTGATGGAATTAGCTCTTACAGCAACATCTGCGTCTAGAGCCTTTGTATTTAGGGCTAGCTGAAACGGCTTTGGCGCTGAAGTGGTTTCTGAATGTGGAGTTGGTGGCATGTGAAACCCGCCTGTGGAGCCTTCGTTTGTGTGGGATGCTCACCAAGCTGCCCTTCAGGACAATGCACTCAAATTGCATTAAACATAGTGTGTGAACCCGTAGTTTGCTTGAGAGCTGCCTGTCAGCCTGATTGTGTGTGAAGTCATTGAGCCAAATTGCGTTGTTCTCCCACAAGAACCACTCGGCTGATTCTTCTTCATTATGCCATTCAGCAACATGCAGTGTTGCTTGATGGAATTAGCTCTTACAGCAACATCTGCGTCTAGAGCCTTTGTATTTAGGGCTAGCTGAAAACGGCTTTGGCGCTGAAGTGGTTTCTGAATGTGGAGTTGGTGGCATGTGAAATCCGCCTGTGCAGCCTTCGTTTGTGTGGGATGCTCACCAACCTGCCCTTCAGGACAATGCACTCAAGCGACATTAAGCATATTGTTTGAACACGTAGTTTGCTTGAGAGCTGCCTGTCAGCCTGATGGTGTGTGAAGTCAGTGAGGCAAATGATGCTGTTCTCCCACAAGAACAACTCGGCTGATTCTTCTTCAATATGCAATTCAGCAACATGCAGTGTTGCTTGTTGGAATTAGCTCTTACAGCAACATCTGGGTCTAGAGCCTTTGTATTTAGGGCTAGCTGAAAAGGGCTTTGGCGCTGAAGTGGTTTCTGAATGTGGAGTTGGTGGCATGTGAAACCCGCCTGTGGAGCCTTCGTTTGTGTGGGATGCTCACCAAGCTGCCCTTCAGCACAATGCACTCAAACGGCATTAAGCATAGTGTGTGAACACGTAGTTTGCTTGAGAGCTGCCTGTCAGCCTGATGGTGTGTGAAGTCAGTGAGCCAAATGCAGTTGTTCTCCCACAAGAACCACTCGGCTGATTCTTCTTCAATATGCAATTCAGCAACATGCAGTGTTGCTTGATGGAATTAGCTCTTACAGCAACATCTGCGTCTAGAGCCTTTGTATTTAGGGCTAGCTGAAAACGGCTTTGGCGCTGAAGTGGTTTCTGAATGTGGAGTTGGTGGCATGTGAAACCCGCCTGTGGAGCCTTCGTTTGTGTGGGATGCTCACCAACCTGCCCTTCAGGACAATGCACTCAAATGGCATTAAGCATAGTGTGTGAACACGTAGTTTGCTTGAGAGCTGCCTGTCAGCCTGATGGTGTGTGAAGTCAGTGAGCCAAATGGAGTTGTTCTCCCACAAGAACCACTCGGCTGATTCTTCTTCAATATGCAATTCAGCAACATGCAGTGTTGCTTGATGGAATTAGCTCTTACAGCAACATCTGCGTCTAGAGCCTTTGTATTTAGGGCTAGCTGAAAACGGCTTTGGCGCTGAAGTGGTTTCTGAATGTGGAGTTGGTGGCATGTGAAACCTGCCTGTGGAGCCTTCGTTTGTGTGGGATGCTCACCAACCTGCCCTTCAGGACAATGCACTCAAATGGCATTAAGCATAGTGTGTGAACACGTAGTTTGCTTGAGAGCTGCCTGTCAGCCTGATGGTGTGTGAAGTCAGTGAGCCAAATGGAGTTGTTCTCCCACAAGAACCACTCGGCTGATTCTTCTTCAATATGCAATTCAGCAACATGCAGTGTTGCTTGATGGAATTAGCTCTTACAGCAACATCTGCGTCTAGAGCCTGTGTATTTAGGGCTAGCTGAAAAGGGCTTAGGCGCTGAAGTGGATTGTGAATGTGGAGTTGGTGGCATGTGAAACCCGCCTGTGGAGCCTTCGTTTGTGTGGGATGCTCACCAAGCTGCCCTTCAGGACAATGCACTCAAACGGCATTAAGCATAGTGTGTGAACACGTAGTTTGCTTGAGAGATGCCTGTCAGCCTGATGGTGTGTGAAGCCAGTGAGCCAAATGGAGTTGTTCTCCCACAAGAACCACTCGGCTGATTCTTCTTCAATGTGCAATGCAGCAACATGCAGTGTTGATTGATGGAATTAGCTCTTACAGCAACATCTGCGTCTAGAGCCTGTGTATTTAGGGCTAGCTGAAACGGCTTTGGCGCTGAAGTGGTTTCTGAATGTGGAGTTGGTGGCATGTGAAACCCGCCTGTGGAGCCTTCGTTTGTGTGGGATGCTCACCAAGCTGCCCTTCAGGACAATGCACTCAAATTGCATTAAACATAGTGTGTGAACCCGTAGTTTGCTTGAGAGCTGCCTGTCAGCCTGATTGTGTGTGAAGTCATTGAGCCAAATTGCGTTGTTCTCCCACAAGAACCACTCGGCTGATTCTTCTTCATTATGCCATTCAGCAACATGCAGTGTTGCTTGATGGAATTAGCTCTTACAGCAACATCTGCGTCTAGAGCCTTTGTATTTAGGGCTAGCTGAAAACGGCTTTGGCGCTGAAGTGGTTTCTGAATGTGGAGTTGGTGGCATGTGAAATCCGCCTGTGCAGCCTTCGTTTGTGTGGGATGCTCACCAACCTGCCCTTCAGGACAATGCACTCAAGCGACATTAAGCATATTGTTTGAACACGTAGTTTGCTTGAGAGCTGCCTGTCAGCCTGATGGTGTGTGAAGTCAGTGAGGCAAATGATGCTGTTCTCCCACAAGAACAACTCGGCTGATTCTTCTTCAATATGCAATTCAGCAACATGCAGTGTTGCTTGTTGGAATTAGCTCTTACAGCAACATCTGGGTCTAGAGCCTTTGTATTTAGGGCTAGCTGAAAAGGGCTTTGGCGCTGAAGTGGTTTCTGAATGTGGAGTTGGTGGCATGTGAAACCCGCCTGTGGAGCCTTCGTTTGTGTGGGATGCTCACCAAGCTGCCCTTCAGCACAATGCACTCAAACGGCATTAAGCATAGTGTGTGAACACGTAGTTTGCTTGAGAGCTGCCTGTCAGCCTGATGGTGTGTGAAGTCAGTGAGCCAAATGGAGTTGTTCTCCCACAAGAACCACTCGGCTGATTCTTCTTCAATATGCAATTCAGCAACATGCAGTGTTGCTTGATGGAATTAGCTCTTACAGCAACATCTGCGTCTAGAGCCTTTGTATTTAGGGCTAGCTGAAAACGGCTTTGGCGCTGAAGTGGTTTCTGAATGTGGAGTTGGTGGCATGTGAAACCCGCCTGTGGAGCCTTCGTTTGTGTGGGATGCTCACCAACCTGCCCTTCAGGACAATGCACTCAAATGGCATTAAGCATAGTGTGTGAACACGTAGTTTGCTTGAGAGCTGCCTGTCAGCCTGATGGTGTGTGAAGTCAGTGAGCCAAATGGAGTTGTTCTCCCACAAGAACCACTCGGCTGATTCTTCTTCAATATGCAATTCAGCAACATGCAGTGTTGCTTGATGGAATTAGCTCTTACAGCAACATCTGCGTCTAGAGCCTTTGTATTTAGGGCTAGCTGAAAACGGCTTTGGCGCTGAAGTGGTTTCTGAATGTGGAGTTGGTGGCATGTGAAACCTGCCTGTGGAGCCTTCGTTTGTGTGGGATGCTCACCAAGCTGCCCTTCAGGACAATGCACTCAAACGGCATTAAGCATAGTGTGTGAACACGTAGTTTGCTTGAGAGCTGCCTGTCAGCCTGATGGTGTGTGAAGTCAGTGAGCCAAATGGAGTTGTTCTCCCACAAGATCCACTCGGCTGATTCTTCTTCAATGTGCAATGCAGCAACATGCAGTGTTGCTTGATGGAATTAGCTCTTACAGCAACATCGGCGTCTAGAGCCTTTGTATTTAGGGCTAGCTGAAAACGGCTTTGGCGCTGAAGTGGTTTGTGAATGTGGAGTTGGTGGCATGTGAAACCCGCCTGTGGAGCCTTCGTTTGTGTGGGATGCTCACCAACCTGCCCTTCAGGACAATGCACTCAAACGGCATTAGGCATAGTGTGTGAACACGTAGTTTGCTTGAGAGCTGCCTGTCAGCCTGATGGTGTGTGAAGTCAGTGAGCCAAATGGAGTTGTTCTCCCACAAGAACCACTCGGCTGATTCTTCTTCAATATGCCATTCAGCAACATGCAGTGTTGCTTGATGGAATTAGCTCTTACAGCCACATCTGCGTCTAGAGCGTTTGTATTTAGGGCTAGCTGAAAACGGCTTTGGCGCTGAAGTGGTTTCTGAATGTGGAGTTGGTGGCATGTGAAACCCGCCTGTGGAGCCTTCGTTTGTGTGGGATGCTCACCAAGCTGCCCTTCAGGACAATGCACTCAAACGGCATTAAGCATAGTGTGTGAACACGTAGTTTGCTTGAGAGCTGCCTGTCAGCCTGATGGTGTGTGAAGTCAGTGAGCCAAATGGAGTTGTTCTCCCACAAGAACCACTCGGCTGATTCTTCTTCAATATGCCATTCAGCAACATGCAGTGTTGCTTCATGGAATTAGCTCTTACAGCAACATCTGCGTCTAGAGCCTTTGTATTTAGGGCTAGCTGAAAAGGGCTTTGGTGCTGAAGTGGTTTCTGAATGTGGAGTTGGTGGCATGTGAAACCCGCCTGTGGAGCCTTCGTTTGTGTGGGATGCTCACCAACCTGCCCTTCAGGGCAATGCACTCAAACGGCATTAAGCATAGTGTGTGAACACGTAGTTTGCTTGAGAGCTGCCTGTCAGCCTGATGGTGTGTGAAGTCAGTGAGCCAAATGGAGTTGTTCTCCCACAAGAACCACTCGGCTGATTCTTCTTCAATATGCAATTCAGCAACATGCAGTGTTGCTGGATGGAATTAGCTCTTACAGCAACATCTGCGTCTAGAGCCTTTGTATTTAGGGCTAGCTGAAAACGGCTTTGGCGCTGAAGTGGTTTCTGAATGTGGAGTTGGTGGCATGTGAAACCTGCCTGTGGAGCCTTCGTTTGTGTGGGATGCTCACCAAGCTGCTCTTCAGGACAATGCACTCAAACGGCATTAAGCATAGTGTGTGAACACGTAGTTTGCTTGAGAGCTGCCTGTCAGCCTGATGGTGTGTGAAGTCAGTGAGCTAAATGGAGTTGTTCTCCCACAAGAACCACTCGGCTGATTCTTCTTCAATATGCCATTCAGCAACATGCAGTGTTGCTTGATGGAATTAGCTCTTAGAGCCACATCTGCGTCTAGAGCCGTTGCATTTAGGGCTAGCTGAAAACGGCTTTGGCGTTGAAGTGGTTTCTGAATGTGGAGTTGGTGGCATGTGAAACCCGCCTGTGGAGCCTTCGTTTGTGTGGGATGCTCACCAATGTGCCCTTCAGGACAATGCACTCAAACGGCATTAAGCATAGTGTGTGAACACGTAGTTTGCTTGAGAGCTGCCTGTCAGCCTGATGGTGTGTGAAGTCAGTGAGCCAAATGGAGTTGTTCTCCCACAAGAACCACTCGGCTGATTCTTCTTCAATATGCAATTCAGCAACATGCAGTGTTGCTTGATGGAATTAGCTCTTACAGCCACATCTGCGTCTAGAGCCTTTGTATTTAGGGCTAGCTGAAAAGGGCTTTGGCGCTGAAGTGCTTTCTGAATGTGAAGTTGGTGCATGTGAAACCCGCCTGTGGAGCCTTCGTTTGTGTGGGATGCTCACCAAGCTGCCCTTCAGGACAATGCACTCAAACGGCATTAAGCATAGTGTGTGAACACGTAGTTTGCTTGAGAGCTGCCTGTCAGCCTGATGGTGTGTGAAGTCAGTGAGCCAAATGGAGTTGTTCTCCCACAAGAACCACTCGGCTGATTCTTCTTCAATATGCAATTCAGCAACATGCAGTGTTGCTTGATGGAATTAGCTCCTACAGCAACATCTGCGTCTAGAGCCTTTGTATTTAGGGCTAGCTGAAAACGGCTTTGGCGCTGAAGTGGTTTGTGAATGTAGAGTTGGTGGCATGTGAAACCCGCCTGTGGAGCCTTCGTTTGTGTGGGATGCTCACCAACCTGCCCTTCAGGACAATGCACTCAAACATCATTAAGCATAGTGTGTGAACACGTAGTTTGCTTGAGAGCTGCCTGTCAGCCTGATGGTGTGTGAAGTCAGTGAGCCAAATGGAGTTGTTCTCCCACAAGAACCACTTGGCTGATTCTTCTTCAATATGCAATTCAGCAACATGCAGTGTTGCTTGATGGAATTAGCTCTTACAGCAACATCTGCGTCTAGAGCCTTTGTATTTAGGGCTAGCTGAAAACGGCTTTGGCGCTGAAGTGGTTTCTGAATGTGGAGTTGGTGGCATGTGAAACCCGCCTGTGGAGCCTTCGTTTGTGTGGAATGCTCACCAAGCTGCCCTTCAGGACAATGCACTCAAACGGCATTAAGCATAGTGTGTGAACACGTAGTTTGCTTGAGAGCTGCCTGTCAGCCTGATGGTGTGTGAAGTCAGTGAGCCAAATGGAGTTGTTCTCCCACAAGAACCACTCGGCTGATTCTTCTTCAATATGCAATGCAGCAACATGCAGTGTTGCTTGATGGAATTAGCTCCTACAGCAACATCTGCGTCTAGAGCCTTTGTATTTAGGGGTAGCTGAAAACGTCTTTGGAGCTGAAGTGGTTTCTGAATGTGGAGTTGGTGGCATGTGAAACCCGCCTGTGGAGCCTTCGTTTGTGTGGGATGCTCACCAAGCTGCCCTTCAGGACAATGCACTCAAACGGCATTAAGCATAGTGTGTGAACACGGAGTTTGCTTGAGAGCTGCCTGTCAGCCTGATGGTGTGTGAAGTCAGTGAGCCAAATGGAGTTGTTCTCCCACAAGAACCACTCGGCTGATTCTTCTTCAATATGCAATTCAGCAACATGCAGTGTTGCTTGATGGAATTAGCTCTTACAGCAACATCGGCGTCTAGAGCCTTTGTATTTAGGGCTAGCTGAAAACGGCTTTGGCGCTGAAGTGGTTTCTGAATGTGGAGTTGGTGGCATGTGAAACCCGCCTGTGGAGCCTTCGTTTGTGTGGGATGCTCACCAAGCTGCCCTTCAGGACAATGCACTCAAACGGCATTAGGCATAGTGTGTGAACACGTAGTTTGCTTGAGAGCTGCCTGTCAGCCTGATGGTGTGTGAAGTCAGTGAGCCAAATGGAGTTGTTCTCCCACAAGAACCACTCGGCTGATTCTTCTTCAATATGCCATTCAGCAACATGCAGTGTTGCTTGATGGAATTAGCTCTTACAGCCACATCTGCGTCTAGAGCGTTTGTATTTAGGGCTAGCTGAAAACGGCTTTGGCGCTGAAGTGGTTTCTGAATGTGGAGTTGGTGGCATGTGAAACCCGCCTGTGGAGCCTTCGTTTGTGTGGGATGCTCACCAAGCTGCCCTTCAGGACAATGCACTCAAACGGCATTAAGCATAGTGTGTGAACACGTAGTTTGCTTGAGAGCTGCCTGTCAGCCTGATGGTGTGTGAAGTCAGTGAGCCAAATGGAGTTGTTCTCCCGCAAGAACCATTCGGCTGATTCTTCTTCAATATGCAATTCAGCAACATGCAGTGTTGCTTGATGGAATTAGCTCTTACAGCAACATCTGCGTCTAGAGCGTTTGTATTTAGGGCTAGCTGAAAACGGCTTTGGCGTTGAAGTGGTTTCTGAATGTGGATTTGGTGGCATGTGAAACCCGCCTGTGGAGCCTTCGTTTGTGTGGGATGCTCACCAAGCTGCCCTTCAGGACAATGCACTCAATCGGCATTAAGCATAGTGTGTGAACACGTAGTTTGCTTGAGAGCTGCCTGTCAGCCTGATGGTGTGTGAAGTCAGTGAGCCAAATGGAGTTGTTCTCTCACAAGAACCACTCGGCTGATTCTTCTTCAATATGCCATTCAGCAACATGCAGTGTTGCTTGATGGAATTAGCTCTTACAGCCACATCTGCGTCTAGAGCCTTTGTATTTAGGGCTACCTGAAACGGGCTTTGGCGCTGAAGTGGTTTGTGAATGTGGAGTTGGTGGCATGTGAAACCCGCCTGTGGAGCCTTCGTTTGTGTGGGATGCTCACCAAGCTGCCCTTCAGGACAATGCACTCAAACGGCATTAAGCATAGTGTGTGAACACGTAGTTTGCTTGAGAGCTGCCTGTCAGCCTGATGGTGTGTGAAGTCAGTGAGCCAAATGGAGTTGTTCTCCCACAAGAACCACTCGGCTGATTCTTCTTCAATATGCAATTCAGCAACATGCAGTATTGCTTGATGGAATTAGCTCTTACAGCCACATCTGCGTCTAGAGCCTTTGTATTTAGGGCTAGCTGAAAACAGCTTTGGCGCTGAAGTGCTTTGTGGATGTGGAGTTGGTGGCATGTGAAACCCGCCTGTGGAGCCTTCGTTTGTGTGGGATGCTCACCAAGCCGCCCCTCAGGGCAATGCACTCAAACGGCATTAAGCATAGTGTGTGAACACGTAGTTTGCTTGAGAGCTGCCTGTCAGCCTGATGGTGTGTGAAGTCAGTGAGCCAAATGGAGTTGTTCTCCCACAAGAACCACTCGGCTGATTCTTCTTCAATATGCAATGCAGCAACATGCAGTGTTGCTTGATGGAATTAGCTCTTACAGCCACATCTGCGTCTAAAGCCTTTGTATTTAGGGTTAGCTGAAAACGGCTTTGGCGCTGAAGTGGTTTGTGAATGTGGAGTTGGTGGCATGTGAAACCCGCCTGTGGAGCCTTCGTTTGTGTGGGATGCTCACCAAGCTGCCCTTCAGGACAATGCACTCAAACGGCATTAAGCATAGTGTGTGAACACGTAGTTTGCTTGAGAGCTGCCTGTCAGCCTGATGGTGTGTGAAGTCAGTGAGCCAAATGGAGTTGTTCTCCCACAAGAACCACTCGGCTGATTCTTCTTCAATATGCCATTCAGCAACATGCAGTGTTGCTTCATGGAATTAGCTCTTACAGCAACATCTGCGTCTAGAGCCTTTGTATTTAGGGCTAGCTGAAAAGGGCTTTGGTGCTGAAGTGGTTTCTGAATGTGGAGTTGGTGGCATGTGAAACCCGCCTGTGGAGCCTTCGTTTGTGTGGGATGCTCACCAACCTGCCCTTCAGGGCAATGCACTCAAACGGCATTAAGCATAGTGTGTGAACACGTAGTTTGCTTGAGAGCTGCCTGTCAGCCTGATGGTGTGTGAAGTCAGTGAGCCAAATGGAGTTGTTCTCCCACAAGAACCACTCGGCTGATTCTTCTTCAATATGCAATTCAGCAACATGCAGTGTTGCTGGATGGAATTAGCTCTTACAGCAACATCTGCGTCTAGAGCCTTTGTATTTAGGGCTAGCTGAAAACGGCTTTGGCGCTGAAGTGGTTTCTGAATGTGGAGTTGGTGGCATGTGATACCTGCCTGTGGAGCCTTCGTTTGTGTGGGATGCTCACCAAGCTGCTCTTCAGGACAATGCACTCAAACGGCATTAAGCATAGTGTGTGAACACGTAGTTTGCTTGAGAGCTGCCTGTCAGCCTGATGGTGTGTGAAGTCAGTGAGCCAAATGGAGTTGTTCTCCCACAAGAACCACTCGGCTGATTCTTCTTCAAATGCCATTCAGCAACATGCAGTGTTGCTTGATGGAATTAGCTCTTAGAGCCACATCTGCGTCTAGAGCCGTTGCATTTAGGGCTAGCTGAAAACGGCTTTGGCGTTGAAATGGTTTCTGAATGTGGAGTTGGTGGCATGTGAAACCCGCCTGTGGAGCCTTCGTTTGTGTGGGATGCTCACCAATGTGCCCTTCAGGACAATACGCTCAAACGGCATTAAGCATAGTGTGTGAACACGTAGTTTGCTTGAGAGCTGCCTGTCAGCCTGATGGTGTGTGAAGTCAGTGAGCCAAATGGAGTTGTTCTCCCACAAGAACCACTCGGCTGATTCTTCTTCAATATGCAATTCAGCACCATGCAGTGTTGCTTGATGGAATTAGCTCTTACAGCCACATCTGCGTCTAGAGCCTTTGTATTTAGGGCTAGCTGAAATGGGCCCTGGTGCTGAAGTGGTTTCTGAATGTGGAGTTGGTGTCATGTGAAACCCGCCTGTGGAGCCTTCGTTTGTGTGGGATGCTCACCAAGCTGCCCTTCAGGACAATGCACTCAAACGGCATTAAGCATAGTGTGTGAACACGTAGTTTCCTTGAGAGCTGCCTGTCAGCCTGATGGTGTGTGAAGTCAGTGAGCCAAATGGAGTTGTTCTCCCACAAGAACCACTCGGCTGATTCTTCTTCAATATGCAATTCAGCAACATGCAGTGTTGCTTGATGGAATTAGCTCTTACAGCAACATCTGCGTCTAGAGCCTTTGTATTTAGGGCTAGCTGAAAAGGTCTTTGGCGCTGAAGTGGTTTGTGAATGTGGAGTTGGTGGCATGTGAAACCCGCCTGTGGAGCCTTCGTTTGTGTGGGATGCTCACCAAGCTGCCCTTCAGGACAATGCACTCAAACGGCATTAAGCATAGTGTGTGAACCCGTAGTTAGCTTGAGAGCTGCCTGTCAGCCTGATGGTGTGTGAAGTCAGTGAGCCAAATGGAGTTGTTCTCCCACAAGAACCACTCGGCTGATTCTTCTTCAATATGCAATTCAGCAACATGCAGTGTTGCTTGATGGAATTAGCTGCTACAGCAACATCTGCGTCTAGAGCCTTTGTATTTAGGGCTAGCTGAAAAGGGCTTTGGCGCTGAAGTGCTTTCTGAATGTGAAGTTGGTGCATGTGAAACCCGCCTGTGGAGCCTTCGTTTGCGTGGGATGCTCACCAAGCTGCCCTTCAGGACAATGCACTCAAACGGCATTAAGCATAGTGTATGAACACGTAGTTTGCTTGAGAGCTGCCTGTCAGCCTGATGGTGTGTGAAGTCAGTGAGCCAAATGGAGTTGTTCTCCCACAAGAACCACTCGGCTGATTCTTCTTCAATATGCAATTCAGCAACATGCAGTGTTGCTTGATGGAATTAGCTCCTACAGCAACATCTGCGTCTAGAGCCTTTGTATTTAGGGCTAGCTGAAAACGGCTTTGGCGCTGAAGTGGTTTTTGAATGTAGAGTTGGTGGCATGTGAAACCCGCCTGTGGAGCCTTCGTTTGTGTGGGATGCTCACCAACCTGCCCTTCAGGACAATGCACTCAAACATCATTAAGCATAGTGTGTGAACACGTAGTTTGCTTGAGAGCTGCCTGTCAGCCTGATGGTGTGTGAAGTCAGTGAGCCAAATGGAGTTGTTCTCCCACAAGAACCACTTGGCTGATTCTTCTTCAATATGCAATTCAGCAACATGCAGTGTTGCTTGATGGAATTAGCTCTTACAGCAACATCTGCGTCTAGAGCCTTTGTATTTAGGGCTAGCTGAAAACGGCTTTGGCGCTGAAGTGGTTTCTGAATGTGGAGTTGGTGGCATGTGAAACCCGCCTGTGGAGCCTTCGTTTGTGTGGGATGCTCACCAAGCTGCCCTTCAGGACAATGCACTCAAACGGCATTAAGCATAGTGTGTGAACACGTAGTTTGCTTGAGAGCTGCCTGTCAGCCTGATGGTGTGTGAAGTCAGTGAGCCAAATGGAGTTGTTCTCCCACAAGAACCACTCGGCTGATTCTTCTTCAATATGCAATGCAGCAACATGCAGTGTTGCTTGATGGAATTAGCTCCTACAGCAACATCTGCGTCTAGAGCCTTTGTATTTAGGGGTAGCTGAAAACGTCTTTGGAGCTGAAGTGGTTTCTGAATGTGGAGTTGGTGGCATGTGAAACCCGCCTGTGGAGCCTTCGTTTGTGTGGGATGCTCACCAAGCTGCCCTTCAGGACAATGCACTCAAACGGCATTAAGCATAGTGTGTGAACACGTAGTTTGCTTGAGAGCTGCCTGTCAGCCTGATGGTGTGTGAAGTCAGTGAGCCAAATGGAGTTGTTCTCCCACAAGAACCACTCAGCTGATTCTTCTTCAATATGCCATTCAGCAACATGCAGTGTTGCTTGATGGAATTAGCTCTTACAGCAACATCTGCGTCTAGAGCCTTTGTATTTAGGGCTAGCTGAAAACGGCTTTGACGCTGAAGTGGTTTCTGAATGTGGAGTTGGTGGCATGTGAAACCCGCCTGTGTAGCCTTCGTTTTTGTGGGATGCTCACCAAGCTGCCCTTCAGGACAATGCACTCAAACGGCATTAAGCATAGTGTGTGAACACGTAGTTTGCTTGAGAGCTGCCTGTCAGCCTGATGGTGTGTAAAGTCAGTGAGCCAAATGGAGTTGTTCTCCCACAAGAACCACTCGGCTGATTCTTCTTCAATATGCAATTCAGCAACATGCAGTGTTGCTTGATGGAATTAGCTCTTACAGCAACATCTGCGTCTAGAGCCTTTGTATTTAGGGCTAGCTGAAAAGGGCTTTGGAACTGAAATGGTTTGTGAATGTGGAGTTGGTGGCATGTGAAACCCGCCTGTGGAGCCTTCGTTTGTGTGGGATGCTCACCAAGCTTCCCTTCAAGACAATGCACTCAAACGGCATTAAGCATAGTGTGTGAACACCTGGTTTTGCTTGAGAGCTGCCTGTCAGCCTGATGGTGTGTGAAGTCAGTGAGCCAAATGGAGTTGTTCTCCCACAAGAACCACTCGGCTGATTCTTCTTCAATATGCAATTCAGCAACATGCAGTGTTGCTTGATGGAATTAGCTCTTGCAGCAACATCTGCGTCTAGAGCCTTTGTATTTAGGGCTAGCTGAAAACGGCTTTGGCGCTGAAGTGGTTTGTGAATGTGGAGTTGGTGGCATGTGAAACCCGCCTGTGGAGCCTTCGTTTGTGTGGGATGGTCACCAAGCTGCCCTTCAGGACAATGCACTCAAACGGCATTAAGCATAGTGTGTGAACACGTAGTTTGCTTGAGAGCTGCCTGTCAGCCTGATGGTGTGTGAAGTCAGTGAGCCAAATGGAGTTGTTCTCCCACAAGAACCACTCGGCTGATTCTTCTTCAATATGCAATTCAGCAACATGCAGTGTTGCTTGATGGAATTAGCTCTTACAGCAACATCTGCGTCTAGAGCCTTTGTGTTTAGGGCTAGCTGAAAACGACTTTGGCGCTGAAGTGGTTTCTGAATGTGGAGTTGGTGGCATGTGAAACCCGCCTGTGGAGCCTTCGTTTGTGTGGGATGCTCACCAAGCTTCCCTTCAGGACAATGCACTCAAACGGCATTAAGCATAGTGTGTGAACACGTAGTTTGCTTGAGAGCTGCCTGTCAGCCTGATGGTGTGTGAAGTCAGTGAGCCAAATGGAGTTGTTCTCCCACAAGAACCACTTGGCTGATTATTCTTCAATATGCAATTCAGCAACATGCAGTGTTGCTTGATGGAATTAGCTCTTACAGCAACATCTGCGTCTAGAGCCTTTGTATTTAGGGCTAGCTGAAAAGGGCTTTGGCGCTGAAGTGGTTTCTGAATGTGGAGTTGGTGGCATGTGAAACCCGCCTGTGGAGCCTTCGTTTGTGTGGGATGCTCACCAAGCTGCCCTTCAGGACAATGCACTCAAACGGCATTAAGCATAGTGTGTGAACACGTAGTTCTGCTTGAGAGCTGCCTGTCAGCCTGATGGTGTGTGAAGTCAGTGAGCCAAATGGAGTTGTTCTCCCACAAGCACCACTCGGCTGATTCTTCTTCAATATGCAATTCAGCAACATGCAGTGTTGCTTGATGGAATTAGCTCCTACAGCAACATCTGCGTCTAGAGCCTTTGTATTTAGGGCTAGCTGAAAACGGCTTTGGCGCTGAAGTGGTTTCTGAATGTGAAGTTGGTGGCATGTGAAACCCGCCTGTGGAGGCTTCGTTTGTGTGGGATGCTCACCAAGCTGCCCTTCAGGACAATGCACTCAAACGGCATTAAGCATAGTGTGTGAACACGTAGTTTGCTTGAGAGCTGCCTGTCAGCCTGATGGTGTGTGAAGTCAGTGAGCCAAATGGAGTTGTTCTCCCACAAGAACCACTCAGCTGATTCTTCTTCAATATGCAATGCAGCAACATGCAGTGTTGCTTGATGGAATTAGCTCCTACAGCAACATCTGCGTCTAGAGCCTTTGTATTTAGGGGTAGCTGAAAACGTCTTTGGAGCTGAAGTGGTTTGTGAATGTGGAGTTGGTGGCATGTGAAACCCGCCTGTGGAGCCTTCGTTTGTGTGGGATGCTCACCAAGCTGCCCTTCAGGACAATGCACTCAAACGGCATTAAGCATAGTGTGTGAACACGTAGTTTGCTTGAGAGCTGCCTGTCAGCCTGATGGTGTGTGAAGTCAGTGAGCCAAATGGAGTTGTTCTCCCACAAGAACCACTCAGCTGATTCTTCTTCAATGTGCAATGCAGCAACATGCAGTGTTGCTTGATGGAATTAGCTCTTACAGCAACATCTGCGTCTAGAGCCTTTGTATTTAGGGCTAGCTGAAAAGGGCTTTGGAACTGAAATGGTTTGTGAATGTGGAGTTGGTGGCATGTGAAACCCGCCTGTGGAGCCTTCGTTTGTGTGGGATGCTCACCAAGCTGCCCTTCAGGACAATGCACTCAAACAGCATTAAGCATAGTGTGTGAACACGTAGTTTGCTTGAGAGCTGCCTGTCAGCCTGATGGTGTGTGAAGTCTGTGAGCCAAATGGAGTTGTTCTCCCACAAGAACCACTCGGCTGATTCTTCTTCAATATGCAATTCAGCAACATGCAGTGTTGCTTGATGGAATTAGCTCTTACAGCAACATCTGCGTCTAGAGCCTTTGTATTTAGGGCTAGCTGAAAAGGGCTTTGGCGCTGAAGTGGTTTGTGAATGTGGAGTTGGTGGCATGTGAAACCCGCCTGTGGAGCCTTCGTTTGTGTGGGATGCTCACCAACCTGCCCTTCAGGACAATGCACTCAAACGGCATTAAGCATAGTGTGTGAACACGTAGTTTTGCTTGAGAGCTGCCTGTCAGCCTGATGGTGTGTGAAGTCAGTGAGCCAAATGGAGTTGTTCTCCCACAAGCACCACTCGGCTGATTCTTCTTCAATATGCAATTCAGCAACATGCAGTGTTGCTTGATGGAATTAGCTCCTACAGCAACATCTGCGTCTAGAGCCTTTGTATTTAGGGCTAGCTGAAAACGGCTTTGGCGCTGAAGTGGTTTGTGAATGTGGAGTTGGTGTCATGTGAAACCCGCCTGTGGAGCCTTCGTTTGTGTGGGATGGTCACCAAGCTGCCCTTCAGGACAATGCACTCAAATGGCATTAAGCATAGTGTGTGAACACGTAGTTTGCTTGAGAGCTGCCTGTCAGCCTGATGGTGTGTGAAGTCAGTGAGCCAAATGGAGTTGTTCTCCCACAAGAACCACTCGGCTGATTCTTCTTCAATATGCAATGCAGCAACATACAGTGTTGCTTGATGGAATTAGCTCTTACAGCCACATCTGCGTCTAGAGCCTTTGTATTTAGGGCTAGCTGAAAACGGCCTTAGCGCTGAAGTGGTTTCTGAATGTGAAGTTGGTGGCATGTGAAACCCGCCTGTGGAGCCTTCGTTTGTGTGGGATGCTCACCAAGCTGCCCTTCAGGACAATGCACTCAAACGGCATTAAGCATCGTGTGTGAACACGTAGTTTGCTTGAGAGCTGTCTGTCAGCCTGATGGTGTGTGAAGTCAGTGAGCCAAATGGAGTTGTTCTCCCACAAGAACCACTCGGCTGATTCTTCTTCAATGTGCAATGCAGCAACATGCAGTGTTGCTTGATGGAATTAGCTCTTACAGCCACATCTGCGTCTAGAGCCTTTGTATTTAGGGCTAGCTGAAAACGGCCTTAGCGCTGAAGTGGTTTGTGAATGTGGAGTTGGTGGCATGTGAAACCCGCCTGTGGAGCCTTCGTTTGTGTGGGATGCTCACCAAGCTTCCCTTCAAGACAATGCACTCAAACGGCATTAAGCATAGTGTGTGAACACCTGGTTTTGCTTGAGAGCTGCCTGTCAGCCTGATGGTGTGTGAAGTCAGTGAGCCAAATGGAGTTGTTCTCCCACAAGAACCACTCGGCTGATTCTTCTTCAATATGCAATGCAGCAACATGCAGTGTTGCTTGATGGAATTAGCTCTTGCAGCAACATCTGCGTCTAGAGCCTTTGTATTTAGGGCTAGCTGAAAACGGCTTTGGCGCTGAAGTGGTTTGTGAATGTGGAGTTGGTGTCATGTGAAACCCGCCTGTGGAGCCTTCGTTTGTGTGGGATGGTCACCAAGCTGCCCTTCAGGACAATGCACTCAAACGGCATTAAGCATAGTGTGTGAACACGTAGTTTGCTTGAGAGCTGCCTGTCAGCCTGATGGTGTGTGAAGTCAGTGAGCCAAATGGAGTTGTTCTCCCACAAGAACCACTTGGCTGATTCTTCTTCAATATGCAATTCAGCAACATGCAGTGTTGCTTGATGGAATTAGCTCTTACAGCAACATCTGCGTCTAGAGCCTTTGTGTTTAGGGCTAGCTGAAAAGGGCTTTGGCGCTGAAGTGGTTTCTGAATGTGGAGTTGGTGGCATGTGAAACCCGCCTGTGGAGACTTCGTTTGTGTGGGATGCTCACCAAGCTGCCCTTCAGGACAATGCACTCAAACAGCATTAAGCATAGTGTGTGAACACGTAGTTTGCTTGAGAGCTGCCTGTCAGCCTGATGGTGTGTGAAGTCAGTGAGCCAAATGGAGTTGTTCTCCCACAAGAACCACTTGGCTGATTCTTCTTCAATATGCAATTCAGCAACATGCAGTGTTGCTTGATGGAATTAGCTCTTACAGCAACATCTGCGTCTAGAGCCTTTGTATTTAGGGCTAGCTGAAAAGGGCTTTGGCGCTGAAGTGGTTTCTGAATGTGGAGTTGGTGGCATGTGAAACCCGCCTGTGGAGCCTTCGTTTGTGTGGGATGCTCACCAACCTGCCCTTCAGGACAATGCACTCAAACGGCATTAAGCATAGTGTGTGAACACGTAGTTCTGCTTGAGAGCTGCCTGTCAGCCTGATGGTGTGTGAAGTCAGTGAGCCAAATGGAGTTGTTCTCCCACAAGAACCACTCGGCTGATTCTTCTTCAATATGCAATGCAGCAACATACAGTGTTGCTTGATGGAATTAGCTCTTACAGCCACATCTGCGTCTAGAGCCTTTGTATTTAGGGCTAGCTGAAAACGGCCTTAGCGCTGAAGTGGTTTCTGAATGTGAAGTTGGTGGCATGTGAAACCCGCCTGTGGAGCCTTCGTTTGTGTGGGATGCTCACCAAGCTGCCCTTCAGGACAATGCACTCAAACGGCATTAAGCATCGTGTGTGAACACGTAGTTTGCTTGAGAGCTGTCTGTCAGCCTGATGGTGTGTGAAGTCAGTGAGCCAAATGGAGTTGTTCTCCCACAAGAACCACTCGGCTGATTCTTCTTCAATGTGCAATGCAGCAACATGCAGTGTTGCTTGATGGAATTAGCTCTTACAGCCACATCTGCGTCTAGAGCCTTTGTATTTAGGGCTAGCTGAAAACGGCCTTAGCGCTGAAGTGGTTTGTGAATGTGGAGTTGGTGGCATGTGAAACCCGCCTGTGGAGCCTTCGTTTGTGTGGGATGCTCACCAAGCTTCCCTTCAAGACAATGCACTCAAACGGCATTAAGCATAGTGTGTGAACACCTGGTTTTGCTTGAGAGCTGCCTGTCAGCCTGATGGTGTGTGAAGTCAGTGAGCCAAATGGAGTTGTTCTCCCACAAGAACCACTCGGCTGATTCTTCTTCAATATGCAATTCAGCAACATGCAGTGTTGCTTGATGGAATTAGCTCTTGCAGCAACATCTGCGTCTAGAGCCTTTGTATTTAGGGCTAGCTGAAAACGGCTTTGGCGCTGAAGTGGTTTGTGAATGTGGAGTTGGTGGCATGTGAAACCCGCCTGTGGAGCCTTCGTTTGTGTGGGATGGTCACCAAGCTGCCCTTCAGGACAATGCACTCAAACGGCATTAAGAATAGTGTGTGAACACGTAGTTTGCTTGAGAGCTGCCTGTCAGCCTGATGGTGTGTGAAGTCAGTGAGCCAAATGGAGTTGTTCTCCCACAAGAACCACTCGGCTGATTCTTCTTCAATATGCAATTCAGCAACATGCAGTGTTGCTTGATGGAATTAGTTCTTACAGCAACATCTGCGTCTAGAGCCTTTGTGTTTAGGGCTAGCTGAAAACGACTTTGGCGCTGAAGTGGTTTCTGAATGTGGAGTTGGTGGCATGTGAAACCCGCCTGTGGAGCCTTCGTTTGTGTGGGATGCTCACCAAGCTGCCCTTCAGGACAATGCACTCAAACAGCATTAAGCATAGTGTGTGAACACGTAGTTTGCTTGAGAGCTGCCTGTCAGCCTGATGGTGTGTGAAGTCAGTGAGCCAAATGGAGTTGTTCTCCCACAAGAACCACTTGGCTGATTCTTCTTCAATATGCAATTCAGCAACATGCAGTGTTGCTTGATGGAATTAGCTCTTACAGCAACATCTGCGTCTAGAGCCTTTGTATTTAGGGCTAGCTGAAAAGGGCTTTGGCGCTGAAGTGGTTTCTGAATGTGGAGTTGGTGGCATGTGAAACCCGCCTGTGGAGCCTTCGTTTGTGTGGGATGCTCACCAACCTGCCCTTCAGGACAATGCACTCAAACGGCATTAAGCATAGTGTGTGAACACGTAGTTCTGCTTGAGAGCTGCCTGTCAGCCTGATGGTGTGTGAAGTCAGTGAGCCAAATGGAGTTGTTCTCCCACAAGCACCACTCGGCTGATTCTTCTTCAATATGCAATTCAGCAACATGCAGTGTTGCTTGATGGAATTAGCTCCTACAGCAACATCTGCGTCTAGAGCCTTTGTATTTAGGGCTAGCTGAAAAGGGCTTTGGCGCTGAAGTGGTTTCTGAATGTGAAGTTGGTGGCATGTGAAACCCGCCTGTGGAGGCTTCGTTTGTGTGGGATGCTCACCAAGCTGCCCTTCAGGACAATGCACTCAAACGGCATTAAGCATAGTGTGTGAACACGTAGTTTGCTTGAGAGCTGCCTGTCAGCCTGATGGTGTGTGAAGTCAGTGAGCCAAATGGAGTTGTTCTCCCACAAGAACCACTCAGCTGATTCTTCTTCAATATGCAATGCAGCAACATGCAGTGTTGCTTGATGGAATTAGCTCCTACAGCAACATCTGCGTCTAGAGCCTTTGTATTTAGGGGTAGCTGAAAACGTCTTTGGAGCTGAAGTGGTTTGTGAATGTGGAGTTGGTGGCATGTGAAACCCGCCTGTGGAGCCTTCGTTTGTGTGGGATGCTCACCAAGCTGCCCTTCAGGACAATGCACTCAAACGGCATTAAGCATAGTGTGTGAACACGTAGTTTGCTTGAGAGCTGCCTGTCAGCCTGATGGTGTGTGAAGTCAGTGAGCCAAATGGAGTTGTTCTCCCACAAGAACCACTCGGCTGATTCTTCTTCAATGTGCAATGCAGCAACATGCAGTGTTGCTTGATGGAATTAGCTCTTACAGCCACATCTGCGTCTAGAGCCTTTGTATTTAGGGCTAGCTGAAAACGGCCTTAGCGCTGAAGTGGTTTGTGAATGTGGAGTTGGTGGCATGTGAAACCCGCCTGTGGAGCCTTCGTTTGTGTGGGATGCTCACCAACCTGCCCTTCAGGACAATGCACTCAAACGGCATTAAGCATAGTGTGTGAACACGTAGTTCTGCTTGAGAGCTGCCTGTCAGCCTGATGGTGTGTGAAGTCAGTGAGCCAAATGGAGTTGTTCTCCCACAAGCACCACTCGGCTGATTCTTCTTCAATATGCAATTCAGCAACATGCAGTGTTGCTTGATGGAATTAGCTCCTACAGCAACATCTGCGTCTAGAGCCTTTGTATTTAGGGCTAGCTGAAAAGGGCTTTGGCGCTGAAGTGGTTTCTGAATGTTAAGTTGGTGGCATGTGAAACCCGCCTGTGGAGCCTTCGTTTGTGTGGGATGCTCACCAAGGTGCCCTTCAGGACAATGCACTCAAACGGCATTAAGCATAGTGTGTGAACACGTAGTTTGCTTGAGAGCTGCCTGTCAGCCTGATGGTGTGTGAAGTCAGTGAGCCAAATGGAGTTGTTCTCCCACAAGTACCACTCGGCTGATTCTTCTTCAATATGCCATTCAGCAACATGCAGTGTTGCTTGATGGAATTAGCTCTTACAGCCACATCTGCGTCTAGAGCCTTTGTATTTAGGGCTAGCTGAAAACGGCTTTGGCGCTGAAGTGGTTTGTGAATGTGGAGTTGGTGGCATGTGAAACCCGCCTCTGGAGTCTTTGTTTGTGTGGGGTGCTCACCAACCTGCCCTTCAGGACAATGCACTCAAACGGCATTAAGCATAGTGTGTGAACACGTAGTTTGCTTGAGAGCTGCCTGTCAGCCTGATGGTGTGTGAAGTCAGTGAGCCAAATGGAGTTGTTCTCCCACAAGAACCACTCGGCTGATTCTTCTTCAATATGCAATTCAGCAACATGCAGCGTTGCTTGATGGAATTAGCTCTTACAGCCACATCTGCGTCTAGAGCCTTTGTATTTAGGGCTAGCTGAAAACGGCCTTAGCGCTGAAGTGGTTTCTGAATGTGAAGTTGGTGGCATGTGAAACCCGCCTGTGGAGCCTTCGTTTGTGTGGGATGCTCACCAAGGTGCCCTTCAGGACAATGCACTCAAACGGCATTAAGCATCGTGTGTGAACACGTAGTTTGCTTGAGAGCTGCCTGTCAGCCTGATGGTGTGTGAAGTCAGTGAGCCAAATGGAGTTGTTCTCCCACAAGTACCACTCGGCTGATTCTTCTTCAATATGCCATTCAGCAACATGCAGTGTTGCTTGATGGAATTAGCTCTTACAGCAACATCTGCGTCTAGAGCCTTTGTATTTAGGGCTAGCTGAAAACGGCTTTGGCGCTGAAGTGGTTTGTGAATGTGGAGTTGGTGGCATGTGAAACCCGCCTGTGGAGCCTTCGTTTGTGTGGGATGCTCACCAACCTGCCCTTCAGGACAATGCACTCAAACGGCATTAAGCATAGTGTGTGAACACGTAGTTTGCTTGAGAGCTGCCTGTCAGCCTGATGGTGTGTGAAGTCAGTGAGCCAAATGGAGTTGTTCTCCCACAAGAACCACTCGGCTGATTCTTCTTCAATATGCAATTCAGCAACATGCAGTGTTGCTTGATGGAATTAGCTCTTACAGCAACATCTGCGTCTAGAGCCTTTGTATTTAGGGCTAGCTGAAAACGGCCTTAGCGCTGAAGTGGTTTGTGAATGTGGAGTTGGTGGCATGTGAAACCCGCCTGTGGAGCCTTCGTTTGTGTGGGATGCTCACCAACCTGCCCTTCAGGACAATGCACTCAAACGGCATTAAGCATAGTGTGTGAACACGTAGTTTGCTTGAGAGCTGTCTGTCAGCCTGATGGTGTGTGAAGTCAGTGAGCCAAATGGAGTTGTTCTCCCACAAGAACCACTCGGCTGATTCTTCTTCAATATGCAATTCAGCAACATGCAGTGTTGCTTGATGGAATTAGCTCTTACAGCAACATCTGCGTCTAGAGCCTTTGTATTTAGGGCTAGCTGAAAGTGGCTTTTGCGCTGATGTGGTTTCTGAATGTGGAGTTGGTGGCATGTGAAACCCGCCTGTGGAGCCTTCGTTTGTGTGGGATGCTCACCAAGCTGCCCTTCAGGACAATGCACTCAAACAGCATTAAGCATAGTGTGTGAATATGTAGTTTGCTTTAGAGTGTCCTGTCAGCATGATGGTGTGTGACGTCAGCGAGCCAAATCGAGCTGTTCTCCCACAAGAACCACTCGGCTGATTCTTCTTCAATATGCCATTCAGCAACATGCAGTGTTGCTTGATGGAATTAGCTCTTACAGCCACATCTGCGTCTAGAGCCTTTGTATTTAGGGCTAGCTGAAAACAGTTTTGGCGCTGAAGTGGTTTGAGAATGTGGAGTTGGTGGCATGTGAAACCCGCCTGTGGAGCCTTCGTTTGTGTGGGATGCTCACCAAACTTCCCTTCAGGACAATGCACTCAAACGGCATTAAGCATAGTGTGTGAACACGTAGTTTGCTTGAGAGCTGCCTGTCAGCCTGATGGTGTGTGAAGTCAGTGAGCCAAATGGAGTTGTTCTCCCATAAGAACCACTCGGCTGATTCTTCTTCAATATGCCATTCAGCAACATGCAGTGTTGCTTGATGGAATTAGCTCTTACAGCCACATCTGCGTCTAGAACCTTTGTATTTAGGGCTAGCTGAAAAGGGCTTTGGCGCTGAAGTGGTTTGTGAATGTGGAGTTGGTGGCATGTGAAACCCGCCTGTGGAGCCTTCGATTGTGTGGGATGCTCACCAACCTGCCCTTCAGGACAATGCACTCAAATGGCATTAGGCATAGTGTGTGAACACGTAGTTTGCTTGAGAGCTGCCTGTCAGCCTGATGGTGTGTGAAGTCAGTGAGCTAAATGGAGTTGTTCTCCCACAAGAACCACTCGGCTGATTCTTCTTCAATATGCAATTCAGCAACATGCAGCGTTGCTTGATGGAATTAGCTCTTACAGCAACATCTGCGTCTAGAGCCTTTGTATTTAGGGCTAGCTTAAAAGGGCTTTGGCGCTGAAGTGGTTAGTGAATGTGGAGTTGGTGTCATGTGAAACCCGCCTGTGGAGCCTTCGTTTGTGTGGGATGCTCACCAAGCTGCCCTTCAGGACAATGCACTCAAACGGCATTAAGCATAGTGTGTGAACACGTAGTTTGCTTGAGAGCTGCCTGTCAGCCTGATGGTGTGTGAAGTCAGTGAGCCAACTGGAGTTGTTCTCCCACAAGAACCACTCGGCTGATTCTTCTTCAATGTGCAATTCAGCATCATGCAGTGTTGCTTGATGGAATTAGCTCTTACAGCCACATCTGCGTCTAGAGTCTTTGTATTTAAGGCTACCTGAAAAGGGCTTTGGCGCTGAAGTGGTTTCTGAATGTGGAGTTGGTGGCATGTGAAACCCGCCTGTGGAGCCTTCGTTTGTGTGGGATGCTCACAAACCTGCCCTTCAGGACAATGCACTCAAACGGCATTAAGCATAGTGTGTGAACACGTAGTTTGCTTGAGAGCTGCCTGTCAGCCTGACGGTGTGTGAAGTCTGTGAGCCAAATGGAGTTGTTCTCCCACAAGAACCACTCGGCTGATTCTTCTTCAATATGCCATTCAGCAACATGCAGTGTTGCTTGATGGAATTAGCTCTTACAGCCACATCTGCGTCTAGAGCCTTTGTATTTAGGGTTAGCTGAAAAGGGCTTTGGCGCTGAAGTGGTTTCTGAATGTGGAGTTGGTGGCATGTGAAACCCGCCTGTGGAGCCTTCGTTTGTGTGGGATGCTCACCAAGCTGCCCTTCAGGACAATGCACTCAAATGGCAATAGGCATAGTGTGTGAACACGTAGTTTGCTTGAGAGCTGCCGGTCAGCCTGATGGTGTGTGAAGTCAGTGAGCCAAATGGAGTTGTTCTCCCACAAGAACCACTCGGCTGATTCTTCTTCAATATACCATTCAGCAACATGCAGTGTTGCTTGATGGAATTAGCTCTTACAGCCACATCTGCGTCTAGAGCCTTTGTATTTAGGGCTAGCTGAAAACAGTTTTGGCGCTGAAGTGGTTTGAGAATGTGGAGTTGGTGGCATGTGAAACCCGCCTGTGGAGCCTTCGTTTGTGTGGCATGCTCACCAAACTTCCCTTCAGGACAATGCACTCAAACGGCATTAAGCATAGTGTGTGAACACGTAGTTTGCTTGAGAGCTGCCTGTCAGCCTGATGGTGTGTGAAGTCAGTGAGCCAAATGGAGTTGTTCTCCCATAAGAACCACTCGGCTGATTCTTCTTCAATATGCCATTCAGCAACATGCAGTGTTGCTTGATGGAATTAGCTCTTACAGCCACATCTGCGTCTAGAACCTTTGTATTTAGGGCTAGCTGAAAAGGGCTTTGGCGCTGAAGTGGTTTGTGAATGTGGAGTTGGTGGCATGTGAAACCCGCCTGTGGAGCCTTCGATTGTGTGGGATGCTCACCAACCTACCCTTCAGGACAATGCACTCAAACGGCATTAGGCATAGTGTGTGAACACGTAGTTTGCTTGAGAGCTGCCTGTCAGCCTGATGGTGTGTGAAGTCAGTGAGCTAAATGGAGTTGTTCTCCCACAAGAACCACTCGGCTGATTCTTCTTCAATATGCAATTCAGCAACATGCAGCATTGCTTGATGGAATTAGCTCTTACAGCAACATCTGCGTCTAGAGCCTTTGTATTTAGGGCTAGCTTAAAAGGGCTTTGGCGCTGAAGTGGTTAGTGAATGTGGAGTTGGTGGCATGTGAAACCCGCCTGTGGAGCCTTCGTTTGTGTGGGATGCTCACCAAGCTGCCCTTCAGGACAATGCACTCAAACGGCATTAAGCATAGTGTGTGAACACGTAGTTTGCTTGAGAGCTGCCTGTCAGCCTGATGGTGTGTGAAGTCAGTGAGCCAACTGGAGTTGTTCTCCCACAAGAACCACTCGGCTGATTCTTCTTCAATGTGCAATTCAGCATCATGCAGTGTTGCTTGATGGAATTAGCTCTTACAGCCACATCTGCGTCTAGAGCCTTTGTATTTAAGGCTACCTGAAAAGGGCTTTGGCGCTGAAGTGGTTTCTGAATGTGGAGTTGGTGGCATGTGAAACCCGCCTGTGGAGCCTTCGTTTGTGTGGGATGCTCACCAAGCTGCCCTTCAGGACAATGCACTCAAACGGCATTAAGCATAGTGTGTGAACACGTAGTTTGCTTGAGAGCTGCCTGTCAGCCTGATGGTGTGTGAAGTCAGTGAGCCAAATGGAGTTGTTCTCCCACAAGAACCACTCGGCTGATTCTTCTTCAATGTGCAATGCAGCAACATGCAGTGTTGCTTGATGGAATTAGCTCTTACAGCAACATCTGCGTCTAGAGCCTTTGTATTTAGGGCTAGCTGAATGTGGCTTTGGCGCTGAAGTGGTTTCTGAATGTGGAGTTGGTGGCATGTGAAACCCGCCGGTGGAGCCTTCGTTTGTGTGGGATGCTCACCAACCTGCCCTTCAGGACAATGCACTCAAACGGCATTAAGCATAGTGTGTGAACACGTAGTTTGCTTGAGAGCTGCCAGTCAGCCTGATGGTGTGTGAAGTCAGTGAGCCAAATGGAGTTGTTCTCCCACAAGAACCACTCGGCTGATTCTTCTTCAATATGCAATTCAGCATCGTGCAGTGTTGCTTCATGGAATTAGCTCTTACAGCAACATCTGCGTCTAGAGCCTTTGTATTTAGTGCTAGCTGAAAACGGCTTTGGCGCTGAAGTGATTTCTGAATGTGGAGTTGGTGGCATGTGAAACCCGCCTGTGGAGCCTTCGTCTGTGTGGGATGCTCACCAAGCTGCCCTTCAGGACAATGCACTCAAACGGCATTAAGCATAGTGTGTGAACACGTAGTTTGCTTGAGAGCTGCCTGTGGCCTGATGGTGTGTGAAGTCAGTGAGCCAAATGGAGTTGTTCTCCCACAAGAACCACTCGGCTGATTCTTCTTCAATATGCCATTCAGCAACATGCAGTGTTGCTTGATGGAATTAGCTCTTACAGCAACATCTGCATCTAGAGCCTTTGTATTTAGGGCTAGCTGAAAACGGCTTTGGCGCTGAAGTGGTTTCTGAATGTGGAGTTGGTGGCATGTGAAACCCGCCTGTGGAGCCTTCGTTTGTGTGTGGTGCTCACCAAGCTGCCCTTCAGGACAATGCACTCAAACGGCATTAAGCATAGTGTGTGAACACGTAGTTTGCTTGAGAGCTGCCTGTCAGCCTGATGGTGTGTGAAGTCAGTGAGCCAAATGGAGTTGTTCTCCCACAAGAACCACTCGGCTGATTCTTCTTCAATATGCCATTCAGCAACATGCAGTGTTGCTTGATGGAATTAGCTCTTACAGCAACATCTGCGTCTAGAGCCTTTGTATTTAGGGCTAGCTGAAAAGGGCTTTGGCGCTGAAGTGGTTTCTGAATGTGGAGTTGGTGGCATGTGAAACCTGCCTGTGGAGCCTTCGTTTGTGTGGGATGCTCACCAACCTGCCCTTCAGGACAATGCACTCAAACGGCATTAAGCATAGTGTGTGAACACGTAGTTTGCTTGAGAGCTGCGTGTCAGCCTGATGGTGTGTGAAGTCAGTGAGCCAAATGGAGTTGTTCTCCCACAAGAACCACTCGGCTGATTCTTCTTCAATATGCAATGCAGCAACATGCAGTGTTGCTTGATGGAATTAGCTCTTACAGCCACATCTCCTCTAGAGCCTTTGTGTTTAGGGCTAGCTGAAAAGGGCTTTGGTGCTGAAGTGGTTTCTGAATGTGGAGTTGGTGGCATGTGAAACCCGCCTGTGGAGCCTTCGTTTGTGTGGGATGCTCACCAAGCTGCCCTTCAGGACAATGCACTCAAACGGCATTAAGCATAGTGTGAACACGTAGTTTGCTTGAGAGCTGCCTGTCCGCCTGATGGTGTGTGAAGTCAGTGAGCCAAATGGAGTTGTTCTCCCACAAGAACCCCTCGGCTGATTCTTCTTCAATATGCAATTCAGCAACATGCAGTGTTGCTTGATGGAATTAGCTCTTATAGCCACATCTGCGTCTAGAGCCTTTGTATTGAGGGCTAGCTGAAAAGGGATTTGGCGCTGAAGTGGTTTCTGAATGTGGAGTTGGTGGCATGTGAAACCCGCCTGTGGAGACTTCGTTTGTGTGGGATGCTCACCCACTTGACCTTCAGGACAATGCACTCAAACGGCATTAAGCATAGTGTGTGAACACGTAGTTTGCTTGAGAGCTGCCTGTCAGCCTGATGGTGTGTGAAGTCAGTGAGCCAAATGGAGTTGTTCTCCCACAAGAACCACTCGGCTGATTCTTCTTCAATATGCAATTCAGCAACATGCAGTGTTGCTTGATGGAATTAGCTCTTACAGCAACATCTGCGTCTAGAGCCTTTGTATTTAGGGCTAGCTGAAAAGGGCTTTGGCGCTGAAGTGGTTTGTGAATGTGGAGTTGGTGGCATGTGAAGCCCGCCTGTGGAGCCTTCGTTTGTGTGGGATGCTCACCCACCTGCCCTTCAGGACAATGCACTCAAACGGCATTAAGCATAGTGTGTGAACACGTAGTTTGCTTGAGAGCTGCCTGTCAGCCTGATGGTGTGTGAAGTCAGTGAGCCAAATGGAGTTGTTCTCCCACAAGAACCACTCGGCTGATTCTTCTTCAATATGCCATTCAGCAACATGCAGTGTTGCTTGATGGAATTAGCTCTTACAGCAACATCTGCGTCTAGAGCCTTTGTATTTAGGGCTAGCTGAAAAGGGCTTTGGCGCTGAAGTGGTTTGTGAATGTGGAGTTGGTGGCATGTGAAACCCGCCTGTGGAGCCTTCGTTAGTGTGGGATGCTCACCAAGCTGCCCTTCAGGACAATGCACTCAAACGGCATTAAGCATAGTGTGTGAACACGTAGTTTGCTTGAGAGCTGCCTGTCAGCCTGATGGTGTGTGAAGTCAGTGAGCCAAATGGAGTTGTTCTCCCACAAGAACCACTCAGCTTTTTTTTTTTTCGATATGCAATTCAGCAACATGCAGTGTTGCTTGATGGAATTAGCTCTTACTGCCACATCTGCGTCTAGAGCCTTTTTATTTAGGGCTAGCTGAAAACGGCTTTGGCGCTGAAGTGGTTTCTGAATGTGGAGTTGGTGGCGTGTGAAACCTGCCTCTGGAGCCTTCGTTTGTGTGGGATGCTCACCAAGCTGCCCTTCAGGACAATGCACTCAAACGGCATTAAGCATAGTGTGTGAACACCTAGTTTGCTTGAGAGCTGCCTGTCAGCCTGATGGTGTGTGAAGTCAGTGAGCCAAATGGAGTTGTTCTCCCACAAGAACCACTCGGCTGATTCTTCTTCAATATGCAATTCAGCAACATGCAGTGTTGCTTGATGGAATTAGCTCTTATTGCAACATCTGCGTCGAGAGCCTTTGTATTTAGGGCTAGCTGAAAATGGCTTTGGCGCTGAAGTGGTTTCTGAATGTGGAGTTGGTGGCATGTGAAACCCGCCTGTGGAGCCTTCGTTTGTGTGGGATGCTCACCAAGCTGCCCTTCAGGACAATGCACTCAAACGACATTAAGCATAGTGTGTGAACACGTAGTTTGCTTGAGAGCTGCCTGTCAGCCTGATGGTGTGTGAAGTCAGTGAGCCAAATAGAGCTGTTCTCTCACAAGAACCACTCGGCTGATTCTTCTTCAATATGCAATGCAGCAACATGCAGTGTTGCTTGATGGAGTTAGCTCTTACAGCCACATCTGCGTCTAGAGCCTTTGTATTTAGGGCTAGCTGAAAACGGCTTTGGCACTGAAGTGGTTTCTGAATGTGGAGTTGGTGGCATGTGAAACCCGCCTGTGGAGCCTTCGTTTGTGTGGGATGCTCACCAAGCTGCCCTTCAGGACAATGCACTCAAACGGCATTAAGCATAGTGTGTGAACACATAGTTTGCTTGAGAGCTGCCTGTCAGCCTGATGGTGTGTGAAGTCAGTGAGCCAAATGGAGTTGTTCTCCCACAAGAACCACTCGGCTGATTCTTCTTCAATATGCCATTCAGCAACATGCAGTGTTGCTTGATGGAATTAGCTCTTATAGCCACATCTGCGTCTAGAGCCTTTGTATTGAGGGCTAGCTGAAAAGGGCTTTGGCGCTGAAGTGGTTTCTGAATGTGGAGTTGGTGGCATGTGAAACCCGCCTGTGGAGCCTTCGTTTGTGTGGGATGCTCACCAAGGTGCCTTTCAGGACAATGCACTCAAATGGCATTAAGCATAGTCTGTGAACACGTAGTTTGCTTGAGAGCTGCCTGTCAGCCTGATGGTGTGTGAAGTCCGTGAGCCAAATGGAGTTGTTCTCCCACAAGAACCACTCAGCTGATTCTTCTTCAATATGCAATTCAGCAACATGCAGTGTTGCTTGATGGAATTAGCTCTTACAGCAACATCTGCGTCTAGAGCCTTTGTATTTAGGGCTAGCTGAAAACGGCTTTGGCGCTGAAGTGGTTTGTGAATGTGGAGTTAGTAGCATGTGAAACCCGCCTGTGGAGACTTCGTTTGTGTGGGATGCTCACCAAGCTGCCCTTCAGGACAATGCACTCAAACGGCATTAAGCATAGTGTGTGAACACGTAGTTTCCTTGAGAGCTGCCTGTCAGCCTGATGGTGTGTGAAGTCAGTGAGCCAAATGGAGTTGTTCTCCCACAAGAACCACTCGGCTGATTCTTCTTCAATATGCCATTCAGCAACATGCAGTGTTGCTTGATGGAATTAGCTCTTACAGCAACATCTGCGTCTAGAGCCTTTGTATTTAGGGCTAGCTGAAAACGGCTTTGGCGCTGAAGTGGTTTCTGAATGTGGAGTGGGTGGCATGTGAAACCCGCCTGTGGAGCCTTCGTTTGTGTGGGATGCTCACCAACCTGCCCTTCAGGACAATGCACTCAAATGGCATTAAGCATAGTGTGTGAACACGTAGTTTGCTTGAGAGCTGCCTGTCAGCCTGTTGCTGTGTGAAGTCAGTGAGCCAAATGGAGTTGTTCTCCCACAAGAACCACTCGATTGATTCTTCTCCAATATGCAATGCAACATCATGCAGTGTTGCTTGATGGAATTAGCTCTTACAGCAACATCTGCGTCTAGAGCCTTTGTATTTAGGGCTAGCTGAAAACGGCTTTGGCGCTGAAGTGGTTTCTGAATGTGGAGTTGGTGGCATGTGAAACCCGCCTGTGGAGCCTTCGTTTGTGTGGGATGCTCACCAACCTGCCCTTCAGGACAATGCACTCAAATGGGTTTAAGCATAGTGTGTGAACACGTAGTTTGCTTGAGAGCTGCCTGTCAGCCTGATGCTGTGTGAAGTCAGTGAGCCAAATGGAGTTGTTCTCCCACAAGAACCACTCGGCTGATTCTTCTTCAATATGCCATTCAGCAACATGCAGTGTTGCTTGATGGAATTAGCTCTTACAGCCACATCTGCGTCTAGAGCCTTTGTATTTAGGGTTAGCTGAAAACGGCTTTGGCGTTGAAGTGGTTTCTGAATGTGGAGTTGGTGGCATGTGAAACCCGCCTGTGGAGCCTTCGTTTGTGTGGGATGCTCACCAACCTGCCCTTCAGGACAATGCACTCAAACGGCATTAAGCATAGTGTGTGAACACGTAGTTTGCTTGAGAGCTGCCTGTCAGCCTGATGGTGTGTGAAGTCAGTGAGCCAAATGGAGTTGTTCTCCCACAAGAACCACTCGATTGATTCTTCACCAATATGCAATGCAACAACATGCAGTGTTGCTTGATGGAATTATCTATTACAGCAACATCTGCGACTAGAGCCTTTGTATTTAGGGCTAGCTGAAAACGGCTTTGGCGCTGAAGTGGTTTCTGAATGTGGAGTTGGTGGCATGTGAAACCCTCCTGTTTAGCCTTCGTTTGTGTGGGATGCTCACCAAGCTGCCCTTCAGGACAATGCACTCAAATGGCATTAAGCATAGTGTGTGAACACGTAGTTTGCTTGAGAGCTGCCTGTCAGCCTGATGGTGTGTGAAGTCAGTGAGCCAAATGGAGTTGTTCTCCCACAAGAACCACTCGGCTGATTCTTCTTCAATATGCAATTCAGCAACATGCAGTGTTGCTTGATGGAATTAGCTCTTACAGCAACATCTGCGTCTAGAGCCTTTGTATTTAGGGCTAGCTGAAAAGGGCTTTGGCGCTGAAGTGGTTTGTGAATGTGGAGTTGGTGGCATGTGAAGCCCGCCTGTGGAGCCTTCGTTTGTGTGGGATGCTCACCCACCTGCCCTTCAGGACAATGCACTCAAACGGCATTAAGCATAGTGTGTGAACACGTAGTTTGCTTGAGAGCTGCCTGTCAGCCTGATGGTGTGTGAAGTCAGTGAGCCAAATGGAGTTGTTCTCCCACAAGAACCACTCGGCTGATTCTTCTTCAATATGCCATTCAGCAACATGCAGTGTTGCTTGATGGAATTAGCTCTTACAGCAACATCTGCGTCTAGAGCCTTTGTATTTAGGGCTAGCTGAAAAGGGCTTTGGCGCTGAAGTGGTTTCTGAATGTGGAGTTGGTGGCATGTGAAACCCGCCTGTGGAGCCTTCGTTAGTGTGGGATGCTCACCAAGCTGCCCTTCAGGACAATGCACTCAAACGGCATTAAGCATAGTGTGTGAACACGTAGTTTGCTTGAGAGCTGCCTGTCAGCCTGATGGTGTGTGAAGTCAGTGAGCCAAATGGAGTTGTTCTCCCACAAGAACCACTCAGCTTTTTTTTTTCGATATGCAATTCAGCAACATGCAGTGTTGCTTGATGGAATTAGCTCTTACTGCCACATCTGCGTCTAGAGCCTTTTTATTTAGGGCTAGCTGAAAACGGCTTTGGCGCTGAAGTGGTTTCTGAATGTGGAGTTGGTGGCGTGTGAAACCTGCCTCTGGAGCCTTCGTTTGTGTGGGATGCTCACCAAGCTGCCCTTCAGGACAATGCACTCAAACGGCATTAAGCATAGTGTGTGAACACGTAGTTTGCTTGAGAGCTGCCTGTCAGCCTGATGGTGTGTGAAGTCAGTGAGCCAAATGGAGTTGTTCTCCCACAAGAACCACTCGGCTGATTCTTCTTCAATATGCAATTCAGCAACATGCAGTGTTGCTTGATGGAATTAGCTCTTATTGCAACATCTGCGTCTAGAGCCTTTGTATTTAGGGCTAGCTGAAAACGGCTTTGGCGCTGAAGTGGTTTCTGAATGTGAAGTTGGTGGCATGTGAAACCCGCCTGTGGAGCCTTCGTTTGTGTGGGATGCTCACCAAGCTGCCCTTCAGGACAATGCACTCAAACGACATTAAGCATAGTGTGTGAACACGTAGTTTGCTTGAGAGCTGCCTGTCAGCCTGATGGTGTGTGAAGTCAGTGAGCCAAATAGAGCTGTTCTCTCACAAGAACCACTCGGCTGATTCTTCTTCAATATGCAATGCAGCAACATGCAGTGTTGCTTGATGGAGTTAGCTCTTACAGCCACATCTGCGTCTAGAGCCTTTGTATTTAGGGCTAGCTGAAAACGGCTTTGGCACTGAAGTGGTTTCTGAATGTGGAGTTGGTGGCATGTGAAACCCGCCTGTGGAGCCTTCGTTTGTGTGGGATGCTCACCAAGCTGCCCTTCAGGACAATGCACTCAAACGGCATTAAGCATAGTGTGTGAACACATAGTTTGCTTGAGAGCTGCCTGTCAGCCTGATGGTGTGTGAAGTCAGTGAGCCAAATGGAGTTGTTCTCCCACAAGAACCACTCGGCTGATTCTTCTTCAATATGCCATTCAGCAACATGCAGTGTTGCTTGATGGAATTAGCTCTTATAGCCACATCTGCGTCTAGAGCCTTTGTATTGAGGGCTAGCTGAAAAGGGCTTTGGCGCTGAAGTGGTTTCTGAATGTGGAGTTGGTGGCATGTGAAACCCGCCTGTGGAGCCTTCGTTTGTGTGGGATGCTCACCAAGGTGCCTTTCAGGACAATGCACTCAAATGGCATTAAGCATAGTCTGTGAACACGTAGTTTGCTTGAGAGCTGCCTGTCAGCCTGATGGTGTGTGAAGTCCGTGAGCCAAATGGAGTTGTTCTCCCACAAGAACCACTCGGCTGATTCTTCTTCAATATGCAATTCAGCAACATGCAGTGTTGCTTGATGGAATTAGCTATTACAGCAACATCTGCGTCTAGAGCCTTTGTATTTAGGGCTAGCTGAAAACGGCTTTGGCGCTGAAGTGGTTTGTGAATGTGGAGTTAGTAGCATGTGAAACCCGCCTGTGGAGACTTCGTTTGTGTGGGATGCTCACCAAGCTGCCCTTCAGGACAATGCACTCAAACGGCATTAAGCATAGTGTGTGAACACGTAGTTTCCTTGAGAGCTGCCTGTCAGCCTGATGGTGTGTGAAGTCAGTGAGCCAAATGGAGTTGTTCTCCCACAAGAACCACTCGGCTGATTCTTCTTCAATATGCCATTCAGCAACATGCAGTGTTGCTTGATGGAATTAGCTCTTACAGCAACATCTGCGTCTAGAGCCTTTGTATTTAGGGCTAGCTGAAAACGGCTTTGGCGCTGAAGTGGTTTCTGAATGTGGAGTGGGTGGCATGTGAAACCCGCCTGTGTAGCCTTCGTTTGTGTGGGATGCTCACCAACCTGCCCTTCAGGACAATGCACTCAAATGGCATTAAGCATAGTGTGTGAACACGTAGTTTGCTTGAGAGCTGCCTGTCAGCCTGTTGCTGTGTGAAGTCAGTGAGCCAAATGGAGTTGTTCTCCCACAAGAACCACTCGATTGATTCTTCTCCAATATGCAATGCAACATCATGCAGTGTTGCTTGATGGAATTAGCTCTTACAGCAACATCTGCGTCTAGAGCCTTTGTATTTAGGGCTAGCTGAAAACGGCTTTGGCGCTGAAGTGGTTTCTGAATGTGGAGTTGGTGGCATGTGAAACCCGCCTGTGGAGCCTTCGTTTGTGTGGGATGCTCACCAACCTGCCCTTCAGGACAATGCACTCAAATGGGTTTAAGCATAGTGTGTGAACACGTAGTTTGCTTGAGAGCTGCCTGTCAGCCTGATGGTGTGTGAAGTCAGTGAGCCAAATGGAGTTGTTCTCCCACAAGAACCACTCGGCTGATTCTTCTTCAATATGCCATTCAGCAACATGCAGTGTTGCTTGATGGAATTAGCTCTTACAGCCACATCTGCGTCTAGAGCCTTTGTATTTAGGGTTAGCTGAAAACGGCTTTGGCGTTGAAGTGGTTTCTGAATGTGGAGTTGGTGGCATGTGAAACCCGCCTGTGGAGCCTTCGTTTGTGTGGGATGCTCACCAACCTGCCCTTCAGGACAATGCACTCAAACGGCATTAAGCATAGTGTGTGAACACGTAGTTTGCTTGAGAGCTGCCTGTCAGCCTGATGGTGTGTGAAGTCAGTGAGCCAAATGGAGTTGTTCTCCCACAAGAACCACTCGATTGATTCTTCACCAATATGCAATGCAACAACATGCAGTGTTGCTTGATGGAATTATCTATTACAGCAACATCTGCGACTAGAGCCTTTGTATTTAGGGCTAGCTGAAAACGGCTTTGGCGCTGAAGTGGTTTCTGAATGTGGAGTTGGTGGCATGTGAAACCCTCCTGTTTAGCCTTCGTTTGTGTGGGATGCTCACCAAGCTGCCCTTCAGGACAATGCACTCAAATGGCATTAAGCATAGTGTGTGAACACGTAGTTTGCTTGAGAGCTGCCTGTCAGCCTGATGCTGTGTGAAGTCAGTGAGCCAAATGGAGTTGTTCTCCCACAAGAACCACTCGGCTGATTCTTCTTCAATATGCAATGCAGCAACATGCAGTGTTCCTTGATGGAATTAGCTCTTACAGCAACATCTGGGTCTAGAGCCTTTGTATTTAGGGCTAGCTGAAAAGGGCTTTTGCGCTGAAGTGGTTTCTGAATGGGGAGTGGGTGGCATGTGAAACCTGCCTGTGGAGCCTTCGTTTGTGTGGGATGCTCACCAACCTGCCCTTCAGGACAATGCACTCAAATGGCATTAAGCATAGTGTGTGAACACGTAGTTTGCTTGAGAGCTGCCTGTCAGCCTGTTGCTGTGTGAAGTCAGTGAGCCAAATGGAGTTGTTCTCCCACAAGAACCACTCGATTGATTCTTCTCCAATATGCAATGCAACATCATGCAGTGTTGCTTGATGGAATTAGCTCTTACAGCAACATCTGCGTCTAGAGCCTTTGTATTTAGGGCTAGCTGAAAACGGCTTTGGCTCTGAAGTGGTTTCTGAATGTGGAGTTGGTGGCATGTGAAACCCGCCTGTGGACCTTCGTTTGTGTGGGATGCTCACCAACCTGCCCTTCAGGACAATGCACTCAAATGGGTTTAAGCATAGTGTGTGAACACGTAGTTTGCTTGAGAGCTGCCTGTCAGCCTGATGCTGTGTGAAGTCAGTGAGCCAAATGGAGTTGTTCTCCCACAAGAACCACTCGGCTGATTCTTCTTCAATATGCCATTCAGCAACATGCAGTGTTGCTTGATGGAATTAGCTCTTACAGCCACATCTGCGTCTAGAGCCTTTGTATTTAGGGTTAGCTGAAAACGGCTTTGGCGTTGAAGTGGTTTCTGAATGTGGAGTTGGTGGCATGTGAAACCCGCCTGTGGAGCCTTCGTTTGTGTGGGATGCTCACCAACCTGCCCTTCAGGACAATGCACTCAAACGGCATTAAGCATAGTGTGTGAACACGTAGTTTGCTTGAGAGCTGCCTGTCAGCCTGATGGTGTGTGAAGTCAGTGAGCCAAATGGAGTTGCTCTCCCACAAGAACCACTCGGCTGATTCTTCTTCAATATGCAATTCAGCAACATGCAGTGTTGCTTGATGGAATTACCTCTTACTGCAACATCTGGGTCTAGAGCCTTTGTATTAGGGCTAGCTGAAAACGGCTTTGGCGCTGAAGTGGTTTCTGAATGTGGAGTTGGTGGCATGTGAAACCTGCCTGTGGAGCCTTCGTTTGTGTGGGATGCTCACCAAGCTGCCCTTCAGGACAATGCACTCAAATGGCATTAAGCATAGTGTGTGAACACGTAGTTTGCTTGAGAGCTGCCTGTCAGCCTGATCGTGTGTGAAGTCAGTGAGCCAAATGGAGTTGTTCTCCCACAAGAACCACTCGGCTGATTCTTCTCCAATATGCAATGCAACAATATGCAGTGTTGCTTGATGGAATTAGCTCTTACAGCCACATCTGCGTCTAGAGCCTTTGTATTTAGGGCTAGCTGAAAAGGGCTTTGGCGCTGAAGTGGTTTCTGAATGTGGACTTGGTGGCATGTGAAACCCGCCTGTGGAGCCTTCGTTTGTGTGGGATGCTCACCAACCTGCCCTTCAGGACAATGCACTCAAACGGCATTAAGCATAGTGTGTAAACAGGTAGTTTGCTTGAGAGCTGCCTGTCAGCCTGATGGTGTGTGAAGTCAGTGAGCCAAATGGAGTTGTTCTCCCACAAGAACCACTCGGCTGATTCTTCTTCAATATGCCATTCAGCAACATGCAGTGTTGCTTGATGGAATTACCTCTTACAGCCACAGCTGCGTCTAGACCCTTTGTATTTAGGGCTAGCTGAAAACGGCTTTGGCGCTGAAGTGGTTTCTGAATGTGGAGTTGGTGACATGTGAAACCTGCCTGTGGAGCCTTCGTTTGTGTGGGAGCTCACCAAGCTCCCCTCAGGACAATGCACTCAAACGGCATTAAGCATAGTGTGTGAACACGTAGTTTGCTTGAGAGCTGCCTGTTAGCCTGATGGTGTGTGAAGTCAGTGAGCCAAATGGAGTTGTTCTCCCACAAGAACCACTCGGCTGATTCTTCTTCAATATGCAATTCAGCAACATGCAGTGTTGCTTGATGGAATTAGCTATTACAGCAACATCTGCGACTAGAGCCTTTGTATTTAGGGCTAGCTGAAAACGGCTTTGGCGCTGAAGTGGTTTCTGAATGTGGAGTTGGTGGCATGTGAAACCCGCCTGTGGAGCCTTCGTTTGTGTGGGATGCTCACCAACCTGCCCTTCAGGACAATGCACTCAAACATCATTAAGCATAGTGTGTGAACACGTAGTTTGCTTGAGTGCTGCCTGTCAGCCTGATGGTGTGTGAAGTCAGTGAGCCAAATGGAGTTGTTCTCCCACAAGAACCACTCGGCTGATTCTTCTTCAATATGCCATTCAGCAACATGCAGTGTTGCTTGATGGAATTAGCTCTTACAGCAACATCTGTGTCTAGAGCCTTTGTATTTAGGGCTAGCTGAATGTGGCTTTTGCGCTGAAGTGGTTTCTGAATGTGGACTTGGTGGCATGTGAAACCCGCCTGTGGAGCCTTCGTTTGTGTGGGATGCTCACCAAGCTGCCCTTCAGGACAATGCACTCAAACGGCATTAAGCATAGTGTGTGAACACACAGTTTGCTTGAGAGCTGCCTGTCAGCCTGATGGTGTGTGAAGTCAGTGAGCCAAATGGAGTTGTTCTCCCACAAGAACCACTCGGCTGATTCTTCTTCAATATGCAATTTAGCAACATGCAGTGTTGCTTGATGGAATTAGCTCTTACAGCAACATCTGCGTCTAGAGCCTTTGTATTTAGGGCTAGCTGAAAAGGGCTTTGGCGCTGAAGTGGTTTCTGAATGTGGAGTTGGTGGCATGTGAAACCCGCCTGTGGAGCCTTCGTTTGTGTGGGATGCTCACCAACCTGCCCTTCAGGACAAAGCACTCAAACGTCATTAAGCACAGTGTGTGAACAAAGTAGTTTGCTTGAGAGCTGCCTGTCAGCCTGCTGGTGTGTGAAGTCAGTGAGCCAAATGGAGTTGTTCTCCCACAAGAACCACTCGGCTGATTCTTCTTCAATATGCAATGCAGCAACATGCAGTGTTGCTTGATGGAATTAGCTCTTACAGCAACATCTGCGTCTAGAGCCTTTGTATTTAGGGCTAGCTGAAAACGGCTTTGGCGCTGAAGTGGTTTCTGAATGTGGAGTTTGTGGCATGTGAAACCCGCCTGTGGAGCCTTCGTTTGTGTGGGATGCTCACCAAGCTGCCCTTCAGGACAATGCACTCAAACGGCATTAAGCATAGTGTGTGAACACATAGTTTGCTTGAGAGCTGCCTGTCAGCCTGATGGTGTGTGAAGTCAGTGAGCCAAATGGAGTTGTTCTCCCACAAGAACCACTCGGCTGATTCTTCTTCAATATGCAATTCAGCAACATGCAGTGTTGCTTGATGGAATTAGCTCTTACAGCAACATCTGCGTCTAGCGCCTTTGTAGTTAGGGCTAGCTGAAAAGGGGTTTGGCGCTGAAGTGGTTTCTGAATGTGGAGTTGGTGGCATGTGCAACCCGCCTGTGGAGCCTTCGTTTGTGTGGGATGCTCACCAAGCTGCCCTTCAGGACAATGCACTCAAACATCATTAAGCATAGTGTGTGAACACGTAGTTTGCTTGAGAGCTGCCTGTCAGCCTGATGGTGTGTGAAGTCAGTGAGCCAAATGGAGTTGTTCTCCCACAAGAACCACTCGGCTGATTCTTCTTCAATATGCAATTCAGCAACATGCAGTGTTGCTTGATGGAATTAGCTCTTACAGCAACATCTGCGTCTAGAGCCTTTGTATTTAGGGCTAGCTGAAAACGGCTTTGGCGCTGAAGTGGTTTCTGAATGTGGAGTTGGTGGCATGTGAAACCCGCCTGTGGAGCCTTCGTTTGTGTGGGATGCTCACCAACCTGCCCTTCAGGACTATGCACTCAAACATCATTAAGCATAGTGTGTGAACACATAGTTTGCTTGAGAGCTGCCTGTCAGCCTGATGGTGTGTGAAGTCAGTGAGCCAAATGGAGTTGGTCTCCCACAAGAACCACTCGGCTGATTCTTCTTCAATATGCCATTCAGCAACATGCAGTGTTGCTTGATGGAATTAGCTCTTACAGCAACATCTGCGTTTAGAGCCTTTGTATTTAGGGCTAGCTGAAAACGGCTTTGGCGCTGAAGTGGTTTCTGAATGTGGAGTTGGTGGCATGTGAAACCCGCCTGTGGAGCCTTCGTTTGTGTGGGATGCTCACCAACCTGCCCTTCAGGACAATGCACTCAAACGGCATTAAGCATAGTGTGTGAACACGTAGTTTGCTTGAGAGCTGCCTGTCAGCCTGATGGTGTGTGAAGTCAGTGAGCCAAATGGAGTTGTTCTCCCACAAGAACCACTCGGCTGATTCTTCTTCAATATGCAATTCAGCAACATGCAGTGTTGCTTGATGGAATTAGCTCTTACAGCAACATCTGCTTCTAGAGCCTTTGTATTTAGGGCTAGCTGAAAACGGCTTTGGCGCTGAAGTGGTTTCTGAATGTGGAGTTGGTGGCATGTGAAACCCGCCTGTGGAGCCTTCGTTTGTGTGGGATGCTCACCAAGCTGCCCTTCAGGACAATGCACTCAAACATCATTAAGCATAGTGTGTGAACACGTAGTTTGCTTGAGAGCTGCCTGTCAGCCTGATGGTGTGTGAAGTCAGTGAGCCAAATGGAGTTGTTCTCCCACAAGAACCACTCGGCTGATTCTTCTTCAATATGCAATGCAGCAACATGCAGTGTTGCTTGATGGAATTACCTCTTACAGCCACATCTGCGTCTAGAGCCTTTGTATTTAGGGCTAGCTGAAAACGGCTTTGGCGCTGAAGTGGTTTCTGAATGTGGAGTTGGTGGCATGTGAAACCCGCCTGTGGAGCCTTCGTTTGTGTGGGATGCTCACCAAGCTGCCCTTCAGGACAATGCACTCAAACGGCATTAAGCATAGTGTGTGAACACGTAGTTTGCTTGAGAGCTGCCTGTCAGCCTGATGGTGTGTGAAGTCAGTGAGCCAAATGGAGTTGTTCTCCCACAAGAACCACTCGGCTGATTCTTCTTCAATATGCAATTCAGCAACATTCAGTGTTGCTTGATGGAATTAGCTCTTACAGCCACATCTGCGTCTAGAGCCTTTGTATTTAGGGCTAGCTGAAAACGGCTTTGGCGCTGAAGTGGTTTCTGAATGTGGAGTTGGTGGCATGTGAAACCCGCCTGTGGAACCTTCGTTTGTGTGGGATGCTCACCAAGCTGCCCTTCAGGACAATGCACTCAAACGGCATTAAGCATAGTGTGTGAACACGTAGTTTGCTTGAGAGCTGCCTGCCAGCCTGATGGTGTGTGAAGTCAGTGAGCCAAATGGAGTTGTTCTCCCACAAGAACCACTCGGCTGATTCTTCTTCAATATGCAATTCAGCAACATGCAGTGTTGCTTGATGGAATTAGCTCTTACAGCAACATCTGCGTCTAGAGCTTTGTATTTAGGGCTAGCTGAAAACGGCTTTGGCTCTGAAGTGGTTTCTGAATGTGGAGTTGTTGGCATGTGAAACCCGCCGGTGGAGCCCTCGTTTGTGTGGGATGCTCACCAAGCTGCCCTTCAGGACAATGCACTGAAACGGCATTAAACATAGTGTGTGAACACGTAGTTTGCTTGAGAGCTGCCTGTCAGCCTGATGGTGTGTGAAGTCAGTGAGCCAAATGGAGTTGTTCTCCCACAAGAACCACTCGGCTGATTCTTCTTCAATATGCAATGCAGCAACATGCAGTGTTGCTTGATGGAATTAGCTCTTACAGCAACATCTGCGTCTAGAGCCTTTGTATTGAGGGCTAGCTGAAAACGGCTTTGGCGCTGAAGTGGTTTCTGAATGTGGAGTTGGTGGCGTGTGAAACCCGCCTGTGGAGCCGTCGTTTGTGTGGGATGCTCACCAAGCTGCCCTTCAGGACAATGCACTCAAACGGCATTAAGCATAGTGTGTGAACACGTAGTTTGCTTGAGAGCTGCCTGTCAGCCTGATGGTATGTGAAGTCAGTGAGCCAAATGGAGTTGTTCTCCCACAAGATCCACTCGGCTGATTCTTCTTCAATATGCAATGCAGCAACATGCAGTGTTGCTTGATGGAATTAGCTCTTACAGCCACATCTGCGTCTAGAGCCTTTGTATTTAGGGCTAGCTGAAAACGGCTTTGGCGCTGAAGTGGTTTGTGAATGTGGAGTTGGTGGCATGTGAAAACTGCCTGTGGAGCCTTCGTTTGTGTGGGGTGCTCACCAACCTGCCCTTCAGGACTATGCACCCAAACATCTTTAAGCATAGTGTGTGAACACGTAGTTTGCTTGAGAGCTGCCTGTCAGCCTGATGGTGTGTGAAGTCAGTGAGCCAAATGGAGTTGGTCTCCCACAAGAACCACTCGGCTGATTCTTCTTCAATATGCAATGCAGCAACATGCAGTGTTGCTTGATGGAATTAGCTCTTACAGCAACATCTGCGTCTAGAGCGTTTGTATTTAGGGCTAGCTGAAAACGGCTTTGGCGCTGAAGTGGTTTCTGAATGTGGAGTTGTTGGCATGTGAAACCCGCCGGTGGAGCCCTCGTTTGTGTGGCATGCTCATCAACCTGCCCTTCAGGACAATGCACTCAAACATCATTAAGCATAGTGTGTGAACACGTAGTTTGCTTGAGAGCTGCCTGTCAGCCTGATGGTGTGTGAAGTCAGTGAGCCAAATGGAGTTGTTCTCCCACAAGAACCACTCGGCTGATTCTTCTTCAATATGCAATGCAGCAACATGCAGTGTTGCTTGATGGAATTAGCTCTAACAGCAACATCTGCGTCTAGAGCCTTTGTGTTAAAGGCTAGCTGAAAAGGGGTTTGGCCCTGAAGTGGTTTCTGAATGTGGAGTTGGTGGCATGTGAAACCCGCCTGTGGAGCCTTCGTTTGTGTGGGATGCTCACCAAGCTGCCCTTCAGGACAATGCACTCAAAGGGCATTAAGCATAGTGTGTGAACACGTAGTTTGCTTGAGAGCTGCCTGTCAGCCTGCTGGTGTTTGAAGTCAGTGAGCCAAATGGAGTTGTTCTCCCACAAGAACCACTCAGCTGATTCTTCTTCAATATGCCATTCAGCAACATGCAGTGTTGCTTGATGGAATTAGCTCTTATTGCAACATCTGGGTCTAGAGCCTTTGTATTTAGGGCTAGCAGCAAACGGCTTTGGCGCTGAAGTGGTTTCTGAATGTGGAGTTGGTGGCATGTGAAACCCGCCTGTGGAGCCTTCGTTTGTGTGGGATGCTCACCAAGCTGCCCTTCAGGACAACGCACTCAAACGGCATTAAGCATAGTGTGTGAACACGTAGTTTGCTTGAGAGCTGCCTGTCAGCCTGATGGTGTGTGAAGTCAGTGAGCCAAATGGAGTTGTTCTCCCACAAGAACCACTCGGCTGATTCTTCTTCAATATGCAATGCAGCAACATGCAGTGCTGCTTGATGGAATTATCTCTTACAGCCACATCTGCGTCTAGAGCCTTTGTATTTAGGGCTAGCTGAAAACGGCTTTGGCTCTGAAGTGGTTTCTGAATGTGGAGTTGGTGGCGTGTGAAACCCGCCTGTGGAGCCTTCGTTTGTGTGGGATGCTCACCAAGCTGCCCTTCAGGACAATGCACTCAAACGGCATTAAGCATAGTGTGTGAACACGTAGTTTGCTTGAGAGCTGCCTGTCAGCCTGATGCGGTGTGAAGTCAGTGAGCCAAATGGAGTTGTTCTCCCACAAGAACCACTCGGCTGATTCTTCTTCAATATGCAATTCAGCAAGATGCAGTGCTGCTTGATGGAATTAGCTCTTACAGCCACATCTGCGTCTAAAGCCTTTGTATTTAGGGCTAGCTGAAAATGGCTTTGGCGCTGAAGTGGTTTCTGAATGTGGAGTTGATGGCGTGTGAAACCCGCCTGTGGAGCCTTCGTTTGTGTGGGATGCTCACCAACCTGATCTTCAGGACAATGCACTCAAACGGCATTAAGCATAGTGTGTGAACACGTAGTTTGCTTGAGAGCTGCCTGTCAGCCTGATGGTGTGTGAAGTCAGTGAGCCAAATGGAGTTGTTCTCCCACAAGAACCACTCGGCTGATTCTTCTTCAATATGCAATGCAGCAACATGCAGTGTTGCTTGATGGAATTAGCTCTTACAGCCACATCTGCGTCTAGAGCCTTTGTATTTAGGGCTAGCTGAAAACGGCTTTGGCGCTGAAGTGGTTTCTGAATGTGGAGTTGGTGGCATGTGAAACCCGCCTGTGGAGCCTTCGTTTGTGTGGGATGCTCACCAACCTGATCTTCAGGACAATGCACTCAAACATCATTAAGCATAGTGTGTGAACACGTAGTTTGCTTGAGAGCTGCCTGTCAGCCTGATGGTGTGTGAAGTCAGTGAGCCAAATGGAGTTGTTCTCCCACAAGAACCACTCGGCTGATTCTTCTTCAATATGCAATGCAGCAACATGCAGTGTTGCTTGATGGAATTAGCTCTTACAGCAACATCTGCGTCTAGAGCCTTTGTATTTAGGGCTAGCTGAAAACGGCTTTGGCGCTGAAGTGGTTTCTGAATGTGGAGTTGGTGGCATGTGAAACCCGCCTGTGGAGCCTTCGTTTGTGTGGGATGCTCACCAACCTGCCCTTCAGGACAATGCACTCAAATGGCATTAAGCATAGTGTGTGAACACGTAGTTTGCTTGAGAGCTGCCTGTCAGCCTGATGGTGTGTGAAGTCAGTGAGCCAAATGGAGTTGTTCTCCCACAAGAACCACTCGGCTGATTCTTCTTCAATATGCAATGCAGCAACACGCAGTGTTGCTTGATGGAATTAGCTCTTACAGCAACATCTGCATCTAGAGCCTTTGTATTTAGGGCTAGCTGAAAACGGCTTTGGCGCTGAAGTGGTTTGTGAATGTGGAGTTGGTGGCATGTGAAAACTGCCTGTGGAGCCTTCGTTTGTGTGGGGTGCTCACCAACCTGCCCTTCAGGACTATGCACCCAAACATCTTTAAGCATAGTGTGTGAACACGTAGTTTGCTTGAGAGCTGCCTGTCAGCCTGATGGTGTGTGAAGTCAGTGAGCCAAATGGAGTTGGTCTCCCACAAGAACCACTCGGCTGATTCTTCTTCAATATGCAATGCAGCAACATGCAGTGTTGCTTGATGGAATTAGCTCTTACAGCCACATCTGCGTCTAGAGCCTTTGTATTTAGGGCTAGCTGAAAACGGCTTTGGCGCTGAAGTGGTTTGTGAATGTGGAGTTGGTGGCATGTGAAAACTGCCTGTGGAGCCTTCGTTTGTGTGGGGTGCTCACCAACCTGCCCTTCAGGACTATGCACCCAAACATCTTTAAGCATAGTGTGTGAACACGTAGTTTGCTTGAGAGCTGCCTGTCAGCCTGATGGTGTGTGAAGTCAGTGAGCCAAATGGAGTTGGTCTCCCACAAGAACCACTCGGCTGATTCTTCTTCAATATGCAATGCAGCAACATGCAGTGTTGCTTGATGGAATTAGCTCTTACAGCAACATCTGCGTCTAGAGCCTTTGTATTTAGGGCTAGCTGAAAACGGCTTTGGCGCTGAAGTGGTTTCTGAATGTGGAGTTGTTGGCATGTGAAACCCGCCGGTGGAGCCCTCGTTTGTGTGGGATGCTCATCAACCTGCCCTTCAGGACAATGCACTCAAACATCATTAAGCATAGTGTGTGAACACGTAGTTTGCTTGAGAGCTGCCTGTCAGCCTGATGGTGTGTGAAGTCAGTGAGCCAAATGGAGTTGTTCTCCCACAAGAACCACTCGGCTGATTCTTCTTCAATATGCAATTCAGCAACATGCAGTGTTGCTTGATGGAATTAGCTCTAACAGCAACATCTGCGTCTAGAGCCTTTGTGTTAATTGCTAGCTGAAAAGGGGTTTGGCCCTGAAGTGGTTTGTGAATGTGGAGTTGGTGGCATGTGAAACCCGCCTGTGGAGCCTTCGTTTGTGTGGGATGCTCACCAAGCTGCCCTTCAGGACAATGCACTCAAAGGGCATTAAGCATAGTGTGTGAACACGTAGTTTGCTTGAGAGCTGCCTGTCAGCCTGCTGGTGTTTGAAGTCAGTGAGCCAAATGGAGTTGTTCTCCCACAAGAACCACTCAGCTGATTCTTCTTCAATATGCCATTCAGCAACATGCAGTGTTGCTTGATGGAATTAGCTCTTATTGCAACATCTGGGTCTAGAGCCTTTGTATTTAGGGCTAGCTGCAAACGGCTTTGGCGCTGAAGTGGTTTCTGAATGTGGAGTTGGTGGCATGTGAAACCCGCCTGTGGAGCCTTCGTTTGTGTGGGATGCTCACCAAGCTGCCCTTCAGGACAGCGCACTCAAACGGCATTAAGCATAGTGTGTGAACACGTAGTTTGCTTGAGAGCTGCCTGTCAGCCTGATGGTGTGTGAAGTCAGTGAGCCAAATGGAGTTGTTCTCCCACAAGAACCACTCGGCTGATTCTTCTTCAATATGCAATGCAGCAACATGCAGTGCTGCTTGATGGAATTATCTCTTACAGCCACATCTGCGTCTAGAGCCTTTGTATTTAGGGCTAGCTGAAAACGGCTTTGGCTCTGAAGTGGTTTCTGAATGTGGAGTTGGTGGCGTGTGAAACCCGCCTGTGGAGCCTTCGTTTGTGTGGGATGCTCACCAAGCTGCCCTTCAGGACAATGCACTCAAACGGCATTAAGCATAGTGTGTGAACACGTAGTTTGCTTGAGAGCTGCCTGTCAGCCTGATGCGGTGTGAAGTCAGTGAGCCAAATGGAGTTGTTCTCCCACAAGAACCACTCGGCTGATTCTTCTTCAATATGCAATTCAGCAAGATGCAGTGCTGCTTGATGGAATTAGCTCTTACAGCCACATCTGCGTCTAAAGCCTTTGTATTTAGGGCTAGCTGAAAATGGCTTTGGCGCTGAAGTGGTTTCTGAATGTGGAGTTGATGGCGTGTGAAACCCGCCTGTGGAGCCTTCGTTTGTGTGGGATGCTCACCAACCTGATCTTCAGGACAATGCACTCAAACGGCATTAAGCATAGTGTGTGAACACGTAGTTTGCTTGAGAGCTGCCTGTCAGCCTGATGGTGTGTGAAGTCAGTGAGCCAAATGGAGTTGTTCTCCCACAAGAACCACTCGGCTGATTCTTCTTCAATATGCAATGCAGCAACATGCAGTGTTGCTTGATGGAATTAGCTCTTACAGCCACATCTGCGTCTAGAGCCTTTGTATTTAGGGCTAGCTGAAAACGGCTTTGGCGCTGAAGTGGTTTCTGAATGTGGAGTTGGTGGCATGTGAAACCCGCCTGTGGAGCCTTCGTTTGTGTGGGATGCTCACCAACCTGATCTTCAGGACAATGCACTCAAACATCATTAAGCATAGTGTGTGAACACAGTTTGCTTGAGAGCTGCCTGTCAGCCTGATGGTGTGTGAAGTCAGTGAGCCAAATGGAGTTGTTCTCCCACAAGAACCACTCGGCTGATTCTTCTTCAATATGCAATGCAGCAACATGCAGTGTTGCTTGATGGAATTAGCTCTTACAGCAACATCTGCGTCTAGAGCCTTTGTATTTAGGGCTAGCTGAAAACGGCTTTGGCGCTGAAGTGGTTTCTGAATGTGGAGTTGGTGGCATGTGAAACCCGCCTGTGGAGCCTTCGTTTGTGTGGGATGCTCACCAACCTGCCCTTCAGGACAATGCACTCAAATGGCATTAAGCATAGTGTGTGAACACGTAGTTTGCTTGAGAGCTGCCTGTCAGCCTGCTGGTGTGTGAAGTCAGTGAGCCAAATGGAGTTGTTCTCCCACAAGAACCACTCGGCTGATTCTTCTTCAATATGCAATGCAGCAACACGCAGTGTTGCTTGATGGAATTAGCTCTTACAGCAACATCTGCATCTAGAGCCTTTGTATTTAGGGCTAGCTGAAAACGGCTTTGGCGCTGAAGTGGTTTGTGAATGTGGAGTTGGTGGCATGTGAAACTCGCCTGTGGAGCCTTCGTTTGTGTGGGATGCTCACCAACCTGCCCTTCAGGACAATGCACTCAAACGGCATTAAGCATAGTGTGTGAACACGTAGTTTGCTTGAGAGCTGCCTGTCAGCCTGATGGTGTGTGAAGTCAGTGAGCCAAATGGAGTTGTTCTCCCACAAGAACCACTCGGCTGATTCTTCTTCAATATGCAATGCAGCAACATACAGTGTTGCTTGATGGAATTAGCTCTTACAGCAACATCTGCGTCTAGAGCCTTTGTATTTAGGGCTAGCTGAAAACGGCTTTGGCGCTGAAGTGGTTTCTGAATGTGGAGTTGGTGGCATTTGAAACCCGCCTGTGTAGCCTTCGTTTGTGTGGGATGCTCACCAAGCTGCTCTTCAGGACAATGCACTCAAACGGCATTAAGCATAGTGTGTGAACACGTAGTTTGCTTGAGAGCTGCCTGTCAGCCTGCTGGTGTGTGAAGTCAGTGAGCCAAATGGAGTTGTTCTCCCACAAGAACCACTCGGCTGATTCTTCTTCAATATGCAATTCAGCAACATGCAGTGTTGCTTGATGGAATTAGCTCTTACAGCAACATCTGCGTCTAGAGCCTTTGTATTTAGGGCTAGCTGAAAACGGCTTTGGCGCTGAAGTGGTTTCTGAATGTGGAGTTGGTGGCATGTGAAACCCGCCTGTGGAGCCTTCGTTTGTGCGGGATGCTCACCAAGCTGCCCTTCAGCACAATGCACTCAAACGGCATTAAGCATAGTGTGTGAACACGTAGTTTGCTTGAGAGCTGCCTGTCAGCCTGATGGTGTGTGAAGTCAGTGAGCCAAATGGAGTTGTTCTCCCACAAGAACCACTCGGCTGATTCTTCTTCAATATGCAATTCAGCAACATGCAGTGTTGCTTGATGGAATTAGCTCTTACAGCAACATCTGCGTCTAGAGCCTTTGTATTTAGCGCTAGCTGAAAACGGCTTTGGCGCTGAAGTGGTTTCTGAATGTGGAGTTGGTGGCATTTGAAACCCGCCTGTGGAGCCTTCGTTTGTGTGGGATGCTCACCAAGCTGCCCTTCAAGACAATGCACTCAAACGGCATTAGGCATAGTGTGTGAACACGTAGTTTGCTTGAGAGCTGCCTGTCAGCCTGCTGGTGTGTGAAGTCAGTGAGCCAAATGGAGTTGTTCTCCCACAAGAACCACTCGGCTGATTCTTCTTCAATATGCAATTCAGCAACATGCAGTGTTGCTTGATGGAATTAGCTCTTATTGCAACATCTGGGTCTAGAGCCTTTGTATTTAGGGCTAGCTGAAAATGGCTTTGGCGCTGAAGTGGTTTGTGAATGTGGAGTTGGTGGCATGTGAAACCCGCCTGTGGAGCCTTCTTTTGTGTGGGATGCTCACCAACCTGCCCTTCAGGACAATGCACTCAAACGACTTTAAGCATAGTGTGTGAACACGTAGTTTGCTTGAGAGCTGCCTGTCAGCCTATGCTGTGTGAAGTCAGTGAGCCAAATGGAGTTGTTCTCCCACAAGAACCACTCGGCTGATTCTTCTTCAATATGCAATTCAGCAACATGCAGTGTTGCTTGATGGAATTAGCTCTTACAGCAACATCTGGGTCTAGAGCCTTTGCATTTAGGGCTAGCTGAAAACGGCTTTGGCGCTGAAGTGGTTTCTGAATGTGGAGTTGGTGGCATGTGAAACCCGCCTGTGGAGCCTTCGTTTGTGTGTGGTGCTCACCAAGCTGCCCTTCAGGACAATGCACTCAAACGGCATTAGGCATAGTGTGTGAATACGTAGTTTGCTTGAGAGCTGCCTGTCAGCCTGATGGTGTGTGAAGTCAGTGAGCCAAATGGAGTTGTTCTCCCACAAGAACCACTCGGCTGATTCTTCTTCAATATGCAAGGCAGCAACATGCAGTGTTGCTTGATGGAATTAGCTCTTACAGCAACATCTGCGTCTAGAGCCTTTGCATTTAGGGCTAGCTGAATGTGGCTTTGGCGCTGAAGTGGTTTCTGAATGTGGAGTTGGTGGCATGTGAAACCCGCCTGTGGAGCCTTCGTTAGTGTGGGATGCTCACCAAGCTGCCCTTCAGGACAATGCACTCAAACGGCATTAAGCATAGTGTGTGAACACGTAGTTTGCTTGAGAGCTGCCTGTCAGCCTGATGGTGTGTGAAGTCAGTGAGCCAAATGGAGTTGTTCTCCCACAAGAACCACTCGGCTGATTCTTCTTCAATATGCAATTCAGCAACATGCAGTGTTGCTTGATGGAATTAGCTCTTACTGTAACATCTGGGTCTAGAATCTTTGTATTTAGGGCTAGCTGAAAACGGCTTTGGCGCTGAAGTGGTTTCTGAATGTGGAGTTGGTGGCATATGAAACCCGCCTGTGGAGCCTTCGTTAGTGTGGGATGCTCACCAAGCTGCCCTTCAGGACAATGCACTCAAACGGCATTAAGCATAGTGTGTGAACACGTAGTTTGCTTGAGAGCTGCCTGTCAGCCTGATGGTGTGTGAAGTCAGTGAGCCAAATGGAGTTGTTCTCCCACAAGAACCACTCGGCTGATTCTTCTTCAATATGCAATTCAGCAACATGCAGTGTTGCTTGATGGAATTAGCTCTTACAGCAACATCTGTGTCTGGAGCCTTTGCATTTAGGGCTAGCTGAAAACGGCTTTGGCGCTGAAGTGGTTTCTGAATGTGGAGTTGGTGGCATATGAAACCCGCCTGTGGAGCCTTCGTTAGTGTGGGATGCTCACCAAGCTGCCCTTCAGGACAATGCACTCAAACGGCATTAAGCATAGTGTGTGAACACGTAGTTTGCTTGAGAGCTGCCTGTTAGCCTGATGGTGTGTGAAGTCAGTGAGCCAACTGGAGTTGTTCTCCCACAAGAACCACTCGGCTGATTCTTCTTCAATATGCAATTCAGCAACATGCAGTGTTGCTTGATGGAATTAGCTCTTACAGCAACATCTGCGTCTAGAGCCTTTGTATTTAGGGCTAGCTGAAAACGGTTTTGGTGCTGAAGTGGCCTGTGAATGTTTAGTTGGTGGCATGTTAAACCCGCCTGTGGAGCCTTCGTTTGTGTGGGATGCTCACCAAGCTGCCCTTCAGGACAATGCACTCAAACGGCATTAAGCATAGTGTGTGAACACGTAGTTTGCTTGAGAGCTGCCTGTCAGCCTGCTGGTGTGTGAAGTCAGTGAGCCAAATGGAGTTGTTCTCCCACAAGAACCACTCGGCTGATTCTTCTTCAATATGCAATGCAGCAACATGCAGTGTTGCTTGATGGAATTAGCTCTTACAGTAACATCTGCGTGTAGACCATTTGTATTTAGGGCTAGCTGAAAATGGCTTTGGCGCTGAAGTGGTTTGTGAATGTGGAGTTGGTGGCATGTGAAACCTGCCTGTGGAGCCTTCGTTTGTGTGGGATGCTCACCAACCTGCCCTTCAGGACAATGCACTCAAACGGCATTAAGCATAGTGTGTGAACACGTAGTTTGCTTGAGAGCTGCCTGTCAGCCTGATGGTGTGTGAAGTCAGTGAGCCAAATGGAGTTGTTCTCCCACAAGAACCACTCGGCTGATTCTTCTTCAATATACCATTCAACAACATGCAGTGTTGCTTGATGGAATTAGCTCTTACAGCAACATCTGCGTCTAGAGTCTTTGTATTTAGGGCTAGCTGAAAAGGGCTTTGGCGCTGAAGTGGTTTCTGAATGTGGAGTTGGTGGCATGTGAAACCCGCCTGTGGAGCCTTCGTTAGTGTGGGATGCTCACCAAGCTGCCCTTCAGGACAATGCACTCAAACGGCATTAAGCATAGTGTGTGAACACGTAGTTTGCTTGAGAGCTGCCTGTCAGCCTGATGGTGTGTGAAGTCAGTGAGCCAAATGGAGTTGTTCTCCCACAAGAACCACTCGGCTGATTCTTCTTCAATATGCAATTCAGCAACATGCAGTGTTGCTTGATGGAATTAGCTCTTACTGTAACATCTGGGTCTAGAATCTTTGTATTTAGGGCTAGCTGAAAATGGCTTTGGCGCTGAAGTGGTTTCTGAATGTGGAGTTGGTGGCATATGAAACCCGCCTGTGGAGCCTTCGTTAGTGTGGGATGCTCACCAAGCTGCCCTTCAGGACAATGCACTCAAACGGCATTAAGCATAGTGTGTGAACACGTAGTTTGCTTGAGAGCTGCCTGTCAGCCTGATGGTGTGTGAAGTCAGTGAGCCAAATGGAGTTGTTCTCCCACAAGAACCACTCGGCTGATTCTTCTTCAATATGCAATTCAGCAACATGCAGTGTTGCTTGATGGAATTAGCTCTTACAGCAACATCTGCGTCTAGAGCCTTTGTATTTAGGGCTAGCTGAAAACGGTTTTGGTGCTGAAGTGGCCTGTGAATGTTTAGTTGGTGGCATGTTAAACCCGCCTGTGCAGCCTTCGTTTGTGTGGGATGCTCATCAAGCTGCCCTTCAGGACAATGCACTCAAACGGCATTAAGCATAGTGTGTGAACAGGTAGTTTGCTTGAGAGCTGCCTGTCAGGATGATGGTGTGTGAAGTCAGTGAGCCAAATGGAGTTGTTCTCCCACAAGAACCACTCGGCTGATTCTTCTTCAATATGCAATGCAGCAACATGCAGTGTTGCTTGATGGAATTAGCTCTTACAGTAACATCTGCGTGTAGACCATTTGTATTTAGGGCTAGCTGAAAATGGCTTTGGCGCTGAAGTGGTTTGTGAATGTGGAGTTGGTGGCATGTGAAACCTGCCTGTGGAGCCTTCGTTTGTGTGGGATGCTCACCAACCTGCCCTTCAGGACAATGCACTCAAACGGCATTAAGCATAGTGTGTGAACACGTAGTTTGCTTGGGAGCTGCCTGTCAGCCTGATGGTGTGTGAAGTCAGTGAGCCAAATGGAGTTGTTCTCCCACAAGAACCACTCGGCTGATTCTTCTTCAATATACCATTCAACAACATGCAGTGTTGCTTGATGGAATTAGCTCTTACAGCAACATCTGCGTCTAGAGTCTTTGTATTTAGGGCTAGCTGAAAAGGGCTTTGGCGCTGAAGTGGTTTCTGAATGTGGAGTTGGTGGCATGTGAAACCCGCCTGTGGAGCCTTCGTTTGTGTGGGATGCTCACCAACCTGCCCTTCAGGACAATGCACTCAAACGGCATTAAGCATAGTGTGTGAACACGTAGTTTGCTTGAGAGCTGCCTGTCAGCCTGATGGTGTGTGAAGTCAGTGAGCCAAATGGAGTTGTTCTCCCACAAGAACCACTCGGCTGATTCTTCTTCAATATGCAATGCAGCAACATGCAGTGTTGCTTGATGGAATTAGCTCTTACAGCAACATCTGCGTCTAGAGCCTTTGTATTTAGGGCTAGCTGAAAACGGCTTTGGCGCTGAAGTGGTTTGTGAATGTGGAGTTGGTGGCATGTGAAACCCGCCTGTGGAGCCTTCGTTTGTGTGGGATGCTCACCAAGCTGCCCTTCAGGACAATGCACTCAAACGGCATTAAGCATAGTGTGTGAACAAAGTAGTTTGCTTGAGAGCTGCCTGTCAGCCTGATGGTGTGTGAAGTCAGTGAGCCAAATGGAGTTGTTCTCCCACAAGAACCACTCGGCTGATTCTTCTTCAATATGCAATGCAGCAACATGCAGTGTTGCTTGATGGAATTAGCTCTTACAGCAACATCTGCGTCTAGAGCCTTTGTATTTAGGGCTAGCTGAAAACGGTTTTGGTGCTGAAGTGGTTTCTGAATGTGGAGTTGGTGGCGTGTGAAACCCGCCTGTGGAGCCTTCGTTTGTGCGGGATGCTCACCAAGCTGCCCTTCAGGACAATGCACTCAAACGGCATTAAGCATAGTGTGTGAACACGTAGTTTGCTTGAGAGCTGCCGTTCAGCCTGATGGTGTGTGAAGTCAGTGAGCCAAATGGAGTTGTTCTCCCACAAGAACCACTCGGCTGATTCTTCTTCAATATGCAATGCAGCAACATGCAGTGTTGCTTGATGGAATTAGCTCTTACAGCAACATCTGGGTCTAGAGCCTTTGTATTTAGGACTAGCTGAAAACGGCTTTGGCGCTGAAGTGGTTTCTGAATGTGGAGTTGGTGGCATGTGAAACCCGCCTGTGGAGCCTTCGTTTGTGTGGGATGCTCACCAAGCTGCCCTTCAGGACAATGCACTCAAACGGCATTAGGCATAGTGTGTGAACACGTAGTTTGCTTGAGAGCTGCCTGTCAGCCTGATGCTGTGTGAAGTCAGTGAGCCAAATGGAGTTGTTCTCCCACAAGAACCACTCTTCTGATTCTTCTTCAATATGCAATTCAGCAACATGCAGTGTTGCTTGATGGAATTAGCTCTTACAGGCACATCTGCGTCTAGAGCCTTTGTATTTAGGGCTAGCTGAAAACGGCTTTGTCGCTGAAGTGGTTTCTGAATGTGGAGTTGGTGGCATGTGAAACCCGCCTGTGTAGCCTTCATTTGTGTGGGATGCTCACCAACCTGCCCTTCAGGACAATGCACTCAAACGGGATTAAGCATAGTGTGTGAACACGTAGTTTGCTTGAGAGCTGCCTGTCAGCCTGCTGGTGTGTGAAGTCAGTGAGCCAAATGGAGTTGTTCTCCCACAAGAACCACTCGGCTGATTCTTCTTCAATATGCAATGCAGCAACATGCAGTGTTGCTTCATGGAATTAGCTCTTACAGCAACATCTGCGTCTAGAGCCTTTGTATTTAGGGCTAGCTGAAAACGGCTTTGGCACTCAAGTGTTTTCTGAATGTGAAGTTGGTGGCATGTGAACCCCGCCTGTGGAGCCTTCGTTTGTGTGGGATGCTCACCAACCTGCCCTTCAGGACAATGCACTCAAACGGCATTAAGCATAGTGTGTGAACACGTAGTTTGCTTGAGAGCTGCCTGTCAGCCTGCTGGTGTGTGAAGTCAGTGAGCCAAATGGAGTTGTTCTCCCACAAGAACCACTCGGCTGATTCTTCTTCAATATGCAATTCAGCAACATGCAGTGTTGCTTGATGGAATTAGCTCTTACAGCAACATCTGCGTCTAGAGCCTTTGTATTTAGGACTAGCTGAATGTGGCTTTGGCGCTGAAGTGGTTTCTGAATGTGGAGTTGGTGGCATGTGAAACCCGCCTGTGTAGCCTTCGTTTGTGTGGGATGCTCACCAAGCTGCCCTTCAGGACAATGCACTCAAACGGCATTAAGCATAGTGTGTGAACAGGTAGTTTGCTTGAGAGCTGCCTGTCAGCCTGATGGTGTGTGAAGTCAGTGAGCCAAATGGAGTTGTTCTCCCACAAGAACCACTCGGCTGATTCTTCTTCAATATGCAATGCAGCAACATGCAGTGTTGCTTGATGAAATTAGCTCTTACAGCAACATCTGCGTCTAGAGCCTTTGTATTTAGGGCTAGCTGAATGTGGCTTTGGCGCTGAAGTGGTTTCTGAATGTGGAGTTGGTGGCATGTGAAACCCGCCTGTGGAGCCTTCGTTTGTGTGGGATGCTCACCAAGCTGCCCTTCAGGACAATGCACTCAAACGGCATTAACCATAGTGTGTGAACACGTAGTTTGCTTGAGAGCTGCCTGTCAGCCTGCTGGTGTGTGAAGTCAGTGAGCCAAATGGAGTTGTTCTCCCACAAGAACCACTCGGCTGATTCTTCTTCAATATGCAATGCAGCAACATGCAGTGTTGCTTGATGGAATTAGCTCTTACAGCAACATCTGCGTCTAGAGCCTTTGTATTTAGGGCTAGCTGAAAACGGCTTTGGCGCTGAAGTGGTTTCTGAATGTGAAGTTGGTGGCATGTGAACCCCGCCTGTGGAGCCTTCGTTTGTGTGGGAGCTCACCAAGCTGCCCTTCACGACAATGCACTCAAATGGCATTAAGCATAGTGTGTGAACACGTAGTTTGCTTGAGAGCTGCCTGTCAGCCTGATGGTGTGTGAAGTCAGTGAGCCAAATGGAGTTGTTCTCCCACAAGAACCACTCGGCTGATTCTTCTTCAATATGCAATGCAGCAACATGCAGTGTTCCTTGATGGAATTAGCTCTTACAGCAACATCTGCGTCTAGAGTCTTTGTATTTAGGGCTAGCTGAAAACGGCTTTGGCACTCAAGTGGTTTCTGAATGTGAAGTTGGTGGCATGTGAAACCCGCCTGTGGAGCCTTCGTTTGTGTGGGATGCTCACCAAGCTGCCCTTCAGGACAATGCACTCAAACGGCATTAAGCATAGTGTGTGAACACGTAGTTTGCTTGAGAGCTGCCTGTCAGCCTGATGGTGTGTGAAGTCAGTGAGCCAAATGGAGTTGTTCTCCCACAAGAACCACTCGGCTGATTCTTCTTCAATATGCAATGCAGCAACATGCAGTGTTGCTTGATGGAATTAGCTCTTACAGCAACATCTGCATCTAGAGCCTTTGTATTTAGGGCTAGCTGAAAGTGGCTTTGGCGCTGAAGTGGTTTCTGAATGTGGAGTTGGTGTCATGTGAAACCCGCCTGTGTAGCCTTCGTTTGTGTGGGATGCTCACCAAGCTGCCCTTCAGGACAATGCACTCAAACGGCATTAAGCATAGTGTGTGAACACGTAGTTTGCTTGAGAGCTGCCTGTCAGCCTGATGGTGTGTGAAGTCAGTGAGCCAAATGGAGTTGTTCTCCCACAAGAACCACTCGGCTGATTCTTCTTCAATATGCAATGCAGCAACATGCAGTGTTGCTTGATGGAATTAGCTCTTACAGCAACATCTGCGTCTAGAGCCTTTGTATTTAGGGCTAGCTGAAAACGGCTTTGGCGCTGAAGTGGTTTCTGAATGTGGAGTTGGTGGCATGTGAAACCCGCCTGTGGAGCCTTCGTTTGTGTGGGATGCTCACCAAGCTGCCCTTCAGGACAATGCACTCAAACGGCCTTAGGCATAGTGTGTGAACACGTAGTTTGCTTGAGAGCTGCCTGTCAGCCTGATGGTGTGTGAAGTCAGTGAGCCAAATGGAGTTGTTCTCCCACAAGAACCACTCGGCTGATTCTTCTTCAATATGCAATGCAGCAACATGCAGTGTTGCTTGATGGAATTAGGTCTTACAGCAACATCTGCATCTAGAGCCTTTGTATTTAGGGCTAGCTGAAAACGGCTTTGGCGCTGAAGTGGTTTCTGAATGTGGAGTTGGTGGCATGTGAAACCCGCCTGTGGAGCCTTCGTTTGTGTGGGATGCTCACCAATCTGCCCTTCAGGACAAAGCACTCAAACGGCATTAAGCATATTGTGTGAATAAAGTAGTTTGCTTGAGAGCTGCCTGTCAGCCTGATGCTGTGTGAAGTCAGTGAGCCAAATGGAGTTGTTCTCCCACAAGAACCACTCGGCTGATTCTTCTTCAATATGCAATTCAGCAACATGCAGTGTTGCTTGATGGAATTAGCTCTTACAGCAACATCTGCGTCTAGAGCCTTTGTATTTAGGGCTAGCTGAATGTGGCTTTGGCGCTGAAGTGGTTTCTGAATGTGGAGTTGGTGGCATGTGAAACCCGCCTGTGGAGCCTTCGTTTGTGTGGGATGCTCACCAAGCTGCCCTTCAGGACAATGCACTCAAACGGCATTAAGCATAGTGTGTGAACACGTAGTTTGCTTGAGAGCTGCCAGTCAGCCTGATGGTGTGTGAAGTCAGTGAGCCAAATGGAGTTGTTCTCCCACAAGAACCACTCGGCTGATTCTTCTTCAATATGCAATGCAGCAACATGCAGTGTTGCTTGATGGAAATAGCTCCTACAGCAACATCTGCGTCTAGAGCCTTTGTATTTAGGGCTAGCTGAAAACGGTTTTGGCGCTGAAGTGGTTTGTGAATGTGGAGTTGGTGGCATGTGAAACCCGCCTGTGGAGCCTTCGTTTGTGTGGGATGCTCACCAACCTGCCCTTCAGGACAATGCACTCAAACATCATTAAGCATAGTGTGTGAACACGTAGTTTGCTTGAGAGCTGCCTGTCAGCCTGATTGTGTGTGAAGTCAGTGAGCCAAATGGAGTTGTTCTCCCACAAGAACCACTCGGCTGATTCTTCTTCAATATGCAATGCAGCAACATGCAGTGTTGCTTGATGGAATTAGCTCTTACAGCCACATCTGCATCTAGAGTCTTTGTATTTATGGCTAGCTGAAAACGGTTTGGGCACTCAAGTGGTTTCTAAATGTGAAGTTGGTGGCATGTGAAACCCGCCTGTGGAGCCTTCGTTTGTGTGGGATGCTCACCAACCTGCCCTTCAGGACAATGCACTCAAACGGCATTAAGCATAGTGTGTGAACACGTAGTTTGCTTGAGAGCTGCCTGTCAGCCTGATGGTGTGTGAAGTCAGTGAGCCAAATGGAGTTGTTCTCCCACAAGAACCACTCGGCTGATTCTTCTTCAATATGCAATGCAGCAACATGCAGTGTTGCTTGATGAAATTAGCTCTTACAGCCACATCTGCGTCTAGACCATTTGTATTTAGGGCTAGCTGAAAACGGCTTTGGCGCTGAAGTGGTTTTTCAATGTGGAGTTGGTGGCATGTGAAACCTGCCTGTGGAGCCTTCGTTTGTGTGGGATGCTCAATAAGCTGCCCTTCAGGACAATGCACTCAAACGGCATTAAGCATAGTGTGTGAACACGTAGTTTGCTTGAGAGCTGCCTGTCAGCCTGCTGGTGTGTGAAGTCAGTGAGCCAAATGGAGTTGTTCTCCCACAAGAACCACTCGGCTGATTCTTCTTCAATATGCAATGCAGCAACATGCAGTGTTGCTTGATGGAATTAGCTCTTACAGCCACATCTGCATCTAGAGTCTTTGTATTTATGGCTAGCTGAAAACGGTTTTGGCACTCAAGTGGTTTCTAAATGTGAAGTTGGTGGCATGTGAAACCCGCCTGTGGAGCCTTCGTTTGTGTGGGATGCTCACCAAGCTGCCCTTCAGGACAATGCACTCAAACGGCATTAAGCATAGTGTGTGAACAGGTAGTTTGCTTGAGAGCTGCCTGTCAGCCTGATGGTGTGTGAAGTCAGTGAGCCAAATGGAGTTGTTCTCCCACAAGAACCACTCGGCTGATTCTTCTTCAATATGCAAAGCAGCAACATGCAGTGTTGCTTGATGGAATTAGCTCTTACAGCCACATCTGCGTCTAGACCATTTGTATTTAGGGCTAGCTGAAAACGGCTTTGGCGCTGAAGTGGTTTTTCAATGTGGAGTTGGTGGCATGTGAAACCTGCCTGTGGAGCCTTCGTTTGTGTGGGATGCTCACCAAGCTGCCCTTCAGGACAATGCACTCAAACAGCATTAAGCATAGTGTGTGAACACGTAGTTTGCTTGAGAGCTGCCTGTCAGCCTGATGGTGTGTGAAGTCAGTGAGCCAAATGGAGTTGTTCTCCCACAAGAACCACTCGGCTGATTCTTCTTCAATATGCAATGCAGCAACATGCAGTGTTGCTTGATGGAATTAGCTCTTACAGCAACATCTGCGTCTAGAGCCTTTGTATTTAGGGCTAGCTGAAAACGGCTTTGGCGCTGAAGTGGTTTCTGAATGTGGAGTTGGTGGCATGTGAAACCTGCCTGTGTAGCCTTCGTTTGTGTGGGATGCTCACCAAGCTGCCCTTCAGGACAATGCACTCAAACGGCATTAAGCATAGTGTGTGAACACGTAGTTTGCTTGAGAGCTGCCTGTCAGCCTGATGGTGTGTGAAGTCAGTGAGCCAAATGGAGTTGTTCTCCCACAAGAACCACTCGGCTGATTCTTCTTCAATATGCAATTCAGCAACATGCAGTGTTGCTTGATGGAATTAGCTCTTACAGCCACATCTGCATCTAGAGCCTTTGTATTTAGGGCTAGCTGAATGTGGCTTTGGCGCTGAAGTGGTTTGTGAATGTGGAGTTGGTGGCATATGAAACCCGCCTGTGGAGCCTTCGTTTGTGTGGGATGCTCACCAAGCTGCCCTTCAGGACAATGCACTCAAACGGCATTAAGCATAGTGTGTGAACACGTAGTTTGCTTGAGAGCTGCCTGTCAGCCTGATGGTGTGTGAAGTCAGTGAGCCAAATGGAGTTGTTCTCCCACAAGAACCACTCGGCTGATTCTTCTTCAATATGCAATGCAGCAACATGCAGTGTTGCTTGATGGAATTAGCTCTTACAGCAACATCTGCGTCTAGAGCCTTTGTATTTAGGGTTAGCTGAAAATGGCTTTGGCGCTGAAGTGGTTTCTGAATGTGGAGTTGGTGGCATGTGAAACCCGCCTGTGTAGCCTTCGTTTGTGTGGGATGCTCACCAAGCTGCCCTTCAGGACAATGCACTCAAACATCATTAAGCATAGTGTGTGAACACGTAGTTTGCTTGAGAGCTGCCTGTCAGCCTGATGTTGTGTGAAGTCAGTGAGCCAAATGGAGTTGTTCTCCCACAAGAACCACTCGGCTGATTCTTCATCAATATGCAATGCAGCAACATGCAGTGTTGCTTGATGGAATTAGCTCTTACAGCCACATCTGCGTCTAGACCATTTGTATTTAGGGCTAGCTGAAAACGGCTTTGGCGCTGAAGTGCTTTTTCAATGTGGAGTTGGTGGCATGTGAAACCTGCCTGTGGAGCCTTCGTTTGTGTGGGATGCTCACCAAGCTGCCCTTCAGGACAATGCACTCAAACGGCATTAAGCATAGTGTGTGAACACGTAGTTTGCTTGAGAGCTGCCTGTCAGCCTGATGGTGTGTGAAGTCAGTGAGCCAAATGGAGTTGTTCTCCCACAAGAACCACTCGGCTGATTCTTCTTCAATATGCAATGCAGCAACATGCAGTGTTGCTTGATGGAATTAGCTCTTACAGCAACATCTGCGTCTAGAGCCTTTGTATTTAGGGCTAGCTGAAAACAGCTTTGGCGCTGAAGTGGTTTCTGAATGTGGAGTTGGTGGCATGTGAAACCCGCCTGTGGAGCCTTCGTTTGTGTGGGATGCTCACCAACCTGCCCTTCAGGACAATGCACTCAAACGGCATTAGGCATAGTGTGTGAACACGTAGTTTGCTTGAGAGCTGCCTGTCAGCCTGATGCTGTGTGAAGTCAGTGAGCCAAATGGAGTTGTTCTCCCACAAGAACCACTCGGCTGATTCTTCTTCAATATGCAATGCAGCAACATGCAGTGTTGCTTGATGGAATTAGCTCTTACAGCAACATCTGCATCTAGAGCCTTTGTATTTAGGGCTAGCTGAAAAGAGCTTTGGCGCTGAAGTGGTTTCTGAATGTGGAGTTGGTGGCATGTGAAACCCGCCTGTGGAGCCTTCGTTTGTGTGGGATGCTCACCAAGCTGCCCTTCAGGACAATGCACTCAAATGGCATTAAGCATAGTGTGTGAACACGTAGTTTGCTTGAGAGCTGCCTGTCAGCCTGATGGTGTGTGAAGTCAGTGAGCCAAATGGAGTTGTTCTCCCACAAGAACCACTCGGCTGATTCTTCTTCAATATGCAATGCAGCAACATGCAGTGTTGCTTGATGGAATTAGCTCTTACAGCAACATCTGCGTCTAGAGCCTTTGTATTTAGGGCTAGCTGAAAACAGCTTTGGCGCTGAAGTGGTTTCTGAATGTGGAGTTGGTGGCATGTGAAACCCGCCTGTGGAGCCTTCGTTTGTGTGGGATGCTCACCAACCTGCCCTTCAGGACAATGCACTCAAACGGCATTAGGCATAGTGTGTGAACACGTAGTTTGCTTGAGAGCTGCCTGTCAGCCTGATGCTGTGTGAAGCCAGTGAGCCAAATGGAGTTGTTCTCCCACAAGAACCACTCGGCTGATTCTTCTTCAATATGCAATGCAGCAACATGCAGTGTTGCTTGATGGAATTAGCTCTTACAGCAACATCTGCGACTAGAGCCTTTGTATTTAGGGCTAGCTGAATGTGGCTTTGGCGCTGAAGTGGTTTCTGAATGTGGAGTTGGTGGCATGTGAAACCCGCCTGTGGAGCCTTCGTTTGTGTGGGATGCTCACCAAGCTGCCCTTCAGGACAATGCACTCAAACGGCATTAAGCATAGTGTGTGAACACGTAGTTTGCTTGAGAGCTGCCTGTCAGCCTGATGGTGTGTGAAGTCAGTGAGCCAAATGGAGTTGTTCTCCCACAAGAACCACTCGGCTGATTCTTCTTCAATATGCAATGCAGCAACATGTAGTGTTGCTTGATGGAATTAGCTCTTACAGGCACATCTGCGTCTAGAGCCTTTGTATTTAGGGCTAGCTGAAAACGGCTTTGGCGCTGAAGTGGTTTCTGAATGTGGAGTTGGTGGCATGTGAAACCCGCCTGTGGAGCCTTCGTTTGTGTGGGATGCTCACCAACCTGCCCTTCAGGACAATGCACTCAAAGGGCATTAAGCATAATGTGTGAACACGTAGTTTGCTTGAGAGCTGCCTGTCAGCCTGCTGGTGTGTGAAGTCAGTGAGCCAAATGGAGTTGTTCTCCCACAAGAACCACTCGGCTGATTCTTCTTCAATATGCAATGCAGCAACATGCAGTGTTGCTTGATGGAATTAGCTCTTACAGCCACATCTGCGTCTAGACCATTTGTATTTAGGGCTAGCTGAAAACGGCTTTGGCGCTGAAGTGGTTTCTGAATGTGGAGTTGGTGGCATGTGAAACCCGCCTGTGTAGCCTTCGTTTGTGTGGGATGCTCACCAACCTGCCCTTCAGGACAATGCACTCAAACGGCATTAGGCATCGTGTGTGAACACGTAGTTTGCTTGAGAGCTGCCTGTCAGCCTGATGGTGTGTGAAGTCAGTGAGCCAAATGGAGTTGTTCTCCCACAAGAACCACTCGGCTGATTCTTCTTCAATATGCAATGCAGCAACATGCAGTGTTGCTTGATGGAATTAGCTCTTACAGCCACATCTGCGTCTAGAGCCTTTGTATTTAGGGCTAGCTGAAAACGGCTTTTCCGCTGAAGTGGTTTCTGAATGTGGAGTTGGTGGCATGTGAAACCCGCCTGTGGAGCCTTCGTTTGTGTGGGATGCTCACCAAGCTGCCCTTCAGGACAATGCACTCAAACATCATTAAGCATAGTGTGTGAACACGTAGTTTGCTTGAGAGCTGCCTGTCAGCCTGATGGTGTGTGAAGTCAGTGAGCCAAATGGAGTTGTTCTCCCACAAGAACCACTCGGCTGATTCTTCTTCAATATGCAATGCAGCAACATGCAGTGTTGCTTGATGGAATTAGCTCTTACAGCAACATCTGCGTCTAGAGTCTTTGTATTTAGGGCTAGCTGAAAAGGGCTTTGGCGCTGAAGTGGTTTCTGAATGTGGAGTTGGTGGCATGTGAAACCCGCCTGTGGAGCCTTCGTTTGTGTGGGATGCTCACCAAGCTGCCCTTCAGGACAATGCACTCAAACATCATTAAGCATAGTGTGTGAACACGTAGTTTGCTTGAGAGCTGCCTGTCAGCCTGATGGTGTGTGAAGTCAGTGAGCCAAATGGAGTTGTTCTCCCACAAGAACCACTCGGCTGATTCTTCTTCAATATGCAATGCAGCAACATGCAGTGTTGCTTGATGGAATTAGCTCTTACAGCAACATCTGCTTCTAGAGCCTTTGTATTTAGGGCTAGCTGAATGTGGCTTTGGCGCTGAAGTGGTTTCTGAATGTGGAGTTGGTGGCATGTGAAACCCGCCTGTGGAGACTTCGTTTGTGTGGGATGCTCACCAAGCTGCCCTTCAGGACAATGCACTCAAACGGCATTAAGCATAGTGTGTGAACACGTAGTTTGCTTGAGAGCTGCCTGTCAGCCTGATGGTGTGTGAAGTCAGTGAGCCAAATGGAGTTGTTCTCCCACAAGAACCACTCGGCTGATTCTTCTTCAATATGCAATTTAGCAATATGCAGTGTTGCTTCATGGAATTAGCTCTTACAGCAACATCTGCGTCTAGAGCCTTTGTATTTAGGGCTAGCTGAAAACGGCTTTGGCGCTGAAGTGGTTTCTGAATGTGGAGTTGGTGGCATGTGAAACCCGCCTGTGGAGCCTTCGTTTGTGTGGGATGCTCACCAAGCTGCCCTTCAGGACAATGCACTCAAACGGCATTAGGCATAGTGTGTGAACACGTAGTTTGCTTGAGAGCTGCCTGTCAGCCTGATGGTGTGTGAAGTCAGTGAGCCAAATGGAGTTGTTCTCCCACAAGAACCACTCGGCTGATTCTTCTTCAATATGCCATTCAGCTTCATGCAGTGTTGCTTGATGGAATTAGCTCTTACAGCAACATCTGCATCTAGAGTCTTTGTATTTAGGGCTAGCTGAAAAGGCCTTTGGCGCTGAAGTGGTTTCTGAATGTGGAGTTGGTGGCATGTGAAACCCGCCTGTGTAGCCTTCGTTTGTGTGGGATGCTCACCAAGCTGCCCTTCAGGACAATGCACTCAAACGGCATTAAGCATAGTGTGTGAACACCTAGTTTGCTTGAGAGCTGCCTGTCAGCCTGATGGTGTGTGAAGTCAGTGAGCCAAATGGAGTTGTTCTCCCACAAGAACCACTCGGCTGATTCTTCTTCAATATGCAACACTGCAATATGCAGTGTTGCTTGATGGAATTAGCTCTTACAGCAACATCTGCGTCTAGAGCCTTTGTATTTAGGGCTAGCTGAAAACGGCTTTGGCGCTGAAGTGGTTTCTGAATGTGGAGTTTGTGGCATGTGAAACCCGCCTGTGGAGCCTTCGTTTGTGTGGGATGCTCACCAAGCTGCCCTTCAGGACAATGCACTCAAACGGCATTAGGCATAGTGTGTGAACACGTAGTTTGCTTGAGAGCTGCGTGTCAGCCTGATGGTGTGTGAAGTCAGTGAGCCAAATGGAGTTGTTCTCCCACAAGAACCACTCGGCTGATTCTTCTTCAATATGCAATTCAGCAACATGCAGTGTTGCTTGATGGAATTAGCTCTTACAGCCACATCTGCGTCTAGAGCCTTTGTATTTAGGGCTAGCTGAAAACGGCTTTGGCGCTGAAGTGGTTTCTGAATGTGGAGTTGGTGGCATGTGAAACCCGCCTGTGGAGCCTTCGTTTGTGTGGGATGCTCACCAAGCTGCCCTTCAGGACAATGCACTCAAACATCATTAAGCATAGTGTGTGAACACGTAGTTTGCTTGAGAGCTGCCTGTCAGCCTGATTGTGTGTGAAGTCAGTGAGCCAAATGGAGTTGTTCTCCCACAAGAACCACTCGGCTGATTCTTCTTCAATATGCAATGCAGCAACATGCAGTGTTGCTTGATGGAATTAGCTCTTACAGCAACATCTGCGTCTAGAGCCTTTGTATTTAGGGCAAGCTGAATGTGGCTTTGGCGCTGAAGTGGTTTCTGAATGTGGAGTTGGTGGCATGTGAAACCCGCCTGTGGAGCCTTCGTTTGTGTGGGATGCTCACCAAGCTGCCCTTCAGGACAATGCACTCAAACGGCATTAACCATAGTGTGTGAACACGTAGTTTGCTTGAGAGCTGCCTGTCAGCCTGCTGGTGTGTGAAGTCAGTGAGACAAATGGAGTTGTTCTCCCACAAGAACCACTCGGCTGATTCTTCTTCAATATGCAATGCAGCAACATGCAGTGTTGCTTGATGGAATTAGCTCTTACAGCAACATCTGCGTCTAGAGCCTTTGTATTTAGGGCTAGCTGAAAACGGCTTTGGCACTCAAGTGGTTTCTGAATGTGAAGTTGGTGGCATGTGAACCCCGCCTGTGGAGCCTTCGTTTGTGTGGGAGCTCACCAAGCTGCCCTTCAGGACAATGAACTCAAATGGCATTAAGCATAGTGTGTGAACATGTAGTTTGCTTGAGAGCTGCCTGTCAGCCTGATGCTGTGTGAAGTCAGTGAGCCAAATGGAGTTGTTCTCCCACAAGAACCACTCGGCTGATTCTTCTTCAATATGCAATGCAGCAACATGCAGTGTTCCTTGATGGAATTAGCTCTTACAGCAACATCTGCGTCTAGAGTCTTTGTATTTAGGGCTAGCTGAAAACGGCTTTGGCACTCAAGTGGTTTCTGAATGTGAAGTTGGTGGCATGTGAAACCCGCCTGTGGAGCCTCGTTTGTGTGGGATGCTCACCAAGCTGCCCTTCAGGACAATGCACTCAAACGGCATTAAGCATAGTGTGTGAACACGTAGTTTGCTTGAGAGCTGCCTGTCAGCCTGATGGTGTGTGAAGTCAGTGAGCCAAATGGAGTTGTTCTCCCACAAGAACCCCTCGGCTGATTCTTCTTCAATATGCAATTCAGCAACATGCAGTGCTGCTTGATGGAATTAGCTCTTACAGCAACATCTGCATCTAGAGCCTTTGTATTTAGGGCTAGCTGAAAGTGGCTTTGGCGCTGAAGTGGTTTCTGAATGTGGAGTTGGTGTCATGTGAAACCCGCCTGTGTAGCCTTCGTTTGTGTGGGATGCTCACCAAGCTGCCCTTCAGGACAATGCACTCAAACGGCATTAAGCATAGTGTGTGAACACGTAGTTTGCTTGAGAGCTGCCTGTCAGCCTGATGGTGTGTGAAGTCAGTGAGCCAAATGGAGTTGTTCTCCCACAAGAACCACTCGGCTGATTCTTCTTCAATATGCAATGCAGCAACATGCAGTGTTGCTTGATGGAATTAGCTCTTACAGCAACATCTGCGTCTAGAGCCTTTGTATTTAGGGCTAGCTGAAAACGGCTTTGGCGCTGAAGTGGTTTCTGAATGTGGAGTTGGTGGCATGTGAAACCCGCCTGTGGAGCCTTCGTTTGTGTGGGATGCTCACCAAGCTGCCCTTCAGGACAATGCACTCAAACGGCCTTAGGCATAGTGTGTGAACACGTAGTTTGCTTGAGAGCTGCCTGTCAGCCTGATGGTGTGTGAAGTCAGTGAGCCAAATGGAGTTGTTCTCCCACAAGAACCACTCGGCTGATTCTTCTTCAATATGCAATGCAGCAACATGCAGTGTTGCTTGATGGAATTAGCTCTTACAGCAACATCTGCATCTAGAGCCTTTGTATTTAGGGCTAGCTGAAAACGGCTTTGGCGCTGAAGTGGTTTCTGAATGTGGAGTTGGTGGCATGTGAAACCCGCCTGTGGAGCCTTCGTTTGTGTGGGATGCTCACCAATCTGCCCTTCAGGACAAAGCACTCAAACGGCATTAAGCATAGTGTGTGAATAAAGTAGTTTGCTTGAGAGCTGCCTGTCAGCCTGATGCTGTGTGAAGTCAGTGAGCCAAATGGAGTTGTTCTCCCACAAGAACCACTCGGCTGATTCTTCTTCAATATGCAATTCAGCAACATGCAGTGTTGCTTGATGGAATTAGCTCTTACAGCAACATCTGCGTCTAGAGCCTTTGTATTTAGGGCTAGCTGAATGTGGCTTTGGCGCTGAAGTGGTTTCTGAATGTGGAGTTGGTGGCATGTGAAACCCGCCTGTGGAGCCTTCGTTTGTGTGGGATGCTCACCAAGCTGCCCTTCAGGACAATGCACTCAAACGGCATTAAGCATAGTGTGTGAACACGTAGTTTGCTTGAGAGCTGCCTGTCAGCCTGATGGTGTGTGAAGTCAGTGAGCCAAATGGAGTTGTTCTCCCACAAGAACCACTCGGCTGATTCTTCTTCAATATGCAATGCAGCAACATGCAGTGTTGCTTGATGGAATTAGCTCTTACAGCAACATCTGCGTCTAGAGCCTTTGTATTTAGGGCTACCTGAAAACGGTTTTGGCGCTGAAGTGGTTTCTGAATGTGGAGTTGGTGGCATGTGAAACCCGCCTGTGGAGCCTTTGTTTCTGTGGGATGCTCACCAAGCTGCCCTTCAGGACAATGCACTCAAACATCATTAAGCATAGTGTGTGAACACGTAGTTTGCTTGAGAGCTGCCTGTCAGCCTGATTGTGTGTGAAGTCAGTGAGCCAAATGGAGTTGTTCTCCCACAAGAACCACTCGGCTGATTCTTCTTCAATATGCAATGCAGCAACATGCAGTGTTGCTTGATGGAATTAGCTCTTACAGCCACATCTGCATCTAGAGTCTTTGTATTTATGGCTAGCTGAAAACGGTTTGGGCACTCAAGTGGTTTCTAAATGTGAAGTTGGTGGCATGTGAAACCCGCCTGTGGAGCCTTCGTTTGTGTGGGATGCTCACCAACCTGCCCTTCAGGACCATGCACTCAAACGGCATTAAGCATAGTGTGTGAACACGTAGTTTGCTTGAGAGCTGCCTGTCAGCCTGATGGTGTGTGAAGTCAGTGAGCCAAATGGAGTTGTTCTCCCACAAGAACCACTCGGCTGATTCTTCTTCAATATGCAATGCAGCAACATGCAGTGTTGCTTGATGAAATTAGCTCTTACAGCCACATCTGCGTCTAGACCATTTGTATTTAGGGCTAGCTGAAAACGGCTTTGGCGCTGAAGTGGTTTTTCAATGTGGAGTTGGTGGCATGTGAAACCTGCCTGTGGAGCCTTCGTTTGTGTGGGATGCTCACCAAGCTGCCCTTCAGGACAATGCACTCAAACGGCATTAAGCATAGTGTGTGAACACGTAGTTTGCTTGAGAGCTGCCTGTCAGCCTGATGGTGTGTGAAGTCAGTGAGCCAAATGGAGTTGTTCTCCCACAAGAACCACTCGGCTGATTCTTCTTCAATATGCAATTCAGCAACATGCAGTGTTGCTTGATGGAATTAGCTCCTACAGCCACATCTGCATCTAGAGCCTTTGTATTTAGGGCTAGCTGAATGTGGCTTTGGCGCTGAAGTGGTTTGTGAATGTGGAGTTGGTGGCATGTGAAACCCGCCTTTGGAGCCTTCGTTTGTGTGGGATGCTCACCAACCTGCCCTTCAGGACAATGCACTCAAACGGCATTAAGCATAGTGTGTGAACACGTAGTTTGCTTGAGAGCTGCCTGTCAGCCTGATGGTGTGTGAAGTCAGTGAGCCAAATGGAGTTGTTCTCCCACAAGAACCACTCGGCTGATTCTTCTTCAATATGCAATGCAGCAACATGCAGTGTTGCTTGATGGAATTAGCTATTACAGCAACATCTGCGACTAGAGCCTTTGTATTTAGGGCTAGCTGAAAACGGCTTTGGCGCTGAAGTGTTTTCTGAATGTGGAGTTGGTGGCATGTGAAACCCGCCTGTGGAGCCTTCGTTTGTGTGGGATGCTCACCAAGCTGCCCTTCAGGACAATGCACTCAAACGGCATTAGGCATAGTGTGTGAACACGTAGTTTGCTTGAGAGCTGCCTGTCAGCCTGATGGTGTGTGAAGTCAGTGAGCCAAATGGAGTTGTTCTCCCACAAGAACCACTCGGCTGATTCTTCTTCAATATGCAATGCAGCAACATGCAGTGTTCCTTGATGGAATTAGCTCTTACAGCAACATCTGCATCTAGCGCCTTTGTATTTAGGGCTAGCTGAATGTGGCTTTGGCGCTGAAGTGGTTTCTGAATGTGGAGTTGGTGGCATGTGAAACCCGCCTGTGGAGCCTTCGTTTGTGTGGGATGCTCACCAACCTGCCCTTCAGGACAATGCACTCAAACGGCATTAAGCATAGTGTGTGAACACGTAGTTTGCTTGAGAGCTGCCTGTCAGCCTGATGGTGTGTGAAGTCAGTGAGCCAAATGGAGTTGTTCTCCCACAAGAACCACTCGGCTGATTGTTCTTCAATATGCAATGCAGCAACATGCAGTGTTGCTTGATGGAATTAGCTCTTACAGCCACATCTGCGTCTAGACCATTTGTATTTAGGGCTAGCTGAAAACGGCTTTGGCGCTGAAGTGGTTTTTGAATGTGGAGTTGGTGCCATGTGAAACCCGCCTGTGGAGCCTTCGTTTGTGTGGGATGCTCACCAAGCTGCCCTTCAGGACAATGCACTCAAACGGCATTAAGCATAGTGTGTGAACACGTAGTTTGCTTGAGAGCTGCCTGTCAGCCTGATGGTGTGTGAAGTCAGTGAGCCAAATGGAGTTGTTCTCCCACAAAAACCACTCGGCTGATTCTTCTTCAATATGCAATGCAGCAACATGCAGTGTTGCTTGATGGAATTAGCTCTTACAGCAACATTTGAATCTAGAGTCTTTGTATTTAGGGCTAGCTGAAAAGGGCTTTGGCGCTGAAGTGGTTTGTGAATGGGGAGTTGGTGGCATGTGAAACCCGCCTGTGTAGCCTTTGTTTCTGTGGGATGCTCACCAAGCTGCCCTTCAGGACAATGCACTCAAACGGCATTAAGCATAGTGTGTGAACACGTAGTTTGCTTGAGAGCTGCCTGTCAGCCTGATGGTGTGTGAAGTCAGTGAGCCAAATGGAGTTGTTCTCCCACAAGAACCACTCGGCTGATTCTTCTTCAATATGCAATGCAGCAACATGCAGTGTTGCTTGATGGAATTAGCTCTTACAGCAACATCTGCGTCTAGAGCCTTTGTATTTAGGGCTAGCTGAATGTGGCTTTTGCGCTGAAGTGGTTTCTGAATGTGGAGTTGGTGGCATGTGAAACCTGCCTGTGTAGCCTTCGTTTGTGTGGGATGCTCACCAAGCTGCCCTTCAGGACAATGCACTCAAACGGCATTAGGCATAGTGTGTGAACACGTAGTTTGCTTGAGAGCTGCCTGTCAGCCTGATGGTGTGTGAAGTCAGTGAGCCAAATGGAGTTGTTCTCCCACAAGAACCACTCGGCTGATTCTTCTTCAATATGCAATTCAGCAACATGCAGTGTTGCTTGATGGAATTAGCTCTTACAGCCACATCTGCATCTGGAGCCTTTGTATTTAGGGCTAGCTGAAAAGGGCTTTGGCGCTGAAGTGGTTTCTGAATGTGGAGTTGGTGGCATGTGAAACCCGCCTGTGGAGCCTTCGTTTGTGTGGGATGCTCACAAAGCTGCCCTTCAGGACAATGCACTCAAACGGCATTAAGCATAGTGTGTGAACACGTAGTTTGCTTGAGAGCTGCCTGTCAGCCTGATGGTGTGTGAAGTCAGTGAGCCAAATGGAGTTGTTCTCCCACAAGAACCACTCGGCTGATTCTTCTTCAATATGCAATGCAGCAACATGCAGTGTTGCTTGATGGAATTAGCTCTTACAGCAACATCTGCGTCTAGACCATTTGTATTTAGGGCTAGCTGAAAACGGCTTTGGCGCTGAAGTGGTTTTTGAATGTGGAGTTGGTGCCATGTGAAACCTGCCTGTGGAGCCTTCGTTTGTGTGGGATGCTCACCAACCTGCCCTTCAGGACAATGCACTCAAAGGGCATTAAGCATAGTGTGTGAACACGTAGTTTGCTTGAGAGCTGCCTGTCAGCCTGATGGTGTGTGAAGTCAGTGAGCCAAATGGAGTTGTTCTCCCACAAGAACCACTCGGCTGATTCTTCTTCAATATGCAATTCAGCTTCATGCAGTGTTGCTTGATGGAATTAGCTCTTACAGCAACATCTGCATCTAGAGTCTTTGTATTTAGGGCTAGCTGAAAAGGGCTTTGGCGCTGAAGTGGTTTCTGAATGTGGAGTTGGTGGCATGTGAAACCCGCCTGTGGAGGCTTCGTTTGTGTGGGATGCTCACCAAGCTGCCCTTCAGGACAATGCACTCAAACGGCATTAAGCATAGTGTGTGAACACGTAGTTTGCTTGAGAGCTGCCTGTCAGCCTGATGGTGTGTGAAGTCAGTGAGCCAAATGGAGTTGTTCTCCCACAAGAACCACTCGGCTGATTCTTCTTCAATATGCAATGCAGCAACATGCAGTGTTGCTTGATGGAATTAGCTCTTACAGCAACATCTGCGTCTAGAGCCTTTGTATTTAGGGCTAGCTGAAAACGGCTTTGGCGCTGAAGTGGTTTCTGAATGTGGAGTTGGTGGCATGTGAAACCCGCCTGTGTAGCCTTCGTTTGTGTGGGATGCTCACCAACCTGCCCTTCAGGACAATGGACTCAAACGGCATTAGGCATAGTGTGTGAACACGTAGTTTGCTTGAGAGCTGCCTGTCAGCCTGATGCTGTGTGAAGTCAGTGAGCCAAATGGAGTTGTTCTCCCACAAGAACCACTCGGCTGATTCTTCTTCAATATGCAATGCAGCAACATGCAGTGTTGCTTGATGGAATTAGCTCTTACAGCAACATCTGCATCTAGAGCCTTTGTATTTAGGGCTAGCTGAAAACGGCTTTGGCGCTGAAGTGGTTTCTGAATGTGGAGTTGGTGGCATGTGAAACCCGCCTGTGGAGCCTTCGTTTGTGTGGGATGCTCACCAACCTGCCCTTCAGGACAATGCACTCAAACATCATTAAGCATAGTGTGTGAACACGCAGTTTGCTTGAGAGCTGCCTGTCAGCCTGATGGTGTGTGAAGTCAGTGAGCCAAATGGAGTTGTTCTCCCACAAGAACCACTCGGCTGATTCTTCTTCAATATGCAATGCAGCAACATGCAGTGTTGCTTGATGGAATTAGCTCTTACAGCAACATCTGCGTCTAGAGTCTTTGTATTTAGGGCTAGCTGAAAAGGGCTTTGGCGCTGAAGTGGTTTCTGAATGTGGAGTTGGTGGCATGTGAAACCCGCCTGTGGAGCCTTCGTTTGTGTGGGATGCTCACCAAGCTGCCCTTCAGGACAATGCACTCAAACGGCATTAAGCATAGTGTGTGAACACGTAGTTTGCTTGAGAGCTGCCTGTCAGCCTGATGGTGTGTGAAGTCAGTGAGCCAAATGGAGTTGTTCTCCCACAAGAACCACTCGGCTGATTCTTCTTCAATATGCAATTTAGCAACATGCAGTGTTGCTTGATGGAATTAGCTCTTACAGCAACATCTGCTTCTAGAGCCTTTGTATTTAGGGCTAGCTGAATGTGGCTTTGGCGCTGAAGTGGTTTCTGAATGTGGAGTTGGTGTCATGTGAAACCCGCCTGTGTAGCCTTCGTTTGTGTGGGATGCTCACCAAGCTGCCCTTCAGGACAATGCACTCAAACGGCATTAAGCATAGTGTGTGAACACGTAGTTTGCTTGAGAGCTGCCTGTCAGCCTGATGGTGTGTGAAGTCAGTGAGCCAAATGGAGTTGTTCTCCCACAAGAACCACTCGGCTGATTCTTCTTCAATATGCAATTTAGCAATATGCAGTGTTGCTTGATGGAATTAGCTCTTACAGCAACATCTGCGTCTAGAGCCTTTGTATTTAGGGCTAGCTGAAAACGGCTTTGGCGCTGAAGTGGTTTCTGAATGTGGAGTTGGTGGCATGTGAAACCCACCTGTGGAGCCTTCGTTTGTGTGGGATGCTCACCAAGCTGCCCTTCAGGACAATGCACTCAAACGGCATTAGGCATAGTGTGTGAACACGTAGTTTGCTTGAGAGCTGCCTGTCAGCCTGATGGTGTGTGAAGTCAGTGAGCCAAATGGAGTTGTTCTCCCACAAGAACCACTCGGCTGATTCTTCTTCAATATGCAATTTAGCAATATGCAGTGTTGCTTCATGGAATTAGCTCTTACAGCAACATCTGCGTCTAGAGCCTTTGTATTTAGGGCTAGCTGAAAACGGCTTTGGCGCTGAAGTGGTTTCTGAATGTGGAGTTGGTGGCATGTGAAACCCGCCTGTGGAGCCTTCGTTTGTGTGGGATGCTCACCAAGCTGCCCTTCAGGACAATGCACTCAAACGGCATTAGGCATAGTGTGTGAACACGTAGTTTGCTTGAGAGCTGCGTGTCAGCCTGATGGTGTGTGAAGTCAGTGAGCCAAATGGAGTTGTTCTCCCACAAGAACCACTCGGCTGATTCTTCTTCAATATGCAATTCAGCTTCATGCAGTGTTGCTTGATGGAATTAGCTCTTACAGCAACATCTGCATCTAGAGTCTTTGTATTTAGGGCTAGCTGAAAAGGCCTTTGGCGCTGAAGTGGTTTCTGAATGTGGAGTTGGTGGCATGTGAAACCCGCCTGTGGAGGCTTCGTTTGTGTGGGATGCTCACCAAGCTGCCCTTCAGGACAATGCACTCAAACGGCATTAAGCATAGTGTGTGAACACGTAGTTTGCTTGAGAGCTGCCTGTCAGCCTGATGGTGTGTGAAGTCAGTGAGCCAAATGGAGTTGTTCTCCCACAAGAACCACTCGGCTGATTCTTCTTCAATATGCAATGCAGCAACATGCAGTGTTGCTTGATGGAATTAGCTCTTACAGCAACATCTGCGTCTAGAGCCTTTGTATTTAGGGCTAGCTGAAAACGGCTTTGGCGCTGAAGTGGTTTCTGAATGTGGAGTTGGTGGCATGTGAAACCCGCCTGTGTAGCCTTCGTTTGTGTGGGATGCTCACCAACCTGCCCTTCAGGACAATGGACTCAAACGGCATTAGGCATAGTGTGTGAACACGTAGTTTGCTTGAGAGCTGCCTGTCAGCCTGATGCTGTGTGAAGTCAGTGAGCCAAATGGAGTTGTTCTCCCACAAGAACCACTCGGCTGATTCTTCTTCAATATGCAATGCAGCAACATGCAGTGTTGCTTGATGGAATTAGCTCTTACAGCAACATCTGCATCTAGAGCCTTTGTATTTAGGGCTAGCTGAAAACGGCTTTGGCGCTGAAGTGGTTTCTGAATGTGGAGTTGGTGGCATGTGAAACCCGCCTGTGGAGCCTTCGTTTGTGTGGGATGCTCACCAAGCTGCCCTTCAGGACAATGCACTCAAACGGCATTAGGCATAGTGTGTGAACACGTAGTTTGCTTGAGAGCTGCGTGTCAGCCTGATGGTGTGTGAAGTCAGTGAGCCAAATGGAGTTGTTCTCCCACAAGAACCACTCGGCTGATTCTTCTTCAATATGCAATTCAGCTTCATGCAGTGTTGCTTGATGGAATTAGCTCTTACAGCAACATCTGCATCTAGAGTCTTTGTATTTAGGGCTAGCTGAAAAGGCCTTTGGCGCTGAAGTGGTTTCTGAATGTGGAGTTGGTGGCATGTGAAACCCGCCTGTGTAGCATTCGTTTGTGTGGGATGCTCACCAAGATGCCCTTCAGGACAATGCACTCAAACGGCATTAAGCATAGTGTGTGAACACGTAGTTTGCTTGAGAGCTGCCTGTCAGCCTGATGGTGTGTGAAGTCAGTGAGCCAAATGGAGTTGTTCTCCCACAAGAACCACTCGGCTGATTCTTCTTCAATATGCAACGCTGCAATATGCAGTGTTGCTTGATGGAATTAGCTCTTACAGCAACATCTGCGTCTAGAGCCTTTGTATTTAGGGCTAGCTGAAAACGGCTTTGGCGCTGAAGTGGTTTCTGAATGTGGAGTTGGTGGCATGTGAAACCCGCCTGTGGAGCCTTCGTTTGTGTGGGATGCTCACCAATCTGCCCTTCAGGACAATGCACTCAAACGGCATTAAGCATAGTGTGTGAACAAAGTAGTTTGCTTGAGAGCTGCCTGTCAGCCTGATGGTGTGTGAAGTCAGTGAGCCAAATGGAGTTGTTCTCCCACAAGAACCACTCGGCTGATTCTTCTTCAATATGCAATGCAGCTTCATGCAGTGTTGCTTGATGGAATTAGCTCTTACAGCAACATCTGCGTCTAGAGCCTTTGTATTTAGGGCTAGCTGAAAAGGGCTTTGGCGCTGAAGTGGTTTCTGAATGTGGAGTTGGTGGCATGTGAAACCCGCCTGTGTAGCCTTCGTTTGTGTGGGATGCTCACCAAGCTGCCCTTCAGGACAATGCACTCAAACGGCATTAGGCATAGTGTGTGAACACGTAGTTTGCTTGAGAGCTGCGTGTCAGCCTGATGGTGTGTGAAGTCAGTGAGCCAAATGGAGTTGTTCTCCCACAAGAACCACTCGGCTGATTCTTCTTCAATATGCAATTCAGCAACATGCAGTGTTGCTTGATGGAATTAGCTCTTACAGCCACATCTGCGTCTAGAGCCTTTGTATTTAGGGCTAGCTGAAAACGGCTTTGGCGCTGAAGTGGTTTCTGAATGTGGAGTTGGTGGCATGTGAAACCCGCCTGTGGAGCCTTCGTTTGTGTGGGATGCTCACCAAGCTGCCCTTCAGGACAATGCACTCAAACGGCATTAAGCATAGTGTGTGAACACGTAGTTTGCTTGAGAGCTGCCTGTCAGCCTGATGGTGTGTGAAGTCAGTGAGCCAAATGGCGTTGTTCTCCCACAAGAACCACTCGGCTGATTCTTCTTCAATATGCAATGCAGCAACATGCAGTGTTGCTTGATGGAATTAGCTCTTACAGCAACATCTGCGACTAGAGCCTTTGTATTTAGGGCTAGCTGAAAACGGCTTTGGCGCTGAAGTGGTTTCTGAATGTGGAGTTGGTGGCATGTGAAACCCGCCTGTGGAGGCTTCGTTTGTGTGGGATGCTCACCAACCTGCCCTTCAGGACAATGCACTCAAACGGCATTAAGTATAGTGTGTGAACACGTAGTTTGCTTGAGAGCTGCGTGTCAGCCTGATGGTGTGTGAAGTCAGTGAGCCAAATGGAGTTGTTCTCCCACAAGAACCACTCGGCTGATTCTTCTTCAATATGCAAGGCAGCAACATGCAGTGTTGCTTGATGGAATTAGCTCTTACAGCAACATCTGCGTCTAGAGCCTTTGTATTTAGGGCTAGCTGAAAACGGCTTTGGCGCTGAAGTGGTTTCTGAATGTGAAGTTGGTGGCATGTGAAACCCGCCTGTGGAGCCTTCGTTTGTGTGGGATGCTCACCAAGCTGCCCTTCAGGACAATGCACTCAAACGGCATTAGGCATAGTGTGTGAACACGTAGTTTGCTTGAGAGCTGCCTGTCAGCCTGATGGTGTGTGAAGTCAGTGAGCCAAATGGAGTTGTTCTCCCACAAGAACCACTCGGCTGATTCTTCTTCAATATGCAATGCAGCAACATGCAGTGTTGCTTGATGGAATTAGTTATTACATTAACATCTGCATCTAGAGCCTTTGTATTTAGGGCTAGCTGAATGTGGTTTTGGCACTGAAGTGGTTTCTGAATGTGGAGTTGGTGGCATGTGAAACCCGCCTGTGGAGGCTTCGTTTGTGTGGGATGCTCACCAAGCTGCCCTTCAGGACAATGCACTCAAACGGCATTAAGCATAGTGTGTGAACAGGTAGTTTGCTTGAGAGCTGCCTGTCAGCCTGATGGTGTGTGAAGTCAGTGAGCCAAATGGAGTTGTTCTCCCACAAGAACCACTCGGCTGATTCTTCTTCAATATGCAATTCAGCATCATGCAGTGTTGCTTGATGGAATTAGCTCTTACAGCAACATCTGCGTCTAGAGCCTTTGTATTTAGGGCTAGCTGAATGTGGCTTTGGCGCTGAAGTGGTTTCTGAATGTGGAGTTGGTGGCATGTGAAACCCGCCTGTGGAACCTTCGTTTGTGTGGGATGCTCACCAAGCTGCCCTTCAGGACAATGCACTCAAACGGCATTAGGCATAGTGTGTGAACACGTAGTTTGCTTGAGAGCTGCCTGTCAGCCTGATGGTGTGTGAAGTCAGTGAGCCAAATGGAGTTGTTCTCCCACAAGAACCACTCGGCTGATTCTTCTTCAATATGCAATGCAGCAACATGCAGTGTTGCTTGATGGAATTAGTTATTACATTAACATCTGCATCTAGAGCCTTTGTATTTAGGGCTAGCTGAATGTGGTTGTGGCACTGAAGTGGTTTCTGAATGTGGAGTTGGTGGCATGTGAAACCCGCCTGTGGAGGCTTCGTTTGTGTGGGATGCTCACCAAGCTGCCCTTCTGGACAATGCACTCAAACGGCATTAAGCATAGTGTGTGAACAGGTAGTTTGCTTGAGAGCTGCCTGTCAGCCTGATGGTGTGTGAAGTCAGTGAGCCAAATGGAGTTGTTCTCCCACAAGAACCACTCGGCTGATTCTTCTTCAATATGCAATTCAGCATCATGCAGTGTTGCTTGATGGAATTAGCTCTTACAGCAACATCTGCGTCTAGAGCCTTTGTATTTAGGGCTAGCTGAAAACGGCTTTGGCGCTGAAGTGGTTTCTGAATGTGGAGTTGGTGGCATGTGAAACCTGCCTGTGGAGCCTTCTTTTGTGTGGGAGCTCACCAAGCTGCCCTTCAGGACAATGCACGCAAAGGGCATTAAGCATAATGTGTGAACAAAGTAGTTTGCTTGAGAGCTGCCTGTCAGCCTGATGGTGTGTGAAGTCAGTGAGCCAAATGGAGTTGTTCTCCCACAAAAACCACTCGGCTGATTCTTCTTCAATATGCAATTCAGCAACATGCAGTGTTGCTTGATGGAATTAGCTCTTACAGCAACATCTGCGTCTAGAGCCTTTGTATTGAGGGCTAGCTGAAAACGGTTTTGGCGCTGAAGTGGTTTCTGAATGTGGAGTTGGTGGCATGTGAAACCCGCCTGTGGAGCCTTCGTTTGTGTGGGATGCTCACCAAGCTGCCCTTCAGGACAATGCACTCAAACGGCATTAAGCATAGTGTGTGAACAGGTAGTTTGCTTGAGAGCTGTCGGTCAGCCTGCTGGTGTGTGAAGTCAGTGAGCCAAATGGAGTTGTTCTCCCACAAGAACCACTCGGCTGATTCTTCTTCAATATGCAATTCAGCAACATGCAGTGTTGCTTGATGGAATTAGCTCTTACAGCAACAATTCAGTCTAGAGCCTTTGTATTTAGGGCTAGCTGAATGTGGCTTTGGCGCTGAAGTGGTTTCTGAATGTGGAGTTGGTGGCATGTGAAACCTGCCTGTGGAGCCTTCGTTTGTGAGGGATGCTCACCAACCTGCCCTTCAGGACAAAGCACTCAAACGGCATTAAGCATAGTGTGTGAACACGTAGTTTGCTTGAGAGCTGCCTGTCAGCCTGATGGTGTGTGAAGTCAGTGAGCCAAATGGCGTTGTTCTCCCACAAGAACCACTCGGCTGATTCTTCTTCAATATGCAATGCAGCAACATGCAGTGTTGCTTGATGGAATTAGCTCTTACAGCAACATCTGCGACTAGAGCCTTTGTATTTAGGGCTAGCTGAAAACGGCTTTGGCGCTGAAGTGGTTTCTGAATGTGGAGTTGGTGGCATGTGAAACCCGCCTGTGGAGGCTTCGTTTGTGTGGGATGCTCACCAACCTGCCCTTCAGGACAATGCACTCAAACGGCATTAAGTATAGTGTGTGAACACGTAGTTTGCTTGAGAGCTGCGTGTCAGCCTGATGGTGTGTGAAGTCAGTGAGCCAAATGGAGTTGTTCTCCCACAAGAACCACTCGGCTGATTCTTCTTCAATATGCAATGCAGCAACATGCAGTGTTGCTTGATGGAATTAGCTCTTACAGCAACATCTGCGTCTAGAGCCTTTGTATTTAGGGCTAGCTGAATGTGGCTTTGGCGCTGAAGTGGTTTCTGAATGTGGAGTTGGTGGCATGTGAAACCCGCCTGTGGAGCCTTCGTTTGTGTGGGATGCTCACCAAGCTGCCCTTCAGGACAATGCACTCAAACGGCATTAGGCATAGTGTGTGAACACGTAGTTTGCTTGAGAGCTGCCTGTCAGCCTGATGGTGTGTGAAGTCAGTGAGCCAAATGGAGTTGTTCTCCCACAAGAACCACTCGGCTGATTCTTCTTCAATATGCAATGCAGCAACATGCAGTGTTGCTTGATGGAATTAGTTATTACATTAACATCTGCATCTAGAGCCTTTGTATTTAGGGCTAGCTGAATGTGGTTTTGGCACTGAAGTGGTTTCTGAATGTGGAGTTGGTGGCATGTGAAACCCGCCTGTGGAGGCTTCGTTTGTGTGGGATGCTCACCAAGCTGCCCTTCAGGACAATGCACTCAAACGGCATTAAGCATAGTGTGTGAACAGGTAGTTTGCTTGAGAGCTGCCTGTCAGCCTGATGGTGTGTGAAGTCAGTGAGCCAAATGGAGTTGTTCTCCCACAAGAACCACTCGGCTGATTCTTCTTCAATATGCAATTCAGCATCATGCAGTGTTGCTTGATGGAATTAGCTCTTACAGCAACATCTGCGTCTAGAGCCTTTGTATTGAGGGCTAGCTGAAAACGGTTTTGGCGCTGAAGTGGTTTCTGAATGTGGAGTTGGTGGCATGTGAAACCCGCCTGTGGAGCCTTCGTTTGTGTGGGATGCTCACCAAGCTGCCCTTCAGGACAATGCACTCAAACGGCATTAAGCATAGTGTGTGAACACGTAGTTTGCTTGAGAGCTGTCGGTCAGCCTGCTGGTGTGTGAAGTCAGTGAGCCAAATGGAGTTGTTCTCCCACAAGAACCACTCGGCTGATTCTTCTTCAATATGCAATTCAGCAACATGCAGTGTTGCTTGATGGAATTAGCTCTTACAGCAACAATTCAGTCTAGAGCCTTTGTATTTAGGGCTAGCTGAATGTGGCTTTGGCGCTGAAGTGGTTTCTGAATGTGGAGTTGGTGGCATGTGAAACCTGCCTGTGGAGCCTTCGTTTGTGTGGGATGCTCACCAAGCTGCCCTTCAGGACAATGCACTCAAACGGCATTAGGCATAGTGTGTGAACACGTAGTTTGCTTGAGAGCTGCCTGTCAGCCTGATGGTGTGTGAAGTCAGTGAGCCAAATGGAGTTGTTCTCCCACAAGAACCACTCGGCTGATTCTTCTTCAATATGCAATGCAGCAACATGCAGTGTTGCTTGATGGAATTAGTTATTACATTAACATCTGCGACTAGAGCCTTTGTATTTAGGGCTAGCTGAATGTGGCTTTGGCGCTGAAGTGGTTTCTGAATGTGGAGTTGGTGGCATGTGAAACCCGCCTGTGGAGCCTTCGTTTGTGTGGGATGCTCACCAAGCTGCCCTTCAGGACAATGCACTCAAACGGCATTAAGCATAGTGTGTGAACACGTAGTTTGCTTGAGAGCTGCCTGTCAGCCTGATGGTGTGTGAAGTCAGTGAGCCAAATGGAGTTGTTCTCCCACAAGAACCACTCGGCTGATTCTTCTTCAATATGCAAGGCAGCAACATGCAGTGTTGCTTGATGGAATTAGCTCTTACAGCAACATCTGCGTCTAGAGCCTTTGTATTTAGGGCTAGCTGAAAAGGGCTTTGGCGCTGAAGTGGTTTCTGAATGTGGAGTTGGTGGCATGTGAAACCCGCCTGTGGAGCCTTCGTTTGTGTGGGATGCTCACCAACCTGCCCTTCAGGACAATGCACTCAAACATCATTAAGCATAGTGTGTGAACACGTAGTTTGCTTGAGAGCTGCCTGTCAGCCTGCTGGTGTGTGAAGTCAGTGAGCCAAATGGCATTGTTCTCCCACAAGAACCACTCGGCTGATTCTTCTTCAATATGCAATTCAGCAACATGCAGTGTTGCTTGATGGAATTAGCTCTTACAGCAATATCTGCGTCTAAAGCCTTTGTATTTAGGGCTAGCTGAAAACGGCTTTGGCACTGAAGTGGTTTCTGAATGTGGAGTTGGTGGCATGTGAAACCCGCCTGTGGAGCCTTCGTTTGTGTGGGATGCTCACCAAGCTGCCCTTCAGGACAATGCACTCAAACGGCATTAAGCATAGTGTATGAACACGTAGTTTGCTTGAGAGCTGCCTGTCAGCCTGCTGGTGTGTGAAGTCAGTGAGCCAAATGGAGTTGTTCTCCCACAAGAACCACTCGGCTGATTCTTCTTCAATATGCAATGCAGCAACATGCAGTGTTGCTTGATGGAATTAGCTCTTACAGAAACATCTGCGTCTAGAATCTTTGTATTTAGGGCTAGCTGAAAGTGGCTTTGGTGCTGAAGTGGTTTCTGAATGTGAAGTTGGTGGCATGTGAAACCCGCCTGTGGAGCCTTCGTTTGTTTGGGATGCTCACCAAGCTGCCCTTCAGGACAATGCACTCAAACGGCATTAAGCATAGTGTGTGAACACGTAGTTTGCTTGAGTGCTGCCTGTCAGCCTGATGGTGTGTGAAGTCAGTGAGCCAAATGGAGTTGTTCTCCCACAAGAACCACTCGGCTGATTCTTCTTCAATATGCAATTCAGCAACATGCAGTGTTGCTTGATGGAATTAGCTCTTACAGCAACATCTGCGTCTAGAGCCTTTGTATTTAGGGCTAGCTGAATGTGGCTTTGGCGCTGAAGTGGTTTCTGAATGTGGAGTTGGTGGCATGTGAAACCCGCCTGTGGAGCCTTCGTTTGTGTGGGATGCTCACCAACCTGCCCTTCAGGACAATGCACTCAAACGGCATTAAGCATAGTGTGTGAACACGTAGTTTGCTTGAGAGCTGCCTGTCAGCCTGATGGTGTGTGAAGTCAGTGAGCCAAATGGAGTTGTTCTCCCACAAGAACCACTCGGCTGATTCTTCTTCAATATGCAATGCAGCAACATGCAGTGTTGCTTGATGGAATTAGCTCTTACAGCAACATCTGCGTCTAGAATCTTTGTATTTAGGGCTAGCTGAAAACAGCTTTGGCACTCAAGTGGTTTCTGAATGTGAAGTTGGTGGCATGTGAAACCCGCCTGTGGAGCCTTCTTTTGTTTGGGATGCTCACCAAGCTGCCCTTCCGGACAATGCACTCAAACGGCATTAAGCATAGTGTGTGAACACGTAGTTTGCTTGAGAGCTGCCTGTCAGCCTGATGGTGTGTGAAGTCAGTGAGCCAAATGGAGTTGTTCTCCCACAAGAACCACTCGGCTGATTCTTCTTCAATATGCAATTCAGCAACATGCAGTGTTGCTTGATGGAATTAGCTCCTACAGCAACATCTGCGTCTAGAGCCTATGTATTTAGGGCTAGCTGAATGTGGCTTTGGCGCTGAAGTGGTTTCTGAATGTGGAGTTGGTGGCATGTGAAACCCGCCTGTGGAGCCTTCGTTTGTGTGGGATGCTCACCAAGCTGCCCTTCAGGACAATGCATTCAAACGGCATTAAGCATAGTGTATGAACACGTAGTTTGCTTGAGAGCTGCCTGTCAGCCTGATGGTGTGTGAAGTCAGTGAGCCAAATGGAGTTGTTCTCCCACAAGAACCACTCGGCTGATTCTTCTTCAATATGCAATTCAGCAACATGCAGTGTTGCTTGATGGAATTAGCTCTTACAGCAACATCTGCGTCTAGAGCCTTTGTATTTAGGGCTAGCTGAAAACGGCTTTGGCGCTGAAGTGGTTTCTGAATGTGGAGTTGGTGACATGTGAAACCCGCCTGTGGAGCCTTCGTTTGTGTGGGATGCTCACCAACCTGCCCTTCAGGACAATGCACTCAAACATCATTAAGCATAGTGTGTGAACACGTAGTTTGCTTGAGTGTTGCCTGTCAGCCTGATGGTGTGTGAAGTCAGTGAGCCAAATGGAGTTGTTCTCCCACAAGAACCACTCGGCTGATTCTTCTTCGATATGCAATGCAGCAACATGCAGTGTTGCTTGATGGAATTAGCTCTTACAGCAACATCTGCGTCTAGAGCCTTTGTATTTAGGGCTAGCTGAATGTGGCTTTGGCGCTGAAGTGGTTTCTGAATGTGGAGTTGGTGGCATGTGAAACCCGCCTGTGGAGCCTTCGTTTGTGTGGGATGCTCACCAAGCTGCCCTTCAGGACAATGCACTCAAATGGCATTAAGCATAGTGTGTGAACACGTAGTTTGCTTGAGAGCTGCCTGTCAGCCTGCTGGTGTGTGAAGTCAGTGAGCCAAATGGCGTTGTTCTCCCACAAGAACCACTCGGCTGATTCTTCTTCAATATGCAATGCAGCAACATGCAGTGTTGCTTGATGGAATTAGCTCCTACAGCAACATCTGCGTCTAGAGCCTTTGTATTTAGGGCTAGCTGAAAACGGCTTTGGCGCTGAAGTGGTTTCTGAATGTGGAGTTGGTGGCATGTGAAACCCGCCTGTGGAGCCTTCGTTTGTGTGGGATGCTCACCAAGCTGCCCTTCAGGACAATGCACTCAAATGGCATTAGGCATAGTGTGTGAACACGTAGTTTGCTTGAGAGCTGCCTGTCAGCCTGATGGTGTGTGAAGTCAGTGAGCCAAATGGAGTTGTTCTCCCACAAGAACCACTCGGCTGATTCTTCTTCAATATGCAATTCAGCAACATGCAGTGTTGCTTGATGGAATTAGCTCTTACAGCAACATCTGCGTCTAGAGCCTTTGTATTTAGGGCTAGCTGAATGTGGCTTTGGCGCTGAAGTGGTTTCTGAATGTGGAGTTGGTGGCATGTGAAACCCGCCTGTGGAGGCTTCGTTTGTGTGGGATGCTCACCAAGCTGCCCTTCAGGACAATGCACTCAAAAGGCATTAAGCATAGTGTGTGAACACGTAGTTTGCTTGAGAGCTGCCTGTCAGCCTGATGGTGTGTGAAGTCAGTGAGCCAAATGGAGTTGTTCTCCCACAAGAACCACTCGGCTGATTCTTCTTCAATATGCAATGCAGCAACATGCAGTGTTGCTTGATGGAATTAGCTCTTACAGCAACATCTGCGTCTAGAGCCTTTGTATTTAGGGCTAGCTGAAAACGGCTTTGGCGCTGAAGTGGTTTCTGAATGTGGAGTTGGTGGCATGTGAAACCCGCCTGTGGAGCCTTCGTTTGTGTGGGATGCTCACCAACCTGCCCTTCAGGACAATGCACTCAAACGGCATTAAGCATAGTGTGTGAACACGTAGTTTGCTTGAGAGCTGCCTGTCAGCCTGCTGGTGTGTGAAGTCAGTGAGCCAAATGGAGTTGTTCTCCCACAAGAACCACTCGGCTGATTCTTCTTCAATATGCAATGCAGCAACATGCAGTGTTGCTTGATGGAATTAGCTCTTACAGCCACATCTGCGTCTAGAGCCTTTGTATTTAGGGCTAGCTGAAAACGGCTTTGGCGCTGAAGTGGTTTCTGAATGTGGAGTTGGTGGCATGTGAAACCCGCCTGTGGAGCCTTCGTTTGTGTGGGATGCTCACCAAGCTGCCCTTCAGGACAATGCACTCAAATGGCATTAGGCATAGTGTGTGAACACGTAGTTTGCTTGAGAGCTGCCTGTCAGCCTGATGGTGTGTGAAGTCAGTGAGCCAAATGGAGTTGTTCTCCCACAAGAACCACTTGGCTGATTCTTCTTCAATATGCAATGCAGCAACATGCAGTGTTGCTTGATGGAATTAGCTCTTACAGCCACATCTGCGTCTAGAGCCTTTGTATTTAGGGCTAGCTGAAAAGGGCTTTGGCGCTGAAGTGGTTTCTGAATGTGGAGTTGGTGGCATGTGAAACCCGCCTGTGGAGCCTTCGTTTGTGTGGGATGCTCACCAAGCTGCCCTTCAGGACAATGCACTCAAACATCATTAAGCATAGTGTGTGAACACGTAGTTTGCTTCAGAGCTGCCTGTCAGCCTGCTGGTGTGTGAAGTCAGTGAGCCAAATGGAGTTGTTCTTCCACAAGAACCACTCGGCTGATTCTTCTTCAATATGCAATGCAGCAACATGCAGTGTTGCTTGATGGAATTAGCTCTTACAGCAACATCTGCGTCTAGAGCCTTTGTATTTAGGGCTAGCTGAAAAGGGCTTTGGCGCTGAAGTGGTTTCTGAATGTGGAGTTGGTGGCATGTGAAACCCGCCTGTGGAGCCTTCGTTTGTGTGGGATGCTCACCAACCTGCCCTTCAGGACAATGCACTCAAACGGCATTAAGCATAGTGTGTGAACACGTAGTTTGCTTGAGAGCTGCCTGTCAGCCTGATGGTGTGTGAAGTCAGTGAGCAAAATGGAGTTGTTCTCCCACAAGAACCACTCGGCTGATTCTTCTTCAATATGCAATTCAGCAACATGCAGTGTTGCTTGATGGAATTAGCTCTTACAGCAACATCTGCGTCTAGAGCCTTTGTATTTAGGGCTAGCTGAAAATGGCTTGGGCTCTGAAGTGGTTTCTGAATGTGGAGTTGGTGGCATGTGAAACCCGCCTGTGTAGCCTTCGTTTGTGTGGGATGCTCACCAACCTGCCCTTCAGGACAATGCACTCAAACATCATTAAGCATAGTGTGTGAACACGTAGTTTGCTTGAGTGCTGCCTGTCAGCCTGCTGGTGTGTGAAGTCAGTGAGCCAAATGGAGTTGTTCTCCCACAAGAACCACTCGGCTGATTCTTCTTCGATATGCAATGCAGCAACATGCAGTGTTGCTTGATGGAATTAGCTCTTACAGCAACATCTGCGTCTAGAGCCTTTGTATTTAGGGCTAGCTGAAAACGGCTTTGGCGCTGAAGTGGTTTCTGAATGTGGAGTTGGTGGCATGTGAAACCTGCCTGTGGAGCCTTCGTTTGTGTGGGAGCTCACCAAGCTGCCCTTCAGGACAATGCACTCAAATGGCATTAAGCATAGTGTGTGAACACGTAGTTTGCTTGAGAGCTGCCTGTCAGCCTGATGGTGTGTGAAGTCAGTGAGCCAAATGGAGTTGTTCTCCCACAAGAACCACTCGGCTGATTCTTCTTCAATATGCAATGCAGCAACATGCAGTGTTGCTTGATGGAATTAGCTCTTACAGCCACATCTGCGTCTAGAGCCTTTGTATTTAGGGCTAGCTGAATGTGGCTTTGGCACTCAAGTGGTTTCTGAATGTGGAGTTGGTGGCATGTGAAACCCGCCTGTGGAGCCTTCGTTTGTGTGGGATGCTCACCAAGCTGCCCTTCAGGACAATGCACTCAAACGGCATTAAGCATAGTGTGTGAACACGTAGTTTGCTTGAGAGCTGCCTGTCAGCCTGATGGTGTGTGAAGTCAGTGAGCCAAATGGAGTTGTTCTCCCACAAGAACCACTCGGCTGATTCTTCTTCAATATGCAATGCAGCAACATGCAGTGTTGCATGATGGAATTAGCTCTTACAGCAACATCTGCGTCTAGAGCCTTTGTATTTAGGGCTAGCTGAATGTGACTTTGGCGCTGAAGTGGTTTCTGAATGTGGAGTTGGTGGCATGTGAAACCCGCCTGTGGAGCCTTCGTTTGTGTGGGATGCTCACCAAGCTGCCCTTCAGGACAATGCACTCAAACGGCATTAAGCATAGTGTGTGAACACATAGTTTGCTTGAGAGCTGCCTGTCAGCCTGATGGTGTGTGAAGTCAGTGAGCCAAATGGCGTTGTTCTCCCACAAGAACCACTCGGCTGATTCTTCTTCAATATGCAATTCAGCAACATGCAGTGTTGCTTGATGGAATTAGCTCTTACAGCAACATCTGCGTCTAGAGCCTTTGTATTTAGGGCTAAATGAAAACGGCTTTGGCGCTGAAGTGGTTTCTGAATGTGGAGTTGGTGGCATGTGAAACCCGCCTGTGGAGCCTTCTTTTGTGTGGGAGCTCACCAAGCTGCCCTTCAGGACAATGCACTCAAATGGCATTAAGCATAGTGTGTGAACACGTAGTTTGCTTGAGAGCTGCCTGTCAGCCTGCTGCTGTGTGAAGTCAGTGAGCCAAATGGAGTTGTTCTCCCACAAGAACCACTCGGCTGATTCTTCTTCAATATGCAATGCAGCAACATGCAGTGTTGCTTGATGGAATTAGCTCTTACAGCAACATCTGCGTCTAGAATCTTTGTATTTAGGGCTAGCTGAAAACAGCTTTGGCACTCAAGTGGTTTCTGAATGTGAAGTTGGTGGCATGTGAAACCCGCCTGTGGAGCCTTCTTTTGTTTGGGATGCTCACCAAGCTGCCCTTCCGGACAATGCACTCAAACGGCATTAAGCATAGTGTGTGAACACGTAGTTTGCTTTAGAGCTGCCTGTCAGCCTGCTGGTGTGTGAAGTCAGTGAGCCAAATGGAGTTGTTCTCCCACAAGAACCACTCGGCTGATTCTTCTTCAATATGCAATTCAGCAACATGCAGTGTTGCTTGATGGAATTAGCTCTTACAGCAACATCTGCGTCTAGAGCCTATGTATTTAGGGCTAGCTGAATGTGGCTTTGGCGCTGAAGTGGTTTCTGAATGTGGAGTTGGTGGCATGTGAAACCCGCCTGTGGAGCCTTCGTTTGTGTGGGATGCTCACCAAGCTGCCCTTCAGGACAATGCATTCAAACGGCATTAAGCATAGTGTATGAACACGTAGTTTGCTTGAGAGCTGCCTGTCAGCCTGATGGTGTGTGAAGTCAGTGAGCCAAATGGAGTTGTTCTCCCACAAGAACCACTCGGCTGATTCTTCTTCAATATGCAATTCAGCAACATGCAGTGTTGCTTGATGGAATTAGCTCTTACAGCAACATCTGCGTCTAGAGCCTTTGTATTTAGGGCTAGCTGAAAACGGCTTTGGCGCTGAAGTGGTTTCTGAATGTGGAGTTGGTGACATGTGAAACCCGCCTGTGGAGCCTTCGTTTGTGTGGGATGCTCACCAACCTGCCCTTCAGGACAATGCACTCAAACATCATTAAGCATAGTGTGTGAACACGTAGTTTGCTTGAGTGTTGCCTGTCAGCCTGATGGTGTGTGAAGTCAGTGAGCCAAATGGAGTTGTTCTCCCACAAGAACCACTCGGCTGATTCTTCTTCGATATGCAATGCAGCAACATGCAGTGTTGCTTGATGGAATTAGCTCTTACAGCAACATCTGCGTCTAGAGCCTTTGTATTTAGGGCTAGCTGAAAAGGGCTTTGGCGCTGAAGTGGTTTCTGAATGTGGAGTTGGTGGCATGTGAAACCCGCCTGTGGAGCCTTCGTTTGTGTGGGATGCTCACCAAGCTGCCCTTCAGGACAATGCACTCAAATGGCATTAAGCATAGTGTGTGAACACGTAGTTTGCTTGAGAGCTGCCTGTCAGCCTGCTGGTGTGTGAAGTCAGTGAGCCAAATGGCGTTGTTCTCCCACAAGAACCACTCGGCTGATTCTTCTTCAATATGCAATGCAGCAACATGCAGTGTTGCTTGATGGAATTAGCTCCTACAGCAACATCTGCGTCTAGAGCCTTTGTATTTAGGGCTAGCTGAAAACGGCTTTGGCGCTGAAGTGGTTTCTGAATGTGGAGTTGGTGGCATGTGAAACCCGCCTGTGGAGCCTTCGTTTGTGTGGGATGCTCACCAAGCTGCCCTTCAGGACAATGCACTCAAATGGCATTAGGCATAGTGTGTGAACACGTAGTTTGCTTGAGAGCTGCCTGTCAGCCTGATGGTGTGTGAAGTCAGTGAGCCAAATGGAGTTGTTCTCCCACAAGAACCACTTGGCTGATTCTTCTTCAATATGCAATTCAGCAACATGCAGTGTTGCTTGATGGAATTAGCTCTTACAGCAACATCTGCGTCTAGAGCCTTTGTATTTAGGGCTAGCTGAATGTGGCTTTGGCGCTGAAGTGGTTTCTGAATGTGGAGTTGGTGGCATGTGAAACCCGCCTGTGGAGGCTTCGTTTGTGTGGGATGCTCACCAAGCTGCCCTTCAGGACAATGCACTCAAAAGGCATTAAGCATAGTGTGTGAACACGTAGTTTGCTTGAGAGCTGCCTGTCAGCCTGCTGCTGTGTGAAGTCAGTGAGCCAAATGGAGTTGTTCTCCCACAAGAACCACTCGGCTGATTCTTCTTCAATATGCAATGCAGCAACATGCAGTGTTGCTTGATGGAATTAGCTCTTACAGCAACATCTGCGTCTAGAGCCTTTGTATTTAGGGCTAGCTGAAAACGGCTTTGGCGCTGAAGTGGTTTCTGAATGTGGAGTTGGTGGCATGTGAAACCCGCCTGTGGAGCCTTCGTTTGTGTGGGATGCTCACCAACCTGCCCTTCAGGACAATGCACTCAAACGGCATTAAGCATAGTGTGTGAACACGTAGTTTGCTTGAGAGCTGCCTGTCAGCCTGCTGGTGTGTGAAGTCAGTGAGCCAAATGGAGTTGTTCTCCCACAAGAACCACTCGGCTGATTCTTCTTCAATATGCAATGCAGCAACATGCAGTGTTGCTTGATGGAATTAGCTCTTACAGCCACATCTGCGTCTAGAGCCTTTGTATTTAGGGCTAGCTGAAAACGGCTTTGGCGCTGAAGTGGTTTCTGAATGTGGAGTTGGTGGCATGTGAAACCCGCCTGTGGAGCCTTCGTTTGTGTGGGATGCTCACCAAGCTGCCCTTCAGGACAATGCACTCAAATGGCATTAGGCATAGTGTGTGAACACGTAGTTTGCTTGAGAGCTGCCTGTCAGCCTGATGGTGTGTGAAGTCAGTGAGCCAAATGGAGTTGTTCTCCCACAAGAACCACTTGGCTGATTCTTCTTCAATATGCAATGCAGCAACATGCAGTGTTGCTTGATGGAATTAGCTCTTACAGCCACATCTGCGTCTAGAGCCTTTGTATTTAGGGCTAGCTGAAAAGGGCTTTGGCGCTGAAGTGGTTTCTGAATGTGGAGTTGGTGGCATGTGAAACCCGCCTGTGGAGCCTTCGTTTGTGTGGGATGCTCACCAAGCTGCCCTTCAGGACAATGCACTCAAACATCATTAAGCATAGTGTGTGAACACGTAGTTTGCTTCAGAGCTGCCTGTCAGCCTGCTGGTGTGTGAAGTCAGTGAGCCAAATGGAGTTGTTCTCCCACAAGAACCACTCGGCTGATTCTTCTTCAATATGCAATGCAGCAACATGCAGTGTTGCTTGATGGAATTAGCTCTTACAGCAACATCTGCGTCTAGAGCCTTTGTATTTAGGGCTAGCTGAAAAGGGCTTTGGCGCTGAAGTGGTTTCTGAATGTGGAGTTGGTGGCATGTGAAACCCGCCTGTGGAGCCTTCGTTTGTGTGGGATGCTCACCAACCTGCCCTTCAGGACAATGCACTCAAACGGCATTAAGCATAGTGTGTGAACACGTAGTTTGCTTGAGAGCTGCCTGTCAGCCTGATGGTGTGTGAAGTCAGTGAGCAAAATGGAGTTGTTCTCCCACAAGAACCACTCGGCTGATTCTTCTTCAATATGCAATTCAGCAACATGCAGTGTTGCTTGATGGAATTAGCTCTTACAGCAACATCTGCGTCTAGAGCCTTTGTATTTAGGGCTAGCTGAAAATGGCTTGGGCTCTGAAGTGGTTTCTGAATGTGGAGTTGGTGGCATGTGAAACCCGCCTGTGTAGCCTTCGTTTGTGTGGGATGCTCACCAACCTGCCCTTCAGGACAATGCACTCAAATGGCATTAAGCATAGTGTGTGAACACGTAGTTTGCTTGAGTGCTGCCTGTCAGCCTGCTGGTGTGTGAAGTCAGTGAGCCAAATGGAGTTGTTCTCCCACAAGAACCACTCGGCTGATTCTTCTTCGATATGCAATGCAGCAACATGCAGTGTTGCTTGATGGAATTAGCTCTTACAGCAACATCTGCGTCTAGAGCCTTTGTATTTAGGGCTAGCTGAAAACGGCTTTGGCGCTGAAGTGGTTTCTGAATGTGGAGTTGGTGGCATGTGAAACCTGCCTGTGGAGCCTTCGTTTGTGTGGGAGCTCACCAAGCTGCCCTTCAGGACAATGCACTCAAATGGCATTAAGCATAGTGTGTGAACACGTAGTTTGCTTGAGAGCTGCCTGTCAGCCTGATGGTGTGTGAAGTCAGTGAGCCAAATGGAGTTGTTCTCCCACAAGAACCACTCGGCTGATTCTTCTTCAATATGCAATGCAGCAACATGCAGTGTTGCTTGATGGAATTAGCTCTTACAGCCACATCTGCGTCTAGAGCCTTTGTATTTAGGGCTAGCTGAATGTGGCTTTGGCACTCAAGTGGTTTCTGAATGTGGAGTTGGTGGCATGTGAAACCCGCCTGTGGAGCCTTCGTTTGTGTGGGATGCTCACCAACCTGCCCTTCAGGACAATGCACTCAAACGGCATTAAGCATAGTGTGTGAACACGTAGTTTGCTTGAGAGCTGCCTGTCAGCCTGATGGTGTGTGAAGTCAGTGAGCCAAATGGAGTTGTTCTCCCACAAGAACCACTCGGCTGATTCTTCTTCAATATGCAATGCAGCAACATGCAGTGTTGCTTGATGGAATTAGCTCTTAGAGCAACATCTGCGTCTAGAGCCTTTGTATTTAGGGCTAGCTGAATGTGGCTTTGGCGCTGAAGTGGTTTCTGAATGTGGAGTTGGTGGCATGTGAAACCCGCCTGTGGAGCCTTCGTTTGTGTGGGATGCTCACCAAGCTGCCCTTCAGGACAATGCACTCAAACGGCATTAAGCATAGTGTGTGAACACGTAGTTTGCTTGAGAGCTGCCTGTCAGCCTGATGGTGTGTGAAGTCAGTGAGCCAAATGGAGTTGTTCTCCCACAAGAACCAATCGGCTGATTCTTCTTCAATATGCAATGCAGCAACATGCAGTGTTGCTTGATGGAATTAGCTCTTACAGCAACATCTGCGTCTAGAGCCTTTGTATTTAGGGCTAGCTGAATGTGGCTTTGGCGCTGAAGTGGTTTCTGAATGTGGAGTTGGTGGCATGTGAAACCCGCCTGTGGAGCCTTCGTTTGTGTGGGATGCTCACCAAGCTGCCCTTCAGGACAATGCACTCAAACGGCATTAAGCATAGTGTGTGAACACGTAGTTTGCTTGAGAGCTGCCTGTCAGCCTGCTGGTGTGTGAAGTCAGTGAGCCAAATGGAGTTGTTCTCCCACAAGCACCACTCGGCTGATTCTTCTTCAATATGCAATGCAGCAACATGCAGTGTTGCTTGATGGAATTAGCTCTTACAGCAACATCTGCGTCTAGAGTCTTTGTATTTAGGGCTAGCTGAAAACGGCTTTGGCACTCAAGTGGTTTCTGAATGTGGAGTTGGTGGCATGTGAAACCCGCCTGTGGAGCCTTCGTTTGTTTGGGATGCTCACCAAGCTGCCCTTCAGGACAATGCACTCAAACGGCATTAAGCATAGTGTGTGAACACGTAGTTTGCTTGAGAGCTGCCTGTCAGCCTGATGGTGTGTGAAGTCAGTGAGCCAAATGGAGTTGTTCTCCCACAAGAACCACTCGGCTGATTCTTCTTCAATATGCAATTCAGCACCATGCAGTGTTGCTTGATGGAATTAGCTCTTACAGCAACATCTGCGTCTAGAGCCTTTGTATTTAGGGCTAGCTGAAAACGGCTTTGGCACTCAAGTGGTTTCTGAATGTGGAGTTGGTGGCATGTGAAACCCGCCTGTGTAGCCTTCGTTTGTGTGGGATGCTCACCAACCTGCCCTTCCGGACAATGCACTCAAATGGCTTTAAGCATAGTGTGTGAACACGTAGTTTGCTTGAGAGCTGCCTGTCAGCCTGATGGTGTGTGAAGTCAGTGAGCCAAATGGAGTTGTTCTCCCACAAGAACCACTCGGCTGATTCTTCTTCAATATGCAATGCAGCAACATGCAGTGTTGCTTGATGGAATTAGCTCTTACAGCAACATCTGCGTCTAGAGCCTTTGTATTTAGGGCTAGCTGAATGTGGCTTTGGCGCTGAAGTGGTTTCTGAATGTGGAGTTGGTGGTATGTGAAACCCGCCTGTGGAGCCTTCGTTTGTGTGGGATGCTCACCAACCTGCCCTTCAGGACAATGCACTCAAATGGCATTAAGCATAGTGTGTGAACACGTAGTTTGCTTGAGAGCTGCCTGTCAGCCTGATGGTGTGTGAAGTCAGTGAGCCAAATGGAGTTGTTCTCCCACAAGAACCACTCGGCTGATTCTTCTTCAATATGCAATGCAGCAACATGCAGTGTTGCTTGATGGAATTAGCTCTTACAGCAACATCTGCGTCTAGAGCCTTTGTATTTAGGGCTAGCTGAAAACGGTTCTGGCGCTGAAGTGGTTTCTGAATGTGGAGTTGGTGGCATGTGAAACCCGCCTGTGGAGCCTTCGTTTGTGTGGGATGCTCACCAAGCTGCCCTTCAGGACAATGCACTCAAACGGCATTAAGCATAGTGTGTGAACACGTAGTTTGCTTGAGAGCTGCCTGTCAGCCTGCTGCTGTGTGAAGTCAGTGAGCCAAATGGAGTTGTTCTCCCACAAGAACCACTCTGCTGATTCTTCTTCAATATGCAATGCAGCAACATGCAGTGTTGCTTGATGGAATTAGCTCTTACAGCAACACCTGCGTCTAGAGCCTTTGTATTTAGGGCTAGCTGAAAACGGCTTTGGCGCTGAAGTGGTTTCTGAATGTGGAGCTGGTGGCATGTGAAACCTGCCTGTGGAGCCTTCGTTTGTGTGGAATGCTCACCAAGCTGCCCTTCAGGACAATGCACTCAAACGGCATTAAGCATAGTGTGTGAACACGTAGTTTGCTTGAGAGCTGCTTGTCAGCCTGATGGTGTGTGAAGTCAGTGAGCCAAATGGAGTTGTTCTCCCACAAGAAACACTCGGCTGATTCTTCTTCAATATGCAATTCAGCATCATGCAGTGTTGCTTGATGGAATTAGCTCTTACAGCAACATCTGCGTCTAGAGCCTTTGTATTTAGGGCTAGCTGAAAACGGCTTTGGCACTCAAGTGGTTTCTGAATGTGAAGTTGGTGGCATGTGAAACCTGCCTGTGTAGCCTTCGTTTGTGTGGGATGCTCACCAAGCTGCTCTTCAGGACAATGCACTCAAACGGCATTAAGCATACTGTGTGAACACGTAGTTTGCTTGAGAGCTGCCTGTCAGCCTGATGGTGTGTGAAGTCAGTGAGCCAAATGGAGTTGTTCTCCCACAAGAACCACTCGGCTGATTCTTCTTCAATATGCAATGCAGCAACATGCAGTGTTGCTTGATGGAATTAGCTCTTACAGCAACATCTGCGTCTAGAGCCTTTGTATTTAGGGCTAGCTGAAAACGGTTCTGGCGCTGAAGTGGTTTCTGAATGTGGAGTTGGTGGCATGTGAAACCCGCCTGTGGAGCCTTCGTTTGTGTGGGATGCTCACCAAGCTGCCCTTCAGGACAATGCACTCAAACGGCATTAAGCATAGTGTGTGAACACGTAGTTTGCTTGAGAGCTGCCTGTCAGCCTGATGGTGTGTGAAGTCAGTGAGCCAAATGGAGTTGTTCTCCCACAAGAACCACTCGGCTGATTCTTCTTCAATATGCAATTCAGCAACATGCAGCTTTGCTTGATGGAATTAGCTCTTACAGCCACATCTGGGTCTAGAGCCTTTGTATTTAGGGCTAGCTGAAAACGGCTTTGGCGCTGAAGTGGTTTCTGAATGTGGAGTTGGTGGCATGTGAAACCCGCCTGTGGAGCCTTCGTTTGTGTGGGATGCTCACCAAGCTGCCCTTCAGGACAATGCACTCAAACGGCATTAAGCATAGTGTGTGAACACATAGTTTGCTTGAGTGCTGCCTGTCAGCCTGATGGTGTGTGAAGTCAGTGAGCCAAATGGAGTTTTTCTCCCACAAGAACCACTCGGCTGATTCTTCTTCAATATGCAATGCAGCAACATGCAGTGTTGCTTGATGGAATTAACTCTTACAGCCACATCTGCGTCTAGAGCCTTTGTATTTAGGGCTAGCTGAAAACGGCTTTGGCGCTGAAGTGGTTTCTGAATGTGGAGTTGGAGGCATGTGAAACCTGCCTGTGGAGGCTTCGTTTGTGTGGGAGCTCACCAAGCTGCCCTACAGGACAATGCACTCAAACATCATTAAGCATAGTGTGTGAACACGTAGTTTGCTTGAGAGCTGCTTGTCAGCCTGATGGCGTGTGAAGTCAGTGAGCCAAATGGAGTTGTTCTCCCACAAGAACCACTCGGCTGATTCTTCTTCAATATGCAATGCAGCAACATGCAGTGTTGCTTGATGGAATTAGCTCTTACAGCAACATCTGCGTCTAGAGCCTTTGTATTTAGGGCTAGCTGAAAAGGGCTTTGGCGCTGAAGTGGTTTCTGAATGTGGAGTTGGTGGCATGTGAAACCCGCCTGTGGAGCCTTCGTTTGTGTGGGATGCTCACCAAGCTGCCCTTCAGGACAATGCACTCAAACATCATTAAGCATAGTGTGTGAACACGTAGTTTGCTTGAGAGCTGCCTGTCAGCCTGCTGGTGTGTGAAGTCAGTGAGCCAAATGGAGTTGTTCTCCCACAAGAACCACTCGGCTGATTCTTCTTCAATATGCAATTCAGCATCATGCAGTGTTGCTTGATGGAATTAGCTCTTACAGCCACATCTGCATCTAGAGCCTTTGTATTTAGGGCTAGCTGAAAACGGCTTTGGCACTGAAGTGGTTTCTGAATGTGGAGTTGGTGGCATGTGAAACCCGCCTGTGGAGCCTTCGTTTGTGTGGGATGCTCACCAAGCTGCCCTTCAGGACAATGCACTCAAACGGCATTAAGCATAGTGTGTGAACACGTAGTTTGCTTGAGAGCTGCCTGTCAGCCTGATGGTGTGTGAAGTCAGTGAGCCAAATGGAGTTGTTCTCCCACAAGAACCACTCGGCTGATTCTTCTTCAATATGCAATGCAGCAACATGCAGTGTTGCTTGATGGAATTAGCTCTTACAGCAACATCTGCGTCTAGAGCCTTTGTATTTAGGGCTAGCTGAATGTGGCTTTGGCGCTGAAGTGGTTTCTGAATGTGGAGTTGGTGGCATGTGAAACCCGCCTGTGGAGCCTTCTTTTGTGTGGGAGCTCACCAACCTGCCCTTCAGGACAAGGCACTCAAACGGCATTAAGCATAGTGTGTGAACACGTAGTTTGCTTGAGAGCTGCCTGTCAGCCTGCTGGTGTGTGAAGTCAGTGAGCCAAATGGAGTTGTTCTCCCACAAGAACCACTCGGCTGATTCTTCTTCAATATGCAATGCAGCAACATGCAGTGTTGCTTGATGGAATTAGCTCTTACAGCCACATCTGCGTCTAGAGCCTTTGTATTTAGGGCTAGCTGAAAGTGGCTTTGGCACTCAAGTGGTTTCTGAATGTGACGTTGGTGGCATTTGAAACCCGCCTGTGGAGCCTTCGTTTGTTTGGAATGCTCACCAAGCTGCCCTTCAGGACAATGCACTCAAACGGCATTAAGCATAGTGTGTGAACACGTAGTTTGCTTGAGTGCTGCCTGTCAGCCTGATGGTGTGTGAAGTCAGTGAGCCAAATGGAGTTGTTCTCCCACAAGAACCACTCGGCTGATTCTTCTTCAATATGCAATTCAGCAACATGCAGTGTTGCTTGATGGAATTAGCTCTTACAGCAACATCTGCGTCTAGAGCCTTTGTATTTAGGGCTAGCTGAATGTGGCTTTGGCGCTGAAGTGGTTTCTGAATGTGGAGTTGGTGGCATGTGAAACCCGCCTGTGTAGCCTTCGTTTGTGTGGGATGCTCACCAAGCTGCCCTTCAGGACAATGCACTCAAACGGCATTAAGCATAGTGTGTGAACACGTAGTTTGCTTGAGAGCTGCCTGTCAGCCTGATGGTGTGTGAATTCAGTGAGCCAAATTGTGTTGTTCTCCCACAAGAACCACTCGGCTGATTCTTCTTCAATATGCAATGCAGCAACATGCAGTGTTGCTTGATGGAATTAGCTCTTAGAGCAACATCTGCGTCTAGAGCCTTTGTATTTAGGGCTAGCTGAAAACAGCTTTGGCACTCAAGTGGTTTCTGAATGTGGAGTTGGTGGCATGTGAAACCTGCCTGTGGAGCCTTCTTTTGTGTGGGAGCTCACCAACCTGCCCTTCAGGACAAGGCACTCAAACGGGATTAAGCATAGTGTGTGAACACGTAGTTTGCTTGAGAGCTGCCTGTCAGCCTGCTGGTGTGTGAAGTCAGTGAGCCAAATGGAGTTGTTCTCCCACAAGAACCACTCGGCTGATTCTTCTTCAATATGCAATGCAGCAACATGCAGTGTTGCTTGATGGAATTAGCTCTTACAGCAACATCTGCGTCTAGAGCCTTTGTATTTAGGGCTAGCTGAAAGTGGCTTTGGCACTCAAGTGGTTTCTGAATGTGAAGTTGGTGGCATGTGAAACCCGCCTGTGGAGCCTTCGTTTGTTTGGAATGCTCACCAAGCTGCCCTTCAGGACAATGCACTCAAACGGCATTAAGCATAGTGTGTGAACACGTAGTTTGCTTGAGTGCTGCCTGTCAGCCTGATGGTGTGTGAAGTCAGTGAGCCAAATGGAGTTGTTCTCCCACAAGAACCACTCGGCTGATTCTTCTTCAATATGCAATTCAGCAACATGCAGTGTTGCTTGATGGAATTAGCTCTTACAGCCACATCTGCGTCTAGAGCCTTTGTATTTAGGGCTAGCTGAATGTGGCTTTGGCGCTGAAGTGGTTTCTGAATGTGGAGTTGGTGGCATGTGAAACCCGCCTGTGGAGCCTTCGTTTGTGTGGGATGCTCACCAAGCTGCCCTTCAGGACAATGCACTCAAACGGCATTAAGCATAGTGTGTGAACACGTAGTTTGCTTGAGAGCTGCCTGTCAGGCTGATGGTGTGTGAAGTCAGTGAGCCAAATGGAGTTGTTCTCCCACAAGAACCACTAGGCTGATTCTTCTTCAATATGCAATGCAGCAACATGCAGTGTTGCTTGATGGAATTAGCTCTTACAGCAACATCTGCGTCTAGAGCCTTTGTATTTAGGGCTAGCTGAATGTGGCTTTGGCGCTGAAGTGGTTTCTGAATGTGGAGTTGGTGGCATGTGAAACCCGCCTGTGGAGCCTTCGTTTGTGTGGGATGCTCACCAAGCTGCCCTTCAGGACAATGCACTCAAACGGCATTAAGCATAGTGTGTGAACACGTAGTTTGCTTGAGAGCTGCCTGTCAGCCTGATGGTGTGTGAAGTCAGTGAGCCAAATGGAGTTGTTCTCCCACAAGAACCACTCGGCTGATTCTTCTTCAATAGGCAATTCAGCAACATGCAGTGTTGCTTGATGGAATTAGCTCTTACAGCCACATCTGCGTCTAGAGCCTTTGTATTTAGGGCTAGCTGAATGTGGCTTTGGCGCTGAAGTGGTTTCTGAATGTGGAGTTGGTGGCATGTGAAACCCGCCTGTGGAGCCTTCGTTTTTGTGGGATGCTCACCAAGCTGCCCTTCAGGACAATGCACTCAAACGGCATTAAGCATAGTGTGTGAACACGTAGTTTGCTTGAGAGCTGCCTGTCAGCCTGCTGGTGTGTGAAGTCAGTGAGCCAAATGGAGTTGTTCTCCCACAAGAACCACTCGGCTGATTCTTCTTCAATATGCAATGCAGCAACATGCAGTGTTGCTTGATGGAATTAGCTCTTACAGCAACATCTGCGTCTAGAGCCTTTGTATTTAGGGCTAGCTGAAAAGGGCTTTGGCGCTGAAGTGGTTTCTGAATGTGGAGTTGGTGGCATGTGAAACCCGCCTGTGGAGCCTTCTTTTGTGTGGGAGCTCACCAACCTGCCCTTCAGGACAAGGCACTCAAACGGCATTAAGCATAGTGTGTGAACACGTAGTTTGCTTGAGAGCTGCCTGTCAGCCTGCTGGTGTGTGAAGTCAGTGAGCCAAATGGAGTTGTTCTCCCACAAGAACCACTCGGCTGATTCTTCTTCAATATGCAATGCAGCAACATGCAGTGTTGCTTGATGGAATTAGCTCTTACAGCAACATCTGCGTCTAGAGCCTTTGTATTTAGGGCTAGCTGAAAGTGGCTTTGGCACTCAAGTGGTTTCTGAATGTGAAGTTGGTGGCATGTGAAACCCGCCTGTGGAGCCTTCGTTTGTTTGGAATGCTCACCAAGCTGCCCTTCAGGACAATGCACTCAAACGGCATTAAGCATAGTGTGTGAACACGTAGTTTGCTTGAGTGCTGCCTGTCAGCCTGATGGTGTGTGAAGTCAGTGAGCCAAATGGAGTTGTTCTCCCACAAGAACCACTCGGCTGATTCTTCTTCAATATGCAATTCAGCAACATGCAGTGTTGCTTGATGGATTTAGCTCTTACAGCCACATCTGCGTCTAGAGCCTTTGTATTTAGGGCTAGCTGAATGTGGCTTTGGCGCTGAAGTGGTTTCTGAATGTGGAGTTGGTGGCATGTGAAACCCGCCTGTGGAGCCTTCGTTTGTGTGGGATGCTCACCAAGCTGCCCTTCAGGACAATGCACTCAAACGGCATTAAGCATAGTGTGTGAACACGTAGTTTGCTTGAGAGCTGCCTGTCAGGCTGATGGTGTGTGAAGTCAGTGAGCCAAATGGAGTTGTTCTCCCACAAGAACCACTCGGCTGATTCTTCTTCAATATGCAATGCAGCAACATGCAGTGTTGCTTGATGGAATTAGCTCTTACAGCAACATCTGCGTCTAGAGCCTTTGTATTTAGGGCTAGCTGAAAAGGGCTTTGGCGCTGAAGTGGTTTCTGAATGTGGAGTTGGTGGCATGTGAAACCCGCCTGTGGAGCCTTCTTTTGTGTGGGAGCTCACCAACCTGCCCTTCAGGACAAGGCACTCAAACGGCATTAAGCATAGTGTGTGAACACGTAGTTTGCTTGAGAGCTGCCTGTCAGCCTGCTGGTGTGTGAAGTCAGTGAGCCAAATGGAGTTGTTCTCCCACAAGAACCACTCGGCTGATTCTTCTTCAATATGCAATGCAGCAACATGCAGTGTTGCTTGATGGAATTAGCTCTTACAGCAACATCTGCGTCTAGAGCCTTTGTATTTAGGGCTAGCTGAAAGTGGCTTTGGCACTCAAGTGGTTTCTGAATGTGAAGTTGGTGGCATGTGAAACCCGCCTGTGGAGCCTTCGTTTGTTTGGAATGCTCACCAAGCTGCCCTTCAGGACAATGCACTCAAACGGCATTAAGCATAGTGTGTGAACACGTAGTTTGCTTGAGTGCTGCCTGTCAGCCTGATGGTGTGTGAAGTCAGTGAGCCAAATGGAGTTGTTCTCCCACAAGAACCACTCGGCTGATTCTTCTTCAATATGCAATTCAGCAACATGCAGTGTTGCTTGATGGATTTAGCTCTTACAGCCACATCTGCGTCTAGAGCCTTTGTATTTAGGGCTAGCTGAATGTGGCTTTGGCGCTGAAGTGGTTTCTGAATGTGGAGTTGGTGGCATGTGAAACCCGCCTGTGGAGCCTTCGTTTGTGTGGGATGCTCACCAAGCTGCCCTTCAGGACAATGCACTCAAACGGCATTAAGCATAGTGTGTGAACACGTAGTTTGCTTGAGAGCTGCCTGTCAGGCTGATGGTGTGTGAAGTCAGTGAGCCAAATGGAGTTGTTCTCCCACAAGAACCACTCGGCTGATTCTTCTTCAATATGCAATGCAGCAACATGCAGTGTTGCTTGATGGAATTAGCTCTTACAGCAACATCTGCGTCTAGAGCCTTTGTATTTAGGGCTAGCTGAATGTGGCTTTGGCGCTGAAGTGGTTTCTGAATGTGGAGTTGGTGGCATGTGAAACCCGCCTGTGGAGCCTTCGTTTGTGTGGGATGCTCACCAAGCTGCCCTTCAGGACAATGCACTCAAACGGCATTAAGCATAGTGTGTGAACACATAGTTTGCTTGAGAGCTGCCTGTCAGCCTGATGGTGTGTGAAGTCAGTGAGGGAAATGGAGTTGTTCTCCCACAAGAACCACTCGGCTGATTCTTCTTCAATATGCAATGCAGCAACATGCAGTGTTGCTTGATGGAATTAGCTCTTACAGCAACATCTGCGTCTAGAGCCTTTGTATTTAGGGCTAGCTGAATGTGGCTTTGGCGCTGAAGTGGTTTCTGAATGTGGAGTTGGTGGCATGTGAAACCCGCCTGTGGAGCCTTCGTTTGTGTGGGATGCTCACCAAGCTGCCCTTCAGGACAATGCACTCAAACATCATTAAGCATAGTGTGTGAACACGTAGTTTGCTTGAGAGCTGCCTGTCAGCCTGATGGTGTGTGAAGTCAGTGAGCCAAATGGAGTTGTTCTCCCACAAGAACCACTCGGCTGATTCTTCTTCAATATGCAATTCAGCAACATGCAGTGTTGCTTGATGGAATTAGCTCTTACAGCAACATCTGCGTCTAGAGCCTTTGTATTTAGGGCTAGCTGAATGTGGCTTTGGCGCTGAAGTGGTTTCTGAATGTGGAGTTGGTGGCATGTGAAACCCGCCTGTGGAGCCTTCGTTTGTGTGGGATGCTCACCAAGCTGCCCTTCAGGACAATGCACTCAAACGGCATTAAGCATAGTGTGTGAACACGTAGTTTGCTTGAGAGCTGCCTGTCAGCCTGATGGTGTGTGAAGTCAGTGAGCCAAATGGAGTTGTTCTCCCACAAGAACCACTCGGCTGATTCTTCTTCAATATGCAATTCAGCAACATGCAGTGTTGCTTGATGGAATTAGCTCTTACAGCCACATCTGCGTCTAGAGCCTTTGTATTTAGGGCTAGCTGAATGTGGCTTTGGCGCTGAAGTGGTTTCTGAATGTGGAGTTGGTGGCATGTGAAACCCGCCTGTGGAGCCTTCGTTTGTGTGGGATGCTCACCAAGCTGCCCTTCAGGACAATGCACTCAAACGGCATTAAGCATAGTGTATGAACACGTAGTTTGCTTGAGAGCTGCCTGTCAGCCTGATGGTGTGTGAAGTCAGTGAGCCAAATGGAGTTGTTCTCCCACAAGAACCACTCGGCTGATTCTTCTTCAATATGCAATTCAGCAACATGCAGTGTTGCTTGATGGAATTAGCTCTTACAGCAACATCTGCGTCTAGAGCCTTTGTATTTAGGGCTAGCTGAAAAGGGCTTTGGCGCTGAAGTGGTTTCTGAATGTGGAGTTGGTGGCATGTGAAACCCGCCTGTGGAGCCTTCATTTGTGTGGGATGCTCACCAAGCTGCCCTTCAGGACAATGCACTCAAATGGCATTAAGCATAGTGTGTGAACACGTAGTTTGCTTGAGAGCTGCCTGTCAGCCTGATGGTGTGTGAAGTCAGTGAGCCAAATGGAGTTGTTCTCCCACAAGAACCACTCGGCTGATTCTTCTTCGATATGCAATGCAGCAACATGCAGTGTTGCTTGATGGAATTAGCTCTTACAGCAACATCTGCGTCTAGAGCCTTTGTATTTAGGGCTAGCTGAAAACGGCTTTGGCGCTGAAGTGGTTTCTGAATGTGGAGTTGGTGGCATGTGAAACCCGCCTGTGGAGCCTTCGTTTGTGTGGGATGCTCACCAAGCTGCCCTTCAGGACAATGCACTCAAACGGCATTAAGCATAGTGTGTGAACACGTAGTTTGCTTGAGAGCTGCCTGTCAGCCTGCTGGTGTGTGAAGTCAGTGAGCCAAATGGAGTTGTTCTCCCACAAGAACCACTCTGCTGATTCTTCTTCAATATGCAATGCAGCAACATGCAGTGTTGCTTGATGGAATTAGCTCTTACAGCAACATCTGCGTCTAGAGCCTTTGTATTTAGGGCTAGCTGAAAACGGCTTTGGCGCTGAAGTGGTTTCTGAATGTGGAGTTGGTGGCATGTGAAACCCGCCTGTGGAGGCTTCGTTTGTGTGGGATGCTCACCAAGCTGCCCTTCAGGACAATGCACTCAAACGGCATTAAGCATAGTGTGTGAACACGTAGTTTGCTTGAGAGCTGCCTGTCAGCCTGATGGTGTGTGAAGTCAGTGAGCCAAATGGAGTTGTTCTCCCACAAGAACCACTCGGCTGATTCTTCTTCAATATGCAATGCAGCAACATGCAGTGTTGCTTGATGGAATTAGCTCTTACAGCAACATCTGCGTCTAGAGCCTTTGTATTTATTGCTAGCTGAAAGGGGCTTTGGCGCTGAAGTGGTTTCTGAATGTGGAGTTGGTGGCATGTGAAACCCGCCTGTGGAGCCTTCGTTTGTGTGGGATGCTCACCAAGCTGCCCTTCAGGACAATGCACTCAAATGGCATTAAGCATAGTGTGTGAACACGTAGTTTGCTTGAGAGCTGCCTGTCAGCCTGATGGTGTGTGAAGTCAGTGAGCCAAATGGAGTTGTTCTCCCTCAAGAACCACTCGGCTGATTCTTCTTCGATATGCAATGCAGCAACATGCAGTGTTGCTTGATGGAATTAGCTCTTACAGCAACATCTGCGTCTAGAGCCTTTGTCTTTAGGTCTAGCTGAAAACGGCTTTGGCGCTGAAGTGGTTTCTGAATGTGGAGTTGGTGGCATGTGAAACCCGCCTGTGCAGCCTTCGTTTGTGTGGGATGCTCACCAAGCTGCCCTTCAGGACAATGCACTCAAACGGCATTAAGCATAGTGTGTGAACACGTAGTTTGCTTGAGAGCTGCCTGTCAGCCTGATGGTGTGTGAAGTCAGTGAGCCAAATGGAGTTGTTCTCCCACAAGAACCACTCGGCTGATTCTTCTTCAATATGCAATGCAGCAACATGCAGTGTTGCTTGATGGAATTAGCTCTTACAGCAACATCTGCGTCTAGAGTCTTTGTATTTAGGGCTAGCTGAATGTGGCTTTGGCGCTGAAGTGGTTTCTGAATGTGGAGTTGGTGGCGTGTGAAACCCGACTGTGGAGCCTTCGTTTTTGTGGGATGCTCACCAAGCTGCCCTTCAGGACAATGCACTCAAACGGGATTAAGCATAGTGTGTGAACACGTAGTTTGCTTGAGAGCTGCCTGTCAGCCTGATGGTGTGTGAAGTCAGTGAGCCAAATGGAGTTGTTCTCCCACAAGAACCACTCGGCTGATTCTTCTTCAATATGCAATGCAGCAACATGCAGTGTTGCTTGATGGAATTAGCTCTTACAGCAACATCTGCGTCTAGAGCCTTTGTATTTAGGGCTAGCTGAAAGGGGCTTTGGCGCTGAAGTGGTTTCTGAATGTGGAGTTGGTGGCATGTGAAACCCGCCTGTGGAGCCTTCGTTTGTGTGGGATGCTCACCAAGCTGCCCTTCAGGACAATGCACTCAAACGGCATTAAGCATAGTGTGTGAACACGTAGTTTGCTTGAGAGCTGCCTGTCAGCCTGATGGTGTGTGAAGTCAGTGAGCCAAATGGAGTTGTTCTCCCACAAGATCCACTCGGCTGATTCTTCTTCAATATGCAATGCAGCAACATGGAGTGTTGCTTGATGGAATTAGCTCTTACAGCAACATCTGCGTCTAGAGCCTTTGTATTTAGGGCTAGCTGAAAACGGCTTTGGCGCTGAAGTGGTTTCTGAATGTGGAGTTGGTGGCATGTGAAACCTGCCTGTGGAGCCTTCGTTTCTGTGGGAGGTCACCAAGCTGCCCTTCAGGACAATACACTCAAACGGCATTAAGCATAGTGTGTGAACACGTAGTTTGCTTGAGAGCTGCCTGTCAGCCTGATGGTGTGTGAAGTCAGTGAGCCAAATGGAGTTGTTCTCCCACAAGAACCACTCGGCTGATTCTTCTTCAATATGCAATGCAGCATCATGCAGTGTTGCTTGATGGAATCAGCTCTTACAGCAACATCTGCGTCTAGAGCCTTTGTATTTAGGGCTAGCTGAAAACGGCTTTGGCGCTGAAGTGGTTTCTGAATGTCGAGTTGGTGGCATGTGAAACCCGCCTGTGCAGCCTTCGTTTGTGTGGGATGCTCACCAAGCTGCCCTTCAGGACAATGCACTCAAATGGGATTAAGCATAGGGTGTGAACACGTAGTTTGCTTGAGAGCTGCCTGTCAGCCTGATGGTGTGTGAAGTCAGTGAGCCAGATGGAGTTGTTCTCCCACAAGAACCACTCGGCTGATTCTTCTTCAATATGCAATGCAGCAACATGCAGTGTTGCTTGATGGAATTAGCTCTTACAGCCACATATGCGTCTAGAGCCTTTGTATTTAGGGCTAGCTGAAAACGACTTTGGCGCTGAAGTGGTTTCTGAATGTGGAGTTGGTGGCATGTGAAACCCGCCTGTGGAGCCTTCGTTTGTGTGGGATGCTCACCAAGCTGCCCTTCAGGACAATGCACTCAAACATCATTAAGCATAGTGTGTGAACACGTAGTTTGCTTGAGAGCTGCCTGTCAGCCTGATGGTGTGTGAAGTCAGTGAGCCAAATGGAGTTGTTCTCCCACAAGAACCACTCGGCTGATTCTTCCTCAATATGCAATTCAGCAACATGCAGTGTTGCTTGATGGAATTAGCTCTTACAGCAACATCTGCGTCTAGAGCCTTTGTATTTAGGGCTAGCTGAATGTGGCTTTGGCGCTGAAGTGGTTTCTGAATGTGGAGTTGGTGGCATGTGAAACCCTCCTGTGGAGCCTTTGTTTGTGTGGGATGGTCACCAAGCTGCCCTTCAGGACAATGCACTCAAACATCATTAAGCATAGTGTGTGAACACGTAGTTTGCTTGAGATCTGTGTGTCAGCCTGATGGTGTGTGAAGTCAGTGAGCCAAATGGAGTTGTTCTCCCACAAGAACCCCTCGGCTGATTCTTCTTCAATATGCAATGCAGCAACATGCAGTGTTGCTTGATGGAATTAGCTCTTACAGCAACATCTGCGTCTAGAGCCTTTGTATTTAGGGCTAGCTGAAAACGGCTTTGGCGCTGAAGTGGTTTCTGAATGTGGAGTTGGTGGCATGTGAAACCCGCCTGTGGAGCCTTCGTTTGTGTGGGATGCTCACCAAGCTGCCCTTCAGGACAATGCACTCAAATGGCATTAAGCATAGTGTGTGAACACGTAGTTTGCTTGAGAGCTGCCTGTCAGCCTGATGGTGTGTGAAGTCAGTGAGCCAAATGGAGTTGTTCTCCCACAAGAACCACTCGGCTGATTCTTCTTCAATATGCAATGCAGCAACATGCAGTGTTGCTTGATGGAATTAGCTCTTACAGCAACATCTGGGTCTAGAGCCTTTGTATTTAGGGCTAGCTGAAAACGGCTTTGGCGCTGAAGTGGTTTCTGAATGTGGAGTTGGTGGCATGTGAAACCCGCCTGTGGAGCCTTCGTTTGTGTGGGATGCTCACCAAGCTGCCCTTCAGGACAATACACTCAAATGGCATTAAGCATAGTGTGTGAACACGTAGTTTGCTTGAGAGCTGCCTGTCAGCCTGATGGTGTGTGAAGTCAGTGAGCCAAATGGAGTTGTTCTCCCTCAAGAACCACTCGGCTGATTCTTCTTCGATATGCAATGCAGCAACATGCAGTGTTGCTTGATGGAATTAGCTCTTACAGCAACATCTGCGTCTAGAGCCTTTGTATTTAGGGCTAGCTGAAAAGGGCTTTGGCGCTGAAGTGGTTTCTGAATGTGGAGTTGGTGGCATGTGAAACCTGCCTGTGGAGGCTTCGTTTGTGTGGGAGCTCACCAAGCTGCCCTTCAGGACAATGCACTCAAACATCATTAAGCATAGTGTGTGAACACGTAGTTTGCTTGAGTGCTGCCTGTCAGCCTGATGGTGTGTGAAGTCAGTGAGCCAAATGGAGTTGTTCTTCCACAAGAACCACTCGGCTGATTCTTCTTCAATATGCAATGCAGCAACATGCAGTGTTGCTTGATGGAATTAGCTCTTACAGCAACATCTGCGTCTAGAGCCTTTGTATTTAGGGCTAGCTGAATGTGGCTTTGGCGCTGAAGTGGTTTCTGAATGTGGAGTTGGTGGCATGTGAAACCCGCCTGTGCAGCCTTCGTTTGTGTGGGATGCTCACCAAGCTGCCCTTCAGGACAATGCACTCAAACGGCATTAAGCATAGTGTGTGAACACGTAGTTTGCTTGAGAGCTGCCTGTCAGCCTGATGGTGTGTGAAGTCAGTGAGCCAAATGGAGTTGTTCTCCCACAAGAACCACTCGGCTGATTCTTCTTCAATATGCAATGCAGCAACATGCAGTGTTGCTTGATGGAATTAGCTCTTACAGCAACATCTGCGTCTAGAGTCTTTGTATTTAGGGCTAGCTGAATGTGGCTTTGGCGCTGAAGTGGTTTCTGAATGTGGAGTTGGTGGCGTGTGAAACCCGCCTGTGGAGCCTTCGTTTTTGTGGGATGCTCACCAAGCTGCCCTTCAGGACAATGCACTCAAACGGGATTAAGCATAGTGTGTGAACACGTAGTTTGCTTGAGAGCTGCCTGTCAGCCTGATGGTGTGTGAAGTCAGTGAGCCAAATGGAGTTGTTCTCCCACAAGAACCACTCGGCTGATTCTTCTTCAATATGCAATGCAGCAACATGCAGTGTTGCTTGATGGAATTAGCTCTTACAGCCACATATGCGTCTAGAGCCTTTGTATTTAGGGCTAGCTGAAAACGACTTTGGCGCTGAAGTGGTTTCTGAATGTGGAGTTGGTGGCATGTGAAACCCGCCTGTGGAGCCTTCGTTTGTGTGGGATGCTCACCAAGCTGCCCTTCAGGACAATGCACTCAAACATCATTAAGCATAGTGTGTGAACACGTAGTTTGCTTGAGAGCTGCCTGTCAGCCTGATGGTGTGTGAAGTCAGTGAGCCAAATGGAGTTGTTCTCCCACAAGAACCACTCGGCTGATTCTTCCTCAATATGCAATTCAGCAACATGCAGTGTTGCTTGATGGAATTAGCTCTTACAGCAACATCTGCGTCTAGAGCCTTTGTATTTAGGGCTAGCTGAATGTGGCTTTGGTGCTGAAGTGGTTTCTGAATGTGGAGTTGGTGGCATGTGAAACCCTCCTGTGGAGCCTTTGTTTGTGTGGGATGGTCACCAAGCTGCCCTTCAGGACAATGCACTCAAACATCATTAAGCATAGTGTGTGAACACGTAGTTTGCTTGAGATCTGTGTGTCAGCCTGATGGTGTGTGAAGTCAGTGAGCCAAATGGAGTTGTTCTCCCACAAGAACCCCTCGGCTGATTCTTCTTCAATATGCAATGCAGCAACATGCAGTGTTGCTTGATGGAATTAGCTCTTACAGCAACATCTGCGTCTAGAGCCTTTGTATTTAGGGCTAGCTGAAAACGGCTTTGGCGCTGAAGTGGTTTCTGAATGTGGAGTTGGTGGCATGTGAAACCCGCCTGTGGAGCCTTCGTTTGTGTGGGATGCTCACCAAGCTGCCCTTCAGGACAATGCACTCAAATGGCATTAAGCATAGTGTGTGAACACGTAGTTTGCTTGAGAGCTGCCTGTCAGCCTGATGGTGTGTGAAGTCAGTGAGCCAAATGGAGTTGTTCTCCCACAAGAACCACTCGGCTGATTCTTCTTCAATATGCAATGCAGCAACATGCAGTGTTGCTTGATGGAATTAGCTCTTACAGCAACATCTGGGTCTAGAGCCTTTGTATTTAGGGCTAGCTGAAAACGGCTTTGGCGCTGAAGTGGTTTCTGAATGTGGAGTTGGTGGCATGTGAAACCCGCCTGTGGAGCCTTTGTTTGTGTGGGATGCTCACCAAGCTGCCCTTCAGGACAATGCACTCAAATGGCATTAAGCATAGTGTGTGAACACGTAGTTTGCTTGAGAGCTGCCTGTCAGCCTGATGGTGTGTGAAGTCAGTGAGCCAAATGGAGTTGTTCTCCCACAAGAACCACTCGGCTGATTCTTCTTCAATATGCAATTCAGCAACATGCAGTGTTGCTTGATGGAATTAGCTCTTACAGCAACATCTGCGTCTAGAGCCTTTGTATTTAGGGCTAGCTGAAAACGGCTTTGGCGCTGAAGTGGTTTCTGAATGTGGAGTTGGTGGCATGTGAAACCCGCCTGTGGAGCCTTTGTTTGTGTGGGATGCTCACCAAGCTGCCCTTCAGGACAATGCACTCAAACATCATTAAGCATAGTGTGTGAACACGTAGTTTGCTTGAGATCTGTCTGTCAGCCTGATGGTGTGTGAAGTCAGTGAGCCAAATGGAGTTGTTCTCCCACAAGAACCACTCGGCTGATTCTTCTTCAATATGCAATGCAGCAACATGCAGTGTTGCTTGATGGAATTAGCTCTTACAGCAACATCTGCGTCTAGAGCCTTTGTATTTAGGGCTAGCTGAAAACGGCTTTGGCGCTGAAGTGGTTTCTGAATGTGGAGTTGGTGGCATGTGAAACCCGCCTGTGGAGCCTTCGTTTGTGTGGGATGCTCACCAAGCTGCCCTTCAGGACAATGCACTCAAACGACTTTAAGCATAGTGTGTGAACACGTAGTTTGCTTGAGAGCTGCCTGTCAGCCTGATGGTGTGTGAAGTCAGTGAGCCAAATGGAGTTGTTCTGCCACAAGAACCACTCGGCTGATTCTTCTTCAATATGCCATTCAGCAACATGCAGTGTTGCTTGATGGAATTAGCTCTTACAGCAACATCTGGGTCTAGAGCCTTTGTATTTAGGGCTACCTGAAAACGGTTCTGGCGCTGAAGTGGTTTGTGAATGTGGAGTTGGTGGCATGTGAAACCCGCCTGTGGAGCCTTCGTTTGTGTGGGATGCTCACCAAGCTGCCCTTCAGGACAATGCACTCAAACATCATTAAGCATAGTGTGTGAACACGTAGTTTGCTTGAGAGCTGCCTGTCAGCCTGATGGTGTGTGAAGTCAGTGAGCCAAATGGAGTTGTTCTCCCACAAGAACCACTCGGCTGATTCTTCTTCAATATGCAATTCAGCAACATGCAGTGTTGCTTGATGGAATTAGCTCTTACAGCAACATCTGCATCTAGAGCCTTTGTATTTAGGGCTAGCTGAAAACGGCTTTGGCGCTGAAGTGGATTCTGAATGTGGAGTTGGTGGCGTGTGAAACCCGCCTGTGGAGCCTTCGTTTGTGTGGGATGCTCACCAAGCTGCCCTTCAGGACAATGCACTCAAACGGCATTAAGCATAGTGTGTGAACACGTAGTTTGCTTGAGAGCTGCCTGTCAGCCTGATGGTGTGTGAAGTCAGTGAGCCAAATGGAGTTGTTCTCCCACAAGAACCACTCGGCTGATTCTTCTTCAATATGCAATGCAGCAACATGCAGTGTTGCTTGATGGAATTAGCTCTAACAGCAACATCTGCGTCTAGAGCCTTTGTATTTAGGGCTAGCTGAATGTGGCTTTGGCGCTGAAGTGGTTTCTGAATGTGGAGTTGGTGGCATGTGAAACCCACCTGTGGAGCCTTCGTTTGTGTGGGATGCTCACCAAGCTGCCCTTCAGGACAATGCACTCAAATGGCATTAGGCATAGTGTGTGAACACGTAGTTTGCTTGAGAGCTGCCTGTCAGCCTGATGGTGTGTGAAGTCAGTGAGCCAGATGGAGTTGTTCTCCCACAAGAACCACTCGGCTGATTCTTCTTCAATATGCAATGCAGCAACATGCAGTGTTGCTTGATGGAATTAGCTCTTACAGCAACATCGGCGTCTAGAGCCTTTGTATTTAGGGCTAGCTGAAAACGGCTTTGGCGCTGAAGTGGTTTCTGAATGTGGAGTTGGTGGCATGTGAAACCCGCCTGTGGAGTCTTCGTTTGTGTGGGATGCTCACCAAGCTGCCCTTCAGGACAATGCACTCAAACGGCATTAAGCATAGTGTGTGAACACGTAGTTTGCTTGAGAGCTGCCTGTCAGCCTGATGGTGTGTGAAGTCAGTGAGCCAAATGGAGTTGTTCTCCCTCAAGAACCACTCGGCTGATTCTTCTTCAGTATGCAATGCAGCAACATGCAGTGTTGCTTGATGGAATTAGCTCTTACAGCAACATCTGCGTCTAGAGCCTTTGTATTTAGGGCTAGCTGAAAACAGCTTTGGCGCTGAAGTGGTTTCTGAATGTGGAGTTGGTGGCATGTGAAACCTGTCTGTGGAGCCTTCGTTTGTGTGGGAGCTCACCAAGCTGCCCTTCAGGACAATGCACTCAAACATCATTAAGCATAGTGTGTGAACACGTAGTTTGCTTGAGTGCTGCCTGTCAGCCTGATGGTGTGTGAAGTCAGTGAGCCAAATGGAGTTGTTCTCCCACAAGAACCACTCGGCTGATTCTTCTTCAATATGCAATGCAGCAACATGCAGTGTTGCTTGATGGAATTAGCTCTTACAGCAACATCTGCGTCTAGAGCCTTTGTATTTAGGGC